>NC_137198.1:9779566-9809566 GCF_960531495.2 Zeus faber
TCAACTGTTAAATGGTGCTCAACTGAAACCGTGGAACCGCATTTTTATTTTATATACGAGGGAAAACGAGAGGTAAACCATGTTGGGGTTTTTTCCGTCAAGAGGGTGATGACTATTTGATCAAGGTAGAGGAAGTCTAAAATAGTTTAACGTGTAAGGCATGCCATTCCACTTACTCTGTGTTATTCCTTGTGGGAGAGACAGATCTACTCCTTTTTTCGGGCATTGAATGCCGTGCTTTGTTTTGATTTTTGTTTCCCCCCTTTTCCAGGGGAGTCTATTGATAGCACTTTAACGAGGCTTTGTTGAAAAGAGAACTCATCTGGTTTGTTGCTTTTAAACATTCTTGCCTCCTGTGACCCCTTGTGCTTTTTGGTAATGGAGAGAGGGGGAAGAAAATGGGGGGGTTGTCAGGGTTTCAAACAGGGGGCGAGGGGGATTTAACTCGGGACTTGTTCCCTCTCCCCCCCGACGCCCTCCCTTGCATCTATACACCTGTAACCACAAAGCAGGCTCCGCTCTTTGCTTCTTTTAGCCTCCAACCTACTCATTTTTTTTTTCTTTTTGGTAGCGCAACCCCTCTTTTCCTCCTTCCACATCTCTCTCTCTCTCTCTCTCTCTCGCTCTCTCTCTCCCTCTCTCTCTCTCTTTCCACCACGGTCTCAAGGCAATAAGGATTAGAGTGGCGGTGGCATAAGTTCTCTATTTATACCAACCACAGCCTATGGAAGAGTAGCAGCCTGTGGCTTAGCACATTAACGCACAAAAAGCACATACGCAAGTGCACCCTAATAGAGACGCATTGATCAGAGCTTAAAAAGCCGGGGAACAAGATGGCAAAGTCCCCTTACATCACCCTTTTAAACGAAGAGCGAATCCCCCCGTGTGCTCCGAGTCGTCAACGAAAATGTCACCGACCAAAGCATGTTAGTTTCCCAAGGTCAGCGCTGCTCAAGTGCCTGTTTAAGGAACCGTGCGGCAGAGGATTGACCACGCTTGACTTTGATTAATTGCAAAGTCACCGGGCTTATGTCGGGCCGGCAATCAGTGTTTCCTTGACGCTTCGCTATGAGCGATGGGCCGTTGGTGGAAACAACGCACCTTTCCATCTTCCCATCCAAATGTTATTTGTGTTGGTTTTTTCCAGCTCCTTGTCGCGCCTTGTGTACAGTCACACCAGTTGAGTGATTAAAAAGTCATTATTTCAGGGGCCGTTGTGCTTACATTCACCCCTTTTTCCTCAGGTGGCCAACATAACATCAGCGGAATAAACAGATCTTTGAAACAACGCCCGACAAACTGTGCCAATGTACGGTACATAATATGTTTTCCGGTCGTAGACGACTAGCCCGTTTTCCTCAATGGCCATTTTCCCTCGCCTTGCCATCCTCCTCTCTTCATATCTTAAGTCTTGTTGTTGACAGTGCCAAATATGTGTCGACTGGCTCTTCCATCTCCAGACAGGTTATAAATAACTGGAAGGGTTTTTTGCTCCGCGTCCTGAGAGATCTGCTTTCTTCTCACACTTGAGGAACCATGGGAAAAGAGTATTTCCCCTAGGCACGAGGCGCTCGCACACAGGGTTATAAACAAAATTAAACCCGTAAACCCATTTGTGTTCTTTGCGACGCATACCTTTATATGTGTACACGCGGTTATGGGATTAACCTAGAGTACAACATACTATTTACATGCCTAAAGAGCGAGGTTATCAAGCCAGAGGCGCTGCGTTTAACATCCTGTTAACTTCCATTGCATAACCACTATTGTGGGAATGCAGAGTATGTTTCTACAGTCATGTCAGTAAGTATGGGAAGCTTCGCTGAAACAACACACACACACACACACACACATACACACACACACACACACACACACACACACACACACAAACACAGGACGGTCCAGGAGATGGAGCGAGAGAGAGAGAGAACAAGAAAACATTAACCACATGCAATAACAGGCCCAAAATAAGAAGTGAAAATGGAAAAAAAGGGTTAATCCTTTTTAATCATTGTCAGTTTTGGCTAAGAGGGGTTATGCCGTGGGCACGCTGAGAGGCTGGAGCGGGTCTGAGTGGAGGCGGGGGGCGGGGTGTTGATGTGCACTGTAGTCACAGAGCCACGGAGAAGTCAGGGGTTGGATGGTCAGACTCTGCTGACACACCGGGATCAGCGGCGGGATTGTTTCCATCGGAAAGAATTCTAAGAATGAGCCAGAAGAGCTATCAGTGACTTCACTCTGAGAACTCTCTCGCAACGGTTTTTAATACGCGGCCGGGGCCCACACACAGACACACACACACACACATACACAGGCAGACGCCGGCACGGACACACGCAACACACACACACACACTTTAAGCATCGGTGTTGCACATCGACACCACGAGCGAGACACAATCTATCCCCTTGTGTCACCAGGTCAAGTCACCCTCGCTTTATCGCTGGCCAAGTGAAGAATGTCACCTCTGTGCCCCAAAATGTAAGTTGATTACAGATATAGAGCAAAAATGTAGATACGAGAGAGAGAGAGAGAGAGAGAGAGAGAGAGAGAGAGAGAGAGAGAGGGAAACAAAGAGTTAATAAGGCACAATTAGATTGACAAAACTAAATTCTCAGAAGGGCAATTAACCTTTTAACTTATTATTTCAAAAGAAGTGGATTAGAACAGGATGACGGAGCACCAGCCCACCGCATCGTGACTCGACCTTAACTTGCCTAAAAAAAACTCTCGGAAAGACCCGGGACCGGCAAAGCAATGAAGAGACTCTCTGATCAGGCCACACAGTGAAGCCTCAAACAGTGTGATCCGTCTTCCGCCATTACGCTTTTTCCGTCCAGGAAAAAGGAACCGGGACGGCGCGTCAATCTATTGTCCTCTTTCCAGGAAGCGACCTCAAGGCCTTGCAAGTACCCCCTCGGCCAATCTTTGGGGAACTTGACCCTCAGAAGAGGCTTCCGACAACACGTTCGACGGACCGCCCCGCCGCGGCCAGCAATCAAATTTGCTCTCACGGCACGGTAAGTGGAACATGAAACATCGCCCGCAAATAACCTGAGAGGTTTCCACTGCTGCCTCCATCACAAAGCTTTGTGTGTGCTCCTGTGAATTCCCCGGTTCCCCATCAGAGCTCTTCCACTTAACACTCGCTCTTTTGTTCCCGCGGCAAGGCCGGTTCAAGAGTTGGCTTTTTATGAACTTTTGCAAAACGCTCTCCTTCGTGTTTCTGCTGAATCACTCCTCAAAGTTTGTGAGTGAATTACTCATCTCGTTTGCCGTACTGTATTTAGAGTTTGCGAAAGAGTTGCAATTTTCCTAAATAGCTTCGGTTTCAAGGCGCAACTGGGGGGGGTTTGGAAAAGCAAGGCGCTCGTCGTTACTTCCAGAGTGTGTAGGAGAGGTCTATGCGTGCGTGCGTGCAGAGGGAGGTGAGGGGTCAGAGACCGGAATAATCGATGCAATAACCTGTGCAGTGTGAGTTTAACAGTTCAGAGCAGGAAGTGACACGGCTCTCATGGCTAACCACGGCCGGTGGAGCCTGTGCGGTGAGAGCTTACTTGTACTAAGTAATTGTTTCTCAAAAACAGCGCTTTGGAACTGACCGTCATGTCAAGTCATGTGCCTGCGGAGGACACTCTCCAGACAATTATTTACAAAGCAGTCAGGCAGTTGGATAGCAAATTCAAATGTTTATTTACAACCTCTGGCTTTTTTTTTTTCCCCCCTCCACAGAGAAAGTGGTCTAAATACGTACACACAAAAAACAAACAAAAAAACAAAAAACTGAAAAGGTGGCGGCTAAATCTCCCTGAGCTTTACAAAACATCGTGGGGCCTGTAGCTTCCTATCAACCGATGCCGTTCAAATGGTGAAAGTAGAAAATAGTTCATACGTGTTTACACATTGGTATCACAGAAACACCTGTTCCAACATGTACTGTAATAAATCAGTGGGTGGTGTGAAGTGGGAGGACATCCACAACTTATTTTTCTTAATTACATACTGGCTAAAAAATATATATATATATAATAATAAAATAAAACCTTGATAGAATGACAGCTGGAACCCAAAAATGGATGAACGACACTTGAACATTGAACACTCAAACGGAAGGGTCCTCTTCCCACCCAAAAGCTTTCTGGGGGGATCTTTGGGACCAGCATATAGGTTTCAGTTATTGCCAAAATCATGATTGGTTCGAACTCATAGATCCCGGAAGGTTTGTTACCATCCCAAAATGTGATGGTGAAACACATGGCTAATTTTTTTTTTAATATATATATATATATATATATATATATATATATATAAAAAAATATTTTTTATTTTTTTTAAACAGGAAGACTTGGTAGGAAGCAAGAATGGTCAACAATGAGTTCTGAAGTATTAAGCATTATTATCCACCCCCGCCCCCAGAGCAACAATTAAGAAGACCAAAGCCATAATACAAACAATGTCAAAGCGCTGCAAGGCCTCAGGGGTCGGATCTGTCGGAACAGGGTGTTTACAATTCAATCGACGACCGGTTTCGTGACCGGTTTCTTCAATCCCAACCTTACTTCCGTTAAACCAACCCCTCTGGGCAATACCTAGAATGTATATTCAGGATGCTGCAGGGCCATTGTCGCAAAGTAAGCACAGAATCCAAGCATGTGATCCTCCGTGTATGAACGCCTTTGTACAATTTATTAGCGCAGAAGGTTGGACATGGAGAGACCGTTCATTTTCCCCCCTCACTTTCTCCATATTCAAAGCATTACGTTTTTTTTTTTTGTTTTTTTTTTATATTATTTGTCATTTAATTTAACCACGGGAAAGCCACATGTGAGGTCACACTAACCATGTGTCACAAAGACAGATTCTTCACCGTTGTTACGTTGCACAAAAAAAGAAAAAAAAAAAAAAAAGAAAAAAATCCCCAATTAACAATTACATGAAACACCCACTTTTCAAAAAGAGACGGATCGAGAGACAGCAATGTCAATCACAAACATAACAATCCAGAAACTGACGATATACTGCAGACAATAATCCCCACAGGTACCACAGCGATGATGCATATGACTTTAAAGTCTCTGGGGTCATGACGCCGGCCACGTTGGAGTAAAGGATGAGAGGAGGAGAAGAAGAAGAAGAAGAAGAAGAGTCCTTGGAGCCGAGCTGGCGCTGGGAAGCCGGACATCCGTTCAGGGCTGAGACACGCAGGGTGGCAGGCATGGTAGAAAAATCAGTGTATAAATGTATGTGTTGGGGTCTTTTCAAGTCAGATTGGACGCGTGAGAAGTCTCCCCCACCCCTCCCCTCTTTTTTCCTGTGGTGGTGCTGTGTGTGTGTGTGTGTGTGTGTGTGTGTGTGTGTGTGTGTGTGTGTGTGTGTGTGTGTGTGTGTGTGTGTGTATTGCTTCTTTCATGGGGGCGACGCTTTGGTGTCAAAAGGAAGAGAGATGGCATCACTAGACATTGGATGTGCGTCCGCCAGTTTGTCTGCAGTGCTGAGGTGCGGTACAACCTGTGTGCGAAATGGGGTGAGGGGAGGTTGTAGAGCAGTAGAGAGGGCGGGGTGGGGCTGGGGGGCGGGTGCAGCAAAACGGCCTCTAGTGCTGAGAACTCTGCATTGGCTGTCCGTTTTGGATGCTGCCGTTACTCTGCTGCGCCTCCTCCTCCTCCTGGCTGACCAGGAACTCCTCCGGGGGCCAGCGCAGCTCCCCGCTCTCCACCTCTCCCTCCGTGGGCTCCACCACAATCGAGGGAAGACGGTCCTTCAGCTTACAGCAGCGGTCAAAGTCCGAGGGGTCGGGGAATATCTGCAGCACGGACAGAAGACGAGGGCAAAGCTCTGAGTCCAACGGCGTTAATATTTACACGGGGGTTTTGAGTCACCTCATCACAGCCAGGCTGGCGGGTTATCGATTAAAAAACGGCGAACAAAGTGTGCGCATGTAATCAGTGTTGAGATCAGGACCAGTTGAGGTGGACACGATGCCGAAATGTTTTCTGTTTCCATTCTAATCTACTGTAGCCAGACCACACATCTTTTCTATGGTGAAATAAATAGCAGGCAAAAACCTCAATTAAATGGGGAACTGTTGATAAAACCCTTCACCACTCCTGTGCTTTTACAAAGGTTTATATGATGGATCTGCTTCTTTATTTTTCTGTCAATGAAGACGAAACATAATCTTGTTTATACGAAAATATTCAAGATTTTTATTTTGGGCTTTCTGCCGGAAACTGTCCCCAAATGGTTTTAAATGAAACGCGAACGCTCATGTATTCTGCTGATTACATGTCTGAGCTAGGTCTCTTTCGAGGTGTTTTATATTTCGCTAAGCTCAGTTACATTAGATTATCGGTAAATGAGGCGTCATACTTGTGCTGCATCATGGTTAATCTAAATGCTTTGAAGGGCGCGGTGCCAAGGCAGCTCCAGCATGCTTCCAAACGTATCCGGGCCTCGCACCACCCACTACCCGGAAGATTATACAAGAGCATAATCTCAGAATTTCAATCGAAAAGCAAGTTAAGGCAAAACAGTAGCTTGTGAACATGATGCATGGTCTTTTCCGTTTAACGGCTCACAAATCAACCGGCCTTTCACAACTCAACGCTGAGGCATGGATCCATTTGTTCTGATTTGTGTCACACCTGCACGGATATGGATTCGTGAACGGGCAAGATATGAACGCCTCTCTGGCCGGAAGACCACGTCGGTCATGCATCTGCAAGCTCGGCTTGATACGACACGCATATAAACGCGGCCTGCCACGCCAACATCTTTTTCGGATCTGCACCGAAGGGCATCAGAGTCATTCTGACAAGTGAGATTACATGCATTATCGTCCGAGCAAGATTGGACGTCAATCTCTTAACATTCTCCGTTCTCAGGAACTGGAGAAATGGCCCCCGGGGGGGGGGGGGGGGGGGGGGGGGGGGGGGGCTACCACTCCTGGTCCAAGAACAGCATTTTTGCTGTTGTTTGGATAAAGTGGAAGAATATTTTTAGACCTGCATATTTCACTCTGAGACATTGGAAGGGGAAAGCGATGTCGCTGTCTGGGCATGGAGCCCAGTGGAAAGAAAGCATTAGATGAGGCAGGAGAGGGACTGATATAGGGTGGGGAGGGAATCCAGCTGTGTCTGTGTCTGCAAACTCATGCATGAATGCCACAGGAGTTGAATGAGGACAAAATGTTCTGAAAATCCCTCCCCCGAATGTGAGAAATTGCAGGGGTGTGAAAATGTGTCTGTATGCAGGTAGAGTGCTGTCGACACAACTCCACACGTCCGAGTTCAAATGCATAAAGGCTGTAGTGTGCGATAATGTGACACATGCAGCTCATTGTGTGCGAGCGAGTGAGCGCGTAGCAGCCACATTTGGCTGCTTCGTTTCCTCGTCTGCGTCGCCGACACACACTGAAGGTCAGCACCCGGCCGAGTCAGTTGGTAAACGACCTTGCCATTGGACCGATCGCCGTAGCGCGTTTCACTTCCCGGGGCAGGAAGCGGCAACACATCACCACCGGAGGCACAATGTTGGCTATTTTAGGTTCCTGGAGGATGGGCAGGGGGGGGGGGGGGTCTGTATCACAACAACAGTGCACGAGTGTTGCAGGGAACGGCTTTCACACTTGACAAACTTAAAAATCCCTGTCTGACGCCAGCGGCTCTTTCAACCCTTCTGTTATGTAGGTTTGTAATCTACAGCAAAAAAACAGAAACGTGCACGCAAAAGCTTTGGGCGAGCACCAGTAGGATCAGTCCTCCGTCATCAGCAACGTCATTCCCGTCACGCGTCATTTCTCCAAGGGCTGGATGGAACCTTGGGTAGAACGCGGCGAACAGGAAGACCACGGCCTAGAGAGGGGGGGGAAGTGGCACGTTGGCACTTTCCGAGTCTCCCGTTCTCCTCTCAGGCGGAGTCACAGCTGCGGTGTAAGCTGGAGAGAGGAAGCCCACCTCTTCCCATAGATCAGTTTACATCCTCTCAAACAGGGCAGCACCTTTCTCGACGCGCCAACGCGGGTTTTCCACATAGTTATCCGGAGAGCGCATACAGAATTTTTTTTTTTTTTTTTTTTAAGCCTGGAACAAAATCCAGTCCAAGAAAGGCAATCCGCTCAGCGCACAACACCTCAGCAAGTGGCCAAGAAGGCCTGAGCTGCCAGTAAAACAAAGCCTTCAGGGTGGAAAGTGGACAAAACGCTTGTCCAAGGCACCTGGTGACGCGCTGGTCATCTCTCCGCACCGACAACAACAGACTCAAAAGGTTCCTTTTCGTAACGGGTCACGTGGAATGCCGCAAGGTTCCGGCAAAATGGGACTCCTTTGCCGCGTCCAGCGCGGTTCTGTCGCGCGAAACCTCTCGGCGCACGGCCTTATAAGGTTCGTAACCGCCGCGTTGACAGGAAGGTGAGCGCGTGGTCACACCTCAACGACATCGTTACGGTTTTAATCCGATACGCCTCGCAAGTCTGACCTGCGTGTTCCGGCGTTGAAGCAAATACATACTGTAATGACATGGAGGCGATGGGGGGGAAGATGGAACTTAAAAAGGCAACGACAAATAAGGACACATGGCTTTTAAAGGGTTTTGTACTGAACGGCGGTTCACCATCATGCATGTGAATGGGATAGAGTTGAAGTGTGTGTGTGTGTGTGTGTGTGTGTGTGCGCACGCGTGCATGCGCGTGTGTTGTACCTGGAAGGAGAGTCTGTCCTTGCTGGGGCTGAGCCTCATGTCCTCCATGGGAGTGCTGTTGATCATCACCTCAGTCATGTCTCGGGCGGGCACAAACACTGGGCTGCAGGGTCAGAGAAGCAGGAGGGGATATGTCAACGTCGTCGTGCTACAATATCTATAACCAGAGGAGGCGGCGGGCTCTGGAATTGTTTTGTGAAGATTTCACGTGGCAATTGTGGAAATGTCCAAAAAGCTTCCAGAAGTAACTTACAATATCATCATTTAATCCAAACAATGGACCAGATGTGTAAACACAAGCAAAAAAGGCACAGATATTTTCAAACATGTTTCCCATACAAAATCATAATTGTCTACGTAAATTTAAATTTCTTTTTTTTACTTTTTTTCCCCCCCCGTCTTTCAAGCCTGTTTTCTCAGCATTGTCTGTCGAATGGTGAGGTTTTTGCTGAGCCCGTCGTCACCGCAACCCACAAAGAGATATGCCAAACGGAGCTGCTGCACTTAAATTCGGTGCTTCTATCGCAATGCGGTTTGGATAAGGCCGCCGTCTCTAGGTACAGGGTTACGCACTCCGATTCCACAGAGTATAAGGTGGCCGTCGTTTTGAGAGCGTGCGTTGGTATTTGACCCCCCGGGTGGAACCGAAAACCACTCCGTTTCCATCAAAGCCTTTGTTGAACTTTCCGTTTCAGACAAAAGCAACAAGTCGATGCTTATCTGTGTTCCTTGCGCTCGCGCCCTGTCACAGCGAAGTCAAGAAACGACCGGGGGCAGGTCTCTGAACGCACATGAACCCCCATCCTGAGACGAGATGCTGAGCAACCTTCTCACGCACTCTATTTAAAGATTGAGGGCATGGTGGTCAGTGGCCAAAGGCTTGTGGCCCGCGTGGTAGCTTTTCCATATAAGACAATGAAAACATGAGGAAACACTTTCTCACACACACACACACACACACACACACACACACACACACACACACACACACACACACACACACACACACACACACACACACACACACACACACACACACACACACACACACACACACACACACTTTCAATCAAGAACTAAAAACGTTCGAGGACAGCCGTTGAACCCAAGATCATATCAGATGAATTCATATGCGCACTAAAAGACACATTCAGTGCAGAGCCATTAATACAAATGCTCTGACTATTCATTTCATGAAATTAAAAAATAAAAAAAATCGAACAAAATAAAATGATAAAATAATAAAATATAACAAAAAAAAAACCATAATAAAATAACCAAAAAAATAATAAAATAACAAAAACAATGGCTCAACCTTTGACAGACGTCTGCAATTGGGATCTGAAACATTTTCACCATTAGAATCTCAGAGCAAAAACAATTCTGTGCCTTGCTCTCCACTTGTGACTCATAACTGGCGTTGGCCGACTCCTACTGGGACTTTTTATCTCCATGTCTGTTTATCTCCAATTTGAAGTTAATTCACCATAAAATGTAATGTATCAATGTATTCTTCACAAATGTCTTCTTCCCACACATACAGTATAGATGAAAGACCCAGATAAAACCATCCGCGTGGAGACAGGACAGGGACTATCCGATTCCCAAATACATGAATGGACAAAAGGGAGAAGAAAACCCCCACATGGGTTTCATTTCCGCTTCGAATTTAGGTTGGAAACAACACACACACTACAAAAATAAGTGCTTTAGCTATTGTTGTGAGGGGATTGGGTGCCAGATTTAATCTTTAAACTTCTGTAAATCCAATAATTCTGGACCACACACACACACACACACACACACACACACACACACACACACACACACACACACACACACACACACACACACACACACACACACACACACACACACACACACACACACACACACACACACACACACACACACACACACACACAGGGGCGGCTCGTATGACGTCACTCAATGAGCAGGACATCACTGACATCCCCGAAGCAAGGGCAGGCGACACCTTATCAAATCACCGTTCCCAATCTGTCTTTTACACCGACACTTGTCGCCCGGATGAGGAAACACGGACGCCGCAGCGGAGTCGATGCTCCATAAAAATAATAATAAAATAAAAAAGTAGAAAACCTAAAAAGACGGACTAACTGGAAAGCTGCTGGGTGAATCGCCGTAACCGGGCCGAACGGCCCCGCACGGCCAAAACAAGGGCTGCAAATCTAAAAAATAAAATAAAATAAAATACCACGTGCGCGGAGAAACCGAGCTGCGCACATCCCAACACGAAACGGGTCGTAATTCAACGCTGCTGCGGGGGCTACTATTGAGCTGAGTTGATCTTGAAGTGACACGCAAAGAGGAGGGGAGGGATGAACAACAGAGGGGTGACGGCGAGGACCCGAGAAGAGGCGCGGAGGGGGGGGGGGGGGGCGCAAAGATAAACACTCAGGCCTTGCCAGTCATATTTCTGCTTGGGGATCGTATAAACATCCTGCTCGGCTAAGAATAACAGAACACCGGCCTAATAAAACATAGGGGCACAATAGGAAGGAAGCGAGGGGGCGCACCCCTAACCAGGCGCCTGGGAGGGGGGCGGACGCACGTGCGTACCGGTCAAACCCATTACCGCCTCAAGTGTCGGGCGAGGGCGCACCGCGTCTCTCCCGCCCAGCCGAACGGGCCCCAATTTGTTCCCGGGGGCGGCAAACGATTCGACGAGCAGCCGCAGCACGACCGGCGTGTGGCGCCAGGTACCGGAGCGTTTTCCCCACCACTTGGGTGAAAGACCTTCTGATTTGGCGTTTCGTTTAAACTCGTCCAAATCGGTGTCCGTCGTCGCGGCGTGGAAAACGCCCGTTTCGGGACGACGCGCCGTGTCCGGTGGAACGTCGTGCGGCAGGCGTGTCCCAAAGAGCACCGCGGGGGGGCAAGATGCCGGTGAACGTTTCTGTGCAGGGTCGCCGTCAGCCGGCGAGGCGCAAGGGAGCGGTGCGGCTTATGCGGCGATGTAATATGTCTGAAAACCCGACGTTTCTTCTCGCTCGGCCGGCCCTGCGTTCGAAACCCCCGCGCCTCCAACCAGATCGGGGTTCCTTACTCAGCAGACTTGCGACGCTTCCCCGCGGGCGTCTAGACTCTTCGGTGACAGGTCACGAGTGGGTGACCCCGCGCTCTAATGCCTCGGGATCTGCCGCTAACCGACAAGTCTGATTCCATTAGCCGAGTTCCTTAGACGTGTGGCAAAGTCCCCCTTAATCACCGCCGAGCCGCTGGCTGCTGTAAGTGAAGATATCCTGTGCCCGGCCCGGCTACGAGTCGCAGATTTAAAAAATAAATTAAATTAAATCTATTTCTGAATGGCCTATTTGATATCATGCTCGGAAGGAGCCCGAAGGTACATCACAGCCGAGCACTGGGGTAAAAAAAACAACCGCAACACCTTCCATGTGTGGGGACAGAGCGCTTGACTGAGGCTTCCGGATACTTACGAACATTAAAAATGAAAAAATAAAAATAAAAAACCGGGTCCAGTCAAACCCGTCGCCCCGCCGGAGGGCAGCGTGGACCGGGGAAGGCCCCCGGGAGAGCTCCACCCCCTACGGGGCCTGACGACGGGCCAGTGATCCTGCACGGCGAGCTGACCCACACCCGCGGCGAGCTGACCCACATCACATGACGTGATATTACATTGTGCATTATTAACGTTACGCCACCCCCCCTCCGCCCAGCCTTGCTCCGCTCGTCATAAATCTCAGCCGGTGCGGCCGACGGAGCCGGGCTGCTGACATTCCATGCCAACACGGAGCTGTCTGCCCGCCAAGTCACAACTCTGGAGGTGTGTGTGTGTGTGTGCGTGTGTCCCTGGGGTGCGCTGGAATGAACGGGTCAAATTCTCATCACCGTATACAGATCTGACATCAGAGCACCTCCAACTCCAGCCCCTGACGGAGCTCGCACCGAGGGCCCGGCACCGCGTCGCACAGAACTACACTTAAGAGGACAACGGGTCTCGGTCTTCGGTGGCACGAGGGGGGCGGGGATGTCCTTGACGTTTGCCTCGTTAGGGATTTGAGTGCAGCCTCTAAAAGGATATTTTATGACTGACAGCGCGGAACAGTTTGGCGAGCGGACGAGTTCGGTTGTTTTTTGTTCTTCTTTTGTTTATTTGTCGCCCCCCCCCCCCCTCCCTCCCTCCCTCCTCTATTCTTATCTGCGAGATGAAAACGACACTAGACGCCAGCGCCGAGCAGGTTGCAGAGACGCGAGAGCGCGTTGTGGTTTGAGTAAACTTCCTGGTGCAGAGGCCAGAGCGGGCCGGCGGGGTTTGAGAAAAAGAAAGCGACAAAAACAAAAAGGCGACACGGTGTTTTCAGAGAGAAGGTGCACATCATCCGGAGCGGGAGGTGCGTTTTTTGAGACACTTGAGCACCAGACCCTTTCCCCCAACCACCGCGTCATCATAGAGGGTCATCGTATTTATTGGGGCAGCCACATTTTTTTTTTTTTTTTTTACGTTGACGCCCGATCCAAATTATTTTGCAAGTGCGATGACGCTGACGTTCCACAATCGCACAGGTGTTCAAAACTCCAGGGAAGGTGAGGACAACGTGAGCGACGTCGCGACAAACAGGACGCGAGCTTGGCAGGTTTCCGTGAGTGGAGTTGAGGGAAGCCTACCTGAATTTTTTTTTTTTTTTTTTAATTTATTTATTTTATTATTTATTTTATCGCCAGGCTCAATTTGAACAAGCGTCTCATCTGCGCGCGTCGGCCAAGTGTGCCGCGGAAGGAACGCGTATAAGAAAAAAAAAACATTATTAAAATTATTTGTACGGCATGCGAGTTAATGGCCGACTGAAAACACCGCTCTCCCCCTTCAGGTAAAGCGACCAGTCTGGTGACAGAAAACGGGCCACGTAATGAGGGGAAAAAACTGACACTAGATATTGAGATTAGTTTTAGAGATCGCAGTAATGGTGGAGCATAATCACAGGAAGAGCGATGCAATCCCCCCCCCCCCCCGGCATTCTACACCTGCAGCTCGTACTGGCAGGAAACAGCAGACAGGAGAGAGAGAGAACAAAAAAACAAAAAAAAAAAAGAACACTCAACAGTATCCTGTATTAGGATGCTCAAGGTGACTGAGGTCTAGGGTTTTGTTAGTTTGTTTCGTTTTACACAAAAAAAAAAAGAGTTACGTTAGGTTTCGTGCTACAGGTAGGAAGGACTATAACTCTAAGATGCAAGAGACCACCCTGAACAACGCGTCCCGACCATGACCTTTATGAATTGACGGTAGGGGGAATATTTCCTCAGGGAGGAGGAAAAAGTGATGAAGTGTGAAGCTGACAATTCATTAGAGATCTTAAAAAAATAAATAAATAAATAATAATAATAATAATAATAATAATAATAAAATAAGCTGAGTGGCATTTCTATAACAAATAATCAGGTATTCTGCACCACACTTATAAAACACAAACGTAGGCAGAGAAAATAAAGATGAAAATGCACTTCATCACTTAATTGTCGTTGCGGCTCAGACGGAAAAGGGCCCAATTCTAACTCGAATCCACATCGTTGTGTCGTAAAGCTCCATACGTGACAACACCTCGTTCACTAAAACATACTTCTGGTTGGAATCGACGCAACCACCCCGTCGTCTGATACTCACCAGTATATCCGAGGGCAGTACACAGACATGAATTCACACCTGATATCGATCGGGCTGATCAGGTAATTGACTTTTGTCTTCTCCTCCGTTGAGCCGCGCGGTGCTAAGTGTCCCTCCCCCGGGGGGCAGAGGCTACGGGCGGCCGCTACGGATCGAACACCGCGACGCGCTAGAGGGAATCGACGGCGGGCGGAGGCTGCCGAGCAGGAACGCGTCCGCCTGACGCGCGGGGCGCTTTATGCGGGAGGCGTGGTCCCGGCCGGGCCGAGGCCACGCCCCCCCCGGGCGCCCCGCCCCGCCCCCCCCTGCCGTCCCGCCGCACGCGCACGGGATTCTTCAATGGCGACGCCGCCGTCGCCGGCAGCCAATCGGCGCGCGGGCAGCTCGCGCCCCAGTGACGTCGGCGGACGGCGAGACGTTTGATTGGGTGCCGGGGACGCGGCGCGTGATGCTGTTGATTTGTCGTCGCCAGGGCAACAGCGCGGCAGTACTCCAGCCGTCAACTGGAATTAAAAATAAGAATGTCGTAATTGGCGTTGTAGTGTATCGAGAGCGGGGGAGAGAGGGAGAGAGAGAGAGAGAGAGAGAGAGGGGTGAGGGACAGAAGAAATAGAGTGAGTAACAAGGATCTGAGAAAAATGGTGAGAGAGAGAGGGAGAGAGAGAGAGAGAGAGAGAGAGGGGTGAGGGACAGAAGAAATAGAGTGAGTAACAAGGATCTGAGAAAAATGGAGGGAGAGAGAGAGGGAGAGGGAGAGAGGGGAGAGGGTTAAAGAAAAAAGAGGGATGAGGGAGAGAGAGGAGAGGTAGAGTAAAAACAGAGAGGGACAGGGAAAGAGAGAGGGAGAGAGGGGGGGGGAGAGGGATAAAGAAAAAAGAGGGAGACTGAAAAGAGAGAGAGATGAGGGAGAGGTAGAGTAAAGACAGGGAGAGTGAAAAGAGAGGGACAGGGAAAGAGAGAGAGGGGGGGTAAAGAAAAAAGAGGGAGAGTGAAAAGAGAGAGAGAGGTGAGGGAGAGAGAGGAGAGGTAGAGTAAAAACAGGGAGAGTGAAAAGAGAGGGACAGGGAAAGAGAGAGAGAGATAGGGGGGGAGAGGGATAAAGAAAAAAGAGGGAGAGTGAAAAGAGAGAGAGATGGGGGAGAGAGAGGGGAGGAGAGGTAGAGTAAAAACAGGGAGAGTGAAAAGAGAGGCAGAAAAAGAGGGGGAGAGAGGAGAGGGGGGAGAGAGAGAAAGAAAAAGAGTGAGGAAGAGAGAGGGGGGGTGAGTGAAAAGAGAGAGAGGGGGAGAGTGAAAAGAGAGGGAGGAAGAAAAAGAGGTGGAGAGAGGAGAGGGAGAGAGAGTAAAAGAGAGAGGGGGGAGTGAAAAGAGAGGAAGCGAGAGAGGGGGGAGGGAGCAAAGAGAGGGACAAGAAAAAGAGGGGGAGAGAGAGAGGAGAGGGGAGACAGAGGGGGGAGAAAGAGAAAGAAAAAGAGGGAGGGAGGGAGAGGGAGAGTGAAAAGAGAGGGGGAGAGGGAGAAGGAAATGACAGAGGAAGTGGTGGAGGGAGAAAGAAAGAAGAGGGAGGGAGAGGGGGAGACAGAGAAAGAGAGGAAAAAGAGACAGAGAGAGAGAGGGAGGAAGAAAGAAAAGAGGGAGAGAATGTGTTTTCTGCTGTCATTTCTTTATTTGACATTTATTATTTCCATTATTTTATCTATTTGTCTTATTCCTTCTTTTTGGAATGAAATCAAATCAGGAGTGACGTGCACGCCGTTGTAAACACTTTGAATTCATTTGACATGTATGTGACAAATACACCTTGAATCTTGAATCTTGAATCTTGAATCTTGAATCTTGAATCTTGAATCTTGATTTGGGAAAGAGAGAGAGAGAGAGAGAGAGAGAGAGATGTCTTCCCTTGATCTACACCCACATACAGTATATCCCAAGGTCAGGTCAATGTCTTGGTATTTGTGTGAATCTAGCCCGGGACCTGACAGTGATCTAATGAACACACTGCATCTAAGGCAGAAGGACGGTTTTCCATAATAAACACAATACATCTAATGCAGAAGGACGGTTTTCCATAATAAACACACCGCATCTAATGCAGAAGGACGGTTTTCCATAATGAACACACTGCATCTAATGCAAAAGGACGGTTTTCCATAATAAACACAATACATCTAATGCAGAAGGACGGTTTTCCATAATAAACACACCGCATCTAATGCAGAAGGACGGTTTTCCATAATGAACACACCGCATCTAATGCAGAAGTACGGTTTTCCATAATAAACACAATACATCTAATACAGAAGGACAGTTTTCCATAATGAACACACCGCATCTAATGCAGAAGGACGGTTTTCCATAATAAACACATTACATCTAATGCAGAAGGACGGTTTTCCATAATAAAACACACCGCATCTAATGCAGAAGGACGGTTTTCCATAATGAACACACCGCATCTAATGCAGAAGGACGGTTTTCCATAATGAACACACTGCATCTAATGCAGAAGGACGGTTTTCCATAATAAACACAATACATCTAATACAGAAGGACAGTTTTCCATAATGAACACACTGCATCTAATGCAGAAGGACGGTTTTCCATAATAAACACAATACATCTAATACAGAAAGACAGTTTTCCATAATGAACACACTGCATCTAATGCAGAAGGACGGTTTTCCATAATAAACACACCACATCTAATACAGAAGGACGGTTTTCCATAATGAACACAATACATCTAATGCAGAAGGACGGTTTTCCATAATGAACACACCGCATCTAATGCAGAAGGACGGTTTTCCATAATAAACACATTACATCTAATGCAGAAGGACGGTTTTCCATAATAAACACACTACATCTAATGCAGAAGGACGGTTTTCCATAATGAACACACTGCATCTAATGGTGAAGGACGGTTTTCCATCATAAACACACCACATCTAATGCAGAAGGACGGTTTTCCATAATAAACACACCACATCTAATGCAGAAGGACGGTTTTCCATAATAAACACATTACATCTAATTCAGAAGGACGGTTTTCCATAATAAAACACACCGCATCTAATGCAGAAGGACGGTTTTCCATAATGAACACACCGCATCTAATGCAGAAGGACGGTTTTCCATAATAAACACACCGCATCTAATGCAGAAGGACGGTTTTCCATAATGAACACACTGCATCTAATGCAAAAGGACGGTTTTCCATAATAAACACAATACATCTAATGCAGAAGGACGGTTTTCCATAATGAACACACCGCATCTAATGCAGAAGGACGGTTTTCCATAATAAACACAATACATCTAATACAGAAGGACAGTTTTCCATAATGAACACACCGCATCTAATGCAGAAGGACGGTTTTCCATAATAAACACATTACATCTATTTCAGAAGGACGGTTTTCCATAATAAAACACACCGCATCTAATGCAGAAGGACGGTTTTCCATAATGAACACACCGCATCTAATGCAGAAGGACGGTTTTCCATAATAAACACATTACATCTAATTCAGAAGGACGGTTTTCCATAATAAAACACACCGCATCTAATGCAGAAGGACGGTTTTCCATAATGAACACACTGCATCTAATGGTGAAGGACAGTTTTCCATCATAAACACACCACATCTAATGCAGAAGGACGGTTTTCCATAATAAACACACCACATCTAATGCAGAAGGACGGTTTTCCATAATAAACACACCACATCTAATGCAGAAGGACGGTTTTCCATAATAAACACACCGCATCTAATGCAGAAGGACGGTTTTCCATAATAAACACACAGCATCTAATGCAGAAGGACGGTTTTCCATAATAAACACACCGCATTTAATGTAGAAGGACGGTTTTCCATAATAAACACAATACATCTAATGCAGAAGGACAGTTTTCCATAATAAACACAATACATCTAAATCAGAAGGACGGTTTTCCATAATAAACACAATACATCTAATGCAGAAGGACTGTTTTCCATAATAAACACAATACATCTAATGCAGAAGGACGGTTTTCCATAATAAACACACCGCATCTAATGCTGAAGGACGGTTTTCCATAATGAACACACCGCATCTAATGCAGAAGTACGGTTTTCCATAATGAACACACCGCATCTAATGCAGAAGGACGGTTTTCCATAATGAACACACTGCATCTAATGCAGAAGGACGGTTTTCCATAATAAACACAATACATCTAATGCAGAAGGACGGTTTTCCATAATAAACACAATACATCTAATGCAGGTGGACGGTTTTCCATAATGAACACACTGCATCTAATGCAGAAGGACGGTTTTCCATCGGCCCCAGTAGAATCCTGATGCTCCCAGCACAGGGAATCTTTAGGTCGATTCTTTCTCCCAACAGCAGTCTGTGCCCTGAACACTGAGCAGGTCTCCAGACGCACTGGGTGGATCTCTACTGCCACCTGTTGGCCAGGACACGCTCGTCTTAAAGTGCTTTGTTTTTGTCGCTGTTCCCCTGTTAACTGCTGGTTGGTAGAAAACAAAAAAAAACAAAGAAAAAAACCCCAAAAAAACATTGTAAATCAAAGCAAACTTTGTGGTATTACTCTACTCCTATAAAATAAAAGAAGAATACAATTTTTGACCATTCTGGGTTAATGCCAGGAACTTGAACTTGATAACATAACGATGAGTCACACTTCATTATCAAGTCACCTCTGAATCTCCTGAAATTTCATCCACATCCCAACCCCCACGCACAAAAAAAAATCACTCACGGTTTTGACTTGCAAAATCTCCAGATATATATATATATATATATATATATATATATATATATATATATATATTAGATCATAAATATGTGTTGATGTCACCTCCGGGGCTCTGTACACTTGACATACTTTAGTATGAGTTTTGGTAACTGATACAGTAGGTCATCATTTCATCTTAACAGCATCCTCATGAATATGCATCTGTAAATGCATTTACATTCAAGCATTTTGCACAAAAGAATGTATCCACCACGTGCACTCCAAATGTATTACCTCCTGCGAAACACAAAAATGGGAAGGAAGACAAGCAGGAAATATTTGGGGTAGCAACAAAACTTGGCCACAAGATGTCGCCATAGTTCACGAAATCAATCGTTTACGTAGCTTCAACACGGGCCAATCCAAAGGCTAGAATATCTACTCTCTGTTCTTTTTCAACGCTTCCCTTTCCAAATGATTTGTTTGGGTTAACATGGCACGTTGAAAAATTGTGATCCACCTCAGCTCACCCCACACGATGAAATGCATCTCAACCCAAGCATTGAGCCTCATGATGTTCATTTATCTCCATAGAGGTCAGGGCTTGTCAGACTCCAGAGTGTTTATGCTTCTACATGTATCTTATGTGTTGTTTGGTGTCTTTTAAATGTTCATTCCACGCCTCTACGTTTTCTATGCCCAGCTTTATTCCTGAGGAGGATAAAGACAAAGGCTGTTTATTATAATGATTGTTCAAATAATGCTGAAGTAACTTTCACAGGCCTCACCGGCCATGAGTATAATTAGACGACTGCCTGTCATCGTAAGCTTATATATAATTACAATATACTACAATACAAATACAAATATATGTATTTGTATTGAGAAAGAAACCATTATAGAATGGACAGCAATGGCTGTTTCCATCACAGTTTCACGGGGATCTCGATGGACACGTGTGTGGAATTTTGGAAAATCGTAAATCACATGTATTAATAAAAGCAAACTTCTCAGATTGGGGTCCCAGAGGCAAAAAAAACCCCAAAACATTAAATGGGCTCCGTGGCCCGATGCGCATCAAATTGAGGATCCTTGATGTGAAAAACATGGAGAATCGCTGGTGTAAAGAATGTGTTTGCTTGGGGGTCCGGAGGGAGGGGGGGGGGGGGGGGGGGGGGCTGCGTAGTAATAGATTTGAACGATTTGGAAGTTTTTGCAGATGTTGCAAATTAATTCCAGAAAAAAAAACCAAACAAACCCCCAGCAGCACCCGAGCGGTGAGTCTGACAAGTGCGCCCCCCTCTGTCCGCTGGGGGTCAGCGCAGGGCAGCGGCGTCGGTCGCCGCTCCTCATAAGCAGCTGCACATCTGGGGGAGGCCGAGGGATGACCGCAGCAGGCGTCTGCCAGCGGGGTCCCCGAGGGAGACGGCGTTCGACGGTTGCCCGCCGCCCCCCCCCGGCCGCGCGCCCAAGCGGGATAAAGTTTCGGGCCTCGAACGTTCCGGGGGTGGTGCTGTTCTGCTTCTCCGCGTTCTCCTCCGAATGCCTCCGCGTTAACCTGCTGGTGACCGTCCTTATATTATTATTTGCATCGTGCCTTTTGTTCATCGTATCTGAGCTACGTATTCCTTCCCAGCAACCTTTTTCGGGCGTTATTATTTAAAAAAGAAACCCAAATGGGAACAACCATGTGCGGTGTCAATGCAAGCATGCGATACCATTATTCATTGATACTCCATGGCTCCAATTAGAGTCTGGGATATTTCTTGCACATGTCAGTTTGGAGTCTTTCCATACTTTTTCGGTGTTTTTCTCGCCGTGTGCCTTTGTGTCCGTTCGAGTCTGCGTGCGCAGGCCGACAGGGCTGTCTCGCCCCGGGGGGGACTCTTTTTTTTTTTTTTTTTCACACTCGCATGTGTGTGTTTGTGCATATGTGCTGCTGAGGGACATCTGATCCCCCGCGCTCCCCGCACGCCACGCTCGCTTGCAGGTGGTCCGTCCTCACTGGGGCTGGGGGGGGGGGGTGAGCCGAGCCGAGCAGATTTAATATTTTATGGGAAGCGCAGCACGCCCCTGGACTGCATCATTGAGTCCACATGGTCGGAGGGAACGCCGCTTTGTGCAGACGGGGGCTGAGATATGTGGGCCCCCCCCCCCACCCGGCCCCCCCCCTGCGCCACCACGCGGCCTGATCGCCGCCGCACAACTACCCGCCACGAGGAGGGAACCTGGCTGCTGCCTTTAACCTCCGAGACGCCGGGCCGGCGCCCCCTGGGTTTTCCATCCTCCGCCGTCCAAAATGTGTTGTTTTTAAGGCGGTGGATGAAGGTTATTTGTCTCATTGCAAAGATCCGCAAGATTATAAGATTAAGATTATATTGTTAACAAATCCTATATTTTAAGCCCCCCAACAGCCGTTCAATGTACTTGCTTTATGCATGTTTTCCTAGTGCTGTTTGCATCGTTGTGGCGGGGTCCGCCACAACGATGCAAACAGCACACGCGAGAAGTGAAACGCAGCCGCGGTGAATTTCGATGAAGCGGCGCAGCTGGTTTCGGGCTGTAAAGTGTCGATGCGGGTGAATATCCGCGGCAAAGAACATCGGCCTCGGATGAAAGAATTCTCCCACCATCTCGAGTGGCCGAGAAAAAAAAAAGAAGAAGAAGAAGAAGCCCAACTCAAACAATCCCTCAGAAGGAGACAAACTTTGCAGGAAAAAAAAAAAAGCGACTCCTCACGAGGATGCAGGCTGACGTCGGATGTCGAAAAAAAATAAAACGCTGCGGCTTTGACTTGCAGTGTAACCCACCCACCCACAGAGGATCTGGTGGATGACCGCTTCAAACGGAATTGTGTGAAATTCGGCGTCTTACAAGGGTATTACGTAAAAATAATAAAAAAAACAAAAAAAACCCCGACGTCTCGAGTGGAGTTTAAAATAAGCCCCCGCGTCTGGCAGCTCTTCCCCGCCCGTTCTCGCTGCCTCGGGGCAGCGGTTCCAGCTAAGGACGGGCCCCCGGGCGGAGCAAGCGTTTTCCGAGGGATCTTGGGAGACGCCACAGCGCTGGAACTCGGCGCAATCGCCCGGAACGAGGGAAAACAGCCCCGTCGAACGACCTGAACCCGGACAACACTTATCGGAGTATTGTCCGGGTTGCGGTGAGATTTATTTTTCATTTTTATTTTTTTTGCGCCAACATTTCGGCAACATCAGCCTCGGCGGGGGGCGGAAGGAAGGCAGACGCCGCCGTCGACTCCGTCACAAGGGGGTTTTTTTGAAGCGGACCCGCCTGTCGCTCCGGTCGGTGTCTGACGTTACTACAGGTTTAAGCGGGGGGCGGGGAAACGCACTCCGATGGAATGCGAGGGGGGACGGAGCGGCGGAGGGATGGGAACGGGAACTCCAGCTTCTCACGGTGTGAGGTTCCAGGCATTAGCGCCGCCTCCACCTCTGTACTCCACATAAACAGGAAACCCAAACCAAACATGCTCACGACCCCCCGCTATAAAAAAAAAAAAAAAAGAAAAAAGAAATCTGCTCGGTTTCGCTCGCTATTCGACGGATTCGGGTGGGGGTGGGGTGGTGGGGGTGGTGGGTGAGGCCTTCCCGCACGGCGCCGGTCGTGCGAAAGGACGACGTTGCGCGCATCGCACAGAGGGCGGCGTTGGACCGGGGCCAAAAAAGAGCAGAAGGAACTTCCACCGGCTCCGTTGTTCAACAAGGTCGGACCCCGATTTAGATTTTGGAAGACGAGCCAAAACAAGGCATCTTGAAGCTGTTAGGAAACTATTCTGGATCTTAAACAGACCGGGGGGACTGTGTACATCTCCCTAATTGCACATGTCAATTTATGCATAAGCGCCTGCGCGAGTCGAGCGCCATTACACTTGCACCAGATCTTTCCCCCCGCCCCGCGCCGCGCCGCCTCATTTTTTTTCCCCCTCTCCGTCTCTCGTTTGGCCTCTGCCTCACATGTTTCTCTTTGCCGCTCTCAGGAATACATACACACGCATGCAGTATTTACACCCGCCTGGTTTTCGCGTGCACGTGAACGTTTCCAGGGCCCCCGCGGCGTGTACCGCCTAGTCCCAGTGGCGCTACGACACGCACGCGCGCCCACGCACGCCGAGACAGAAACGCACACGGGCCCACGATATGTCAGCAAGATAAATCCTGTCAGTTCACAGCTTGACAGCTTGTGTGACTTTCCGGGAACAAAGTAGACTTTGCAGAAACTCAACGCCGCGTGTCATTGATCCAATACAAGCAACAAGTCGCTCAAATATTTATTGTATTCTGTTATTGGTGCTGAGGGCGACAAATGAAGGGGTTCAACAAGGCCTCACGCATGTGTGTGTGTGTGTGTGTGTGTGTGTGTGTGTGTGTGTGTGTGTGTGTGTGTGTGTTTATTGCAGAGGCTTTGGTGAAAAGCGCAGGTTAAACTTAATGACTTTGTAGTGTCTTTTTATATCCCGACAATAAAGCCCCTCGCCTTTTTTTTTTTTTTTTTTTTTGGAAAGTAACGATCAAAACCACCGTTCCGAGTGCGCCGACGCCACCGTGAAGGAGCGGCACACACAACGGACACACGTTACATCACCCCTTTGACCCCTTTCCTGGCTCACATTTTTAAATGTAGATTTAGATAGGATTTTTTTTTAACAACATGGTGAGAAACCTGTCTTAAAACTCGAGTTGTCTCCTGACTTTTGTACATAATTTATCATTATTATTTTCTATTTTGTATAGCAATTCTTTTCAAATGGAGTTAACAATGAAATACCGTTGACAAATTTTATTTTATTTTCAGCGGCACCAGGAAACAATTAGTGTAGCGGACGGTTTCTTGTTCCTCAGTGGATCAAGTGACGCGTTCATACACCCACATGGACCCATGACACACACACGCACGCACACACACACAGGAAGACGGGGAATATGGAGCACGCAAAAGTAACATCATAAGTAAGAATAATTATTCATAACCCTAATCAAACTTATTCAGAGTTTATGAAAATATTCATTATCTATCAATATCTGCACCAGCGAGCAGCAGCAACGTAAATTCCCAAGTAAATTACATCATGACGGAGGACGAACATGGTGAACAACGGACGGAGGGAACATGGTGTCAACCCCGACAAGAACGACGAACCAAAACAGGCACGTTCTACTGATGCCGCTCGGTCCACAGGTCAGGCGACGCGCTGGAGGAACAATATCGCGCGCATTCAAAGAGTGACCCCTGTTCCAAAAGGGCCAAAACTGTGAAGAAGATGAACTTTCAAAGGTCACAGCGGCAGAAGAGGTGTCCCCCGCTCGTCACTTCCCGTCCAACTCGCGACGCTGCGGCACCGCTGTGCTTGAGGTTCAGCCTCGAAAAGAACCCAACCTCAGAGCTTCCCGTTTATTGCGAGGCGCGGGGCGATCCGGTTTCAGGACGATCCGGTTCGGGATGGTTCGAGACGCCCGGCGGTGTGAATCATAACGCCTTTTGACACTAGAGGGTAGCCTACACACAAGCAAGATCAGGAGGGCTCGGCTCCACGCCGCGCGGATGAAATTACCCGGCTCCGCCGACAATATTCAATAGCTGAGAGACCGGGGGTCTTTAAAATACCTTCAAAGGTCACAGCGAGCCAACTTCAAGGTTTGTTGTCCCACCAGTTCTGAGTTACGCCAGATCGGAGGTGGTTGTGATGCCTTATGGGCTTTGTGGAGCGGGGGGGGGGGTCCTGCCGTTCTACAGGTTCACAGGAGAGACGGCCAAACATGTTTGCTCATGCCGCGGGACACAATGTTTTCGGAGGAACAGCGGGAGCAACGGGGGGAAAAGACAAAGAGAGAGGAGCGAGGGAGGAGGGAGGAGGGATGCAGGGCCGGAGGTAGTCTGGTGGCCACATGTCCCCTCCGCCGCTCGGTGCCTGCTTATCGCAGGGGGGGGGGGTTTCGCGCTAAACGTCCAACGAAAAGAGGCCGAAAAAAACAAACGCTGGAGCCTCAGCTCTTTTTTGGGGGGGGCCAAACCCAGATCCTAAGCCGGCCCCGACTCCCGAATCCGCCCGCTCTGGGTCTTTCCTTGCGTCCCTCCCGTTCCGTTCCTTCGAATAGTCAAATCCAGTCGCCGTGGATTCATCGTCGACTTCCCCCCCGATCCCTGGAGGTGGCGATGGCCGCCGCAGCCCCTCGGCTGAATGAAGGGCAGCCGTATCTATTGTAGTGTCAGAAACACCCGGGGCTATGTCATATTACCGAGCAGTAAAACAGACAGCACCTCAATTACCCTACGTGCCGTCCTTTGAAACCTTCCCCCCCTCCCCCCCCCCCCCCCCTTCCCTCTGAAGAGAACGTTCCTGAAGGGGAGAAGTCAAAGTTGAGGCGGGAGGGGAGAGAGCCACATCAAAAGAGGGAGCGTGTATGAATCTGTCAGCGATGAAGGGCTATTACTACAGTAGCAGTGCCCCGCCCCAGGGAGCTATGCTGTCAGCCTCCTCCATTAAAGGACTGACCTGAGCTACCGGGCGCTCCGGGGTGAGCCGGCGCCTATCGGTGTGTGCGGAAAAGGAGAAGGAGAGATTACAAAGGAAAGGACCTTTTGTTTGGTTTTCGCCTTTGTGGAGCTCGCTACACACAGCCGAGGCGACCGCGCCGGACCCCCGGAAAGAAACCACAGCCGCCGCGTTTTTTCCGTCCTCCGCCGTCCAATTGGAAGAACAGCCGCTCGCCACGGAAACGCCGCGTCGACGGTTAAAAAAAAAAAAAAAAAAAAAAAAAAAAAGGGGGGGGCGCGGCTCAGATATGAGACGCGTCCACCTTCGGCAACCTCCGTCGCGAGGGTTCCGGCCCCCGGGGGGCTGAAACCACCCGCGGAGGTTGGGCGGTGGTTTGTGAACCTGTCCGTCTCCTGTCAGCCTGCTGTCACACACACACACACACACACGCGCACGCGCACACAAACACACACACACACACACACACACACACACACACACACACACACACACACACACACACACACACACACACACTAGCCATCTAGAGCCACATCAATACCCAGCCCGAGCTCCCCCTTCCCACGTCGGCCGACACCGAACCACGCACATGTTTTGATTGCTGACGGCCATGTCAGGAGTCAAGTAGAGCCTCTTAAAATGTAGCCCGGGGCCAAGGGTCGTCCGCTAATGAGTAAAAGCTTTTTCTTTTTCTTTGTTGGCGGGGAGGGAGTGAGGAAATGTGCTCACTAGGTGGTAGTGGGGGTGGGGGGGGGGGGGGGGGGGGTGGGGGGTGGGCAGAGAATGTGTGAAGGGATGGGTAGTGGCAGGGGAGAGGAGGGGTGAACGGGGTGAAAGGGTGGGGGTGAGGGGGATCAGGAAGTAGGCGGGAGCAGGGGGAGGCGAGAGGTGAGGTCTCAGGTGAGGGGAGTCCATAATGATGGACTGTGTTGTTCCGCGACGCGCGATGGGACGGGAAAGAGAGGGGCCCGGGGGGGGGGGGGAGTTGAAAATCTGAAAGAGGCACCGATCGAAATGTGTGGTCCACTTGTGTCCGCATGGTTTGTCGGTGCTTATTGAGCTTGACATTACTCCGATTCCCTCCTTTAATATCTCCTCCATGACGCCCTGAAGCTGGTACTGTGTCAACAAAGAGAACCGTTAACTGGAATATTCTTGTTTGTGACGGGTCGGTCATCGCTCTGGACTAGAAAGCACGCGGGTTTCCCCCGAGTCGCTGAATCACGTTTAAATCCATCTGAGTACTTTCTTTCGAGCGTTCTGGAGACGTGTCGGGTCCAAGGCCTCCCCTTCCCGCCCGCACGCGGTGGAGTGTTGCAGGGGCTTGTCAGAGGGCAGACGGCCTGACCCCCGACAACCTGAAACGGATTCACAAGAAGCTCCCCGTGTCCCCCCCCCCCGGTGGTCTCAGCATCCTGGCGGGCCCCCGGATTTCTGACGAGGGGGGGGGGGGGGGGGTCCTTCCCTCGAGCGCGGTGGAGGATATGTGGAAGAACGAGACGGGGGTCCGTGTTGTGGGAGTCATTCTGTGCCGCGGAGCGCAAAGACGTCTGACTCGGCCCGTGCCTGGGTAGCCGAGAGGTGTGTGTATTGTACGCGCGCGCACACACACACACACACACACACACACACACACACACACACACACACACACACACACACACACACACACACACACGCGCACACACAGACGCGCACACACAGACGCAGAGTGTGTTAGTGTTCGCATCGGTGTCCGCGGTGGCGGGGGCCGTTTGAAGCCCCTCCGACGGTTCCTCTGGCGCTCTCCAGGAAGCGTTTGTCTGCGCCCCTGGATGAGCTCCTCCAGATGTTCTTCCAATTCCCGTCGACGTGAGCGCGTGCGCGTCTGCTCAAGAGCGTCCCTCCGGTGTCTCTCCGCATGCAGTGGATACCCTCGTGTGTGTGTGTGTGTGTGTGTGTGTGTGTTTAGAGAAAAAGGAGAAGGAAGGGGTTGGGGGAGGGGGCACGTTCCAATTAGAGATGGGTAAACTGTTGATGTAAAAGAAACTAAAGCTAACATTTACAGGCCGTGACTCTGCGATGTCTCCCATTGTGACTTGGGTCCGCGCGGCCGCGCCGAGTCCGAAGGGACGGCGAGGGGGACAGGTCTGAAGTATTGTTTCAACATTACGCAATTTGCTTTGCAGAGTGCACTTGAGTGCTCCAAACACGTTTAAATGTACACATTTGGAAAAAGACGGTCCCCGAGAGGCCCCCCGGATACCGTAGGTCCGTCAGAATAGCGGGAGCTGCCTCGGCGTCCGCGAGCAAGACGGAGAGGTTCCCCCCAAAACCGGAGGCACGGCCCCTGGGACGGGGAAAAATGGGGAAATAAAGTCAGCTCCGGCTACAAGGTTTGAGACCAGGGGCCGATCAGGAGACCGGGCCTCACGTGGGTACTTCAATTCTTTAGGCGCCGACGGTGCTGAAATCTCTCCCCAAATGCCCTTTTCCCCCAGCCCCGCAGATGGTATTTCAGCGAGATGTTGTGGTGATCCGGTAAACAACCAATCAAGTTCTGTTTTTTTTGGAGGAACACCGGTCTTTTGGATGTGGTGTACACAATTTTGTACGGATGTTCCCTTCGCCGGCCTTTTGCCCCGTTGACAAGTACAGCGTACGTACGTGACTCCTGGTAGAGTCCTGTACCTTCTCACCCCGGTGATTGCAAGCAGCTTCCAGGAGCTCCCAGAAGATTTGAAGGTGTTTATATGGTTTGGCATGGGTTCGTGTTCTTTTAAGATTCAATCTGGACACGTTGCTCTCCGTGCTTCCTGGATCCAGTAGTTCAGCTCTAGGCAGTGTCTCGGTATGCTGTTAGTCACTTCTACATGTAACGTGAGTTTGGCGCGGCTATGAGATGTAATTTTTGGGGGCTGTACTCTGGTATACCTAAACCCCCTAAATCCACCCTGGCCTTGAGCAGGTGAGACAGCGCCGCTCCTTTTTCGGGCGGAGGATCAAGCTCCCCGGGCTCCCCCCCCACCCAGCCCGACGCTTTAACGCGGACCATTCATCCTGGCTAATTGGTGGTGGAGAAGCATAAAGTTACACCAACAGGTAATTGTTCACTCCTCCACCCTCCGTGTTGCACCTGACCCCCTCATTTTTTGGGTTACCTCACCCGTTGGCTCCCACCCAGCGGAGGGGTTTGGAAAAACCGTGGAGGGTGGGACGTTCGGCTTTGTTGTGGCGGGGAAAAAAAAACAAAAAAAAACACACAACACGCTTTTCCATCCCTTTTTAAAAAGATTCCGTGATTGCCGTGATGATCAGACAAGACCCCCCCTTTGTATCTTCACGGCTTCCTGTTGGAGTAAAAGGGGATTTTAAATACCTGCGGATGGGAAGGAGAGACATCAAGGTGCCTTGCCTCAAGGGCCGGGGTCTTAACAAAGCGGCGACACAATGAATGTTCAAAAACACAGGAAATATCGGAAGAAAAATACCTGCATAACTAGGAAAGGTGCAGGACAATGGGGCCCGTGGGGCCAATCTGTCTCACTTTGTGTTCATGTGTGTGTGTAATGTAAGCACGTGCTGATGTTTATTAGTGTGTGTCAGTGCGTGGTAATGTATGTGTGTATGGTTATTTTGTGTGTGTGTGTGTGTGTGTGTGTGTGTGTGTGTGTGTGTGTTTTTCTCGCACAGTGGAGGGAAGGAGTTCCTCAAAGCCATTTCTCACCAGACGCCTTATCTGCAGGTAATTGCCTGACAACCGTCTCTCCATTTCTCATCTGGGCTAAAGTTTAGCCAGGGGCCACGCCGCCGCTAAGTGTGCAGCGGAGAGAATCTCAAATCCCCAACATTCAGTGAGATCAAAGATAGTCCGAAAAAAACAGAAAAAAAAAGAAAAAAAAAAAAGAAAAAAAAATCTCCTTAATTTTTTTTCGCCAATTTTCCCTGCCCGTTCGTAAAACTTTGGGGTTTCTTCCCCGTCGGAAACCCTGTACTGGGCGAGACGGGTTCACGAGGGACTCCCAAAGCTTACTTACAGGTTCTTAGGCATCGCTTAAAAACAGAGGGAAGCGAGTTTGTTTCTTCACATTTCCGTCTGTTTGGATCAGAGCAGCCGCGCGCATTTCGATCAAAACAATCGGGCGATGATGGCAAAACGGAAAAGTCGTCGCCGTCCGACCCCGCAGTCGTCTCCCGCGTTGGGAGCCCGGCTGAGGCGACACGGCTCCCAGACACTCTGCTGTTTACTACTGATTAATGACGTCTCTACCTGCAGCAGCAGCATTCAGCCCATTCATTAGAGCCAACCCGCCTTTGTAGTGTGTGTGTGTGACCTCTGCCGGGTGAGGGGCCGTTTTCATTGTAATAGTAAGACGAATGTCCCAACGCTTTACTTAC
>NC_137198.1:9819566-9822066 GCF_960531495.2 Zeus faber
CTCTCTCTCTTCTCTCTCTCTCTCTCTCTCTCTCTCTCTCTGCGTCTCTCAATCGCGCCGGGTTCCGTGCGCATTGCAGGTGCTCGCAATTCATCACAGGCGAGACAGATGCCTGAACTCCCATCAGGCGGCGGAGTGCGGTGACCTCGCTCGTTCACGCCGTCCTGCGGCGCCGGGGCTAAGGGGTCAGGTGGACTCCAGCAGCACCAAGGCACACACACCCACACACACACACACACACACACGCACACGCACACACACACACACACGTGCACACACAACATGTACAGTATATATTCACTCGCAAACACACATTAATAGACACAGCTTCCAATGCAATTCTAAATGTACACACACAAATATGCAAATATGCATGCACGCACATAGGCGCGCACGCACACACGCCAAACACATGCGCGCTCCTCCACAGCTGTCTCATCACAGGAACTCCAGAGCACATAAACCCCAGACTGGAGTGCTTGAAGAGGCCGGAGAGGCTGGACGTATAGTGCTCTGGTGGAGACACAGCGCAGACACGGGGCCAAGACGTAAACAGCTCGGGCCGCACCTCGGACACACGAGACGAGCACGGACCCGGTGCTCCGAGCGACGAGCCCGTCCACAAATACACACAGATGTTTCATCACAAGCAACAAAAGAGGCCATAAAAACCAATTGGACCCACGAAAACGCCCGTAGCACACACGACTTTGCACATGTCTCACAATCGGTCCTCCTCCTAAAAAGCCATTGGGGAGTTTTTGAAACTATTTCTATTAGGGGCCTGGGTTTTGTCCATCCAACAACATCTGTTGTGGAAAAGGACTTGTTGAAAGAATTAGAGCGAGGCCCCCCGAACAAGGCCCCTCGCTACCTAGGTTACAGAGCGGCCCCAATCGGGAACAGTTTACCAAACTGCCCGGTCACCTCAGGTCCCAGACATGAAATGCATCTTTGTCGCTGTGTTTGGGGGCTGAGACCCTGCACCTGACCCCCCTCCACCCCCGCACCATGTCTCTAGTCTTATGGTCCCCAAAAGGGCGGCTCTGCCAATAGCCTGACTGAAATGTTTTATCTTGAGGCTCACAGCGAACGGCCGCTTCCAAAGTTTTTTTTTTTTTACATTCGACATTATGCGAAATGAGGTGAAAAAAACAAAAAACCTCCCATTCCCATGGACTTTGCAGATTTGTAAGGTTGAGTAAGTGACTCCATCTTTCCATTCTCGTCAGCAAAATCCCCTCTTACTCCCTTCATCTGAGGTAACCATTGAGACCGAAAGGTCTAGGTGTGCGAAACACGCCGCTAAGCTGACAGCGTCTAATACGAAAAGGTGGAACTTGAAAAGCGGGAGTCACTGCTTCGGGGGCCGAGCGGCTTACAGTGGCCTCGGCCTCGGGCCTGCAGCCTTGGACTCCGAAAACTCTGAGATTCCTGGGCGGTATTAGATGACTCTTACCGGAAATCCCCTTTCTGTGACCGCCGGCATTTGTTTTCCTTAGCCGAGCTCCGAGATGGGTGGCATTCCGGGGGCCGGGCCTCGCTCATTCTCGCTCTCTCGCTTCCAGATGCCCAGGAGGGAATCGTTAGAGCTGCCTTCATGCCCGGTTGGCATCGTGTGGATCCAGTCCAGCTTCTAACAAGCTGCTCTGCCTGCGTACGGTTTACACTCCTCTAATGCCCCCCACACACACACACACACACATACACACACACACACACACACACAAACACCATCACACACACACGCACACACACACACACACACACACACACACACACACACACACACACACACACACACACACACACACACACACACTCTGTTCCATCTGTCCCTGCGGCCAAGGCTGCACCGCTGAGAGGGAGGGCCGCCACCCATCCGAGTTTTCTAAAGGGTAGAAGACATATTTCGTATAATCATCAACACACATACTCAAACACAGCACTGGGGAATTGGCAATCTCACGCCCTGCTCTGCTCCGCTGGCTGCCGAGGAGTGAGCCAAGGGGCAGCGGCGTCTACCGCTGGGTGTTAGAGAGGTGGGACCGCGCTTCGCCCCCCCCGGCCTCACATTGCGCTTGGAAGGAGACGCGGTGTTATTCCGAGGGCAGGTTCAACTGCAAAGCTACATTAACGTCATCTCAGCGAGCGAGGCCGAGCATTAATTCTCCCTTTGTGGCGAGCCAACGGCCTCTCTCAAAAAAGGATCTAGCAGCACATACTTCAGTGTGATCTGTACTCCCGCTTTTGCCCAGTTGGGAAGAACTACAACCAATAACTAACTCCTCGGTTATTCGGGGCCAAACACATGTAGGGAATTAGTTTAAACTGGGGACTGGACGATACACAACAGGATGGATGTAATATTGATATTGATATTGTGATATGAGACTAGATATCGTCTGGGATTCTTGCGCATTGTAATATAACTCTTGTCTTTCAGGCTGCATTACAGCAAAGCGATGCAATTTCCTGAACTTCACGGGCTGTACCTGCT
>NC_137198.1:9827066-9832066 GCF_960531495.2 Zeus faber
TACCTTTACCTCTGTGACCCCGGGTCGAACCGTAGTGGATCAATGTGTTATATTTGATTAAATGTAGGAAACCCTATCTTCTGCAGCAGCAAGATGGGTTGTGATGATTGAACCCAACTCCCTTCTCTCAGCACTCCAGAGATAGACGGGCAGATAGGAGACAGGTCCCCAACCCCCCCGGGTGAGTCAGACTGGATTCAACTTGGCATACCACCTTAAATTAGAGTACGCGGAGATCGCCCGAGCGGGGGCGGGCTTATGGAAACCCATATGGCCGAACGGTTTGCTGCTGGTTCCCGGCATCCCGGTCTTAATAGACAATAAGAGAGACAGGGAGAGGGAATCGTCATTAGATGACTCTAAGTGACACTGCGCAGACAAAACCCTTTAACTGGGAGCTTCAAAGGGGGCTTCAATTAGGAGAGCGTTTCTGGCAAAAGCGGTTAAAAAACAACCCCCCCAACCCCCAAAAAAACCCCAGGGAGTCCTTTCGTGTTGCAGGAAACGCGGGGACTCGATGCACTGACTCAGGGAGGGGGAACGTTGACGCACAACATTGAGTCACAAACAATAATTGACTCACTCACACTTATAATTGGGCAACTACCTGGAGAACTTTGCGTGACCCTGAGGGGAGAGTTTGTGGTGCATTCCACGGTGACGGCTTTCTCACGGTAGCGAGGCCTGTTTGGATGATGACAGGCTCCTTGTAAAGGTTTTAACTGCGTCCGTGACACCGATCCAACAAAGGAACCCAGATTCAGAAACCACCAAACGCTCGCTGATTAACCTTTCTTCTGGAGAGACGAGGCGATCACGCCCTGAAGTGCCTCCGGACGACGGTGTGACGACGGGGCACGTAACGGGAAAGCTCCGCCGGGGGGATCTTGATCGCCTGAGAACCCGGTCGCAACGGGCGGCTGAAGCCATTCTTCAATTCCAAAGAGTCGACTGTCAACCACTCGGGTTGGTTCCCAACGATCGAAACAAAAAAAGGCTTAGAAATACCACAGGCACAATATTTCTCAGAACTGAGGAATTATATTTGAAAACCACCCGTTGTGCTAAGATGATGCATTTATCTTTATTGTCATATGCTTTCGTGTTATAAACTGCTGGATTTGTTTATTTTCTACCCAGACGTATCCGTCCATGTTGCCCAACCCCGAGTTGCGCTGAAAAAGCCCAATTTCCTTCCGCCCCCCTCGCCTCCCGCCGCACTAAACCCCTTTTGCGACGGGCGTAAGCTTGATCTCTCGAATCTCCCCTTGGATCTTTAATCTCCAGAGCTTTTGCAACATCACCTGAGAGCCGGCCTATCGCCGCCGCGGCCCAGCATCTGATCCCGTGAGCTGTGGACATGTCCCCACCTCCGTCCACACCATCTTCCCCACCTCCGCCCGCCTCCGCAACCCACATGCGGAGATAGCCGCCGGGGATGGGCCCAGATAGCGGCCCCCTGAGCTGTGAAACCCCACGCTTGGGCAGGATGCAGGGCTGTGGAGATAACTAACCTGTGTCCCGATAGAACGGGGAGACAATGTCCCAAACAGGTTACAGGCAAGATCGAGGAATAAGACGCATAGTTTTGCCTCGGGGATAAACACGAGATGAAAAAAAAAAAAAAAAAAAAAAGATCTCTAAACAAACCAGATGAAAGGAGGCTGCAGGGCTGTTTTCATCTCGCTGCGTCGGATTTGTTTCTGGATTGCGGGGCTGTGGGGGCATGCGCACATTTGTTTGTCATTTATATATGGGAGTATAAGGGCCTATTCATGTTTAGTTTATCAACAGTTCAAGCGTAAGCTCCTGGCATTTGACAACGTGACCGTGGAGGAAAAAAACGCGATCGAAATGAGACACAACACCTTCAAAGTCTGCTCTCCGTGGCCGTCTGTTTAAAAAAATAAAATAAAAATCAAAAATAAAAATAAAAAGCCAGCCCTCTGGCGTGAGGTGCAGCTCTCTGAAATGTCAACATCGATGGGGAGATGGGAGCCGTCACGTAGAGGTTGTCACAGTCTGCTGGCAAAAATGTCGTTTCCAAACGCTCTAATCTCCCACCCCCTGTCGGAGCAGGCGGCAGATACGCCGGCTAATCTCCGGAGAAAGTGGGCGACGTGTACGCCGATGCATTTTGGCGGTGTGCGCCGAATGATGTGTGAATGCTTGTGTCTATCTCTCCGGGAGATAAACGCCAGGTGCAGTGATTAGGGACGGTGCGGCTAAACCTCCCCTGGAGGTTTCCACCGGTGTCCGCCGCCGGCCTGCCGGGAACACCTTGGGGCTTCCGTTGGCGCTCATCTCACATTTCAAGGTGAGATGTCGAAATCCGCCGCGGCGCCCGTTTTAGTTTGTCGAGCGCGTTCATTTCTCGGCGGCTCCCTCTCCCGCGCGCGCCCCGACTAAACGTGAATAACATTGCGAACTGACACTTTTAATCAGGGGGCATTCCCCTGCAAAGTGCCGCGCTCGCGGTTTCAAAATTGGCCCGGGGTCTTTCTATGAGTTAAGGAACATGTCAGCTCCACCCTTGTGGCGTACATGGGTTGTATTTTACATATTGTAAAGCATAATTACACAATATGGAGTGACATCATTTTCCACAGGGGCGGGACGCGGAACCTGTGTACGTCTTTGGGGATCCCGGGGCTTCACTGGGCCACTCTGACCAACAAGTCCCAGTGGAGACATTCTCCATTACGGGAAAAAAAACACTTGAAAATACAAACATATATCAATACCTCACTCCTGCTTTTCCTCTGCTTTACTTTACTTCAGCGTGACCGGCACCTGGCCATATTGAGCTCACTAGTTTAGTATAGTGATACTGCCTGTTAACTTCTGTATACATATATCTTATTCATTTTTAAATATTTATTTTTATGGGTTTTTTTTGACTTACGCTGCTCAGTGTAGGTGTAATCTGTTCTCACCGTATCTCGTCACACTCCAAAATGGCCGAACGACCCAAAATGGGTGCACGCAACAGTGCACCGGAGGCGAAAACAACCTCAGAGTTGACACCGAAGATATTGCGAAAACCCGAGTGGGTGGCTAAACCAATAGAAGGCGAAGGAATGAGCAAACAAACAAACAAACAAACAAACAAGCAAACGAACAGATTCCTATTAAGAGAGGAAGGAGGGAAGCCAGGCTAAGTGGCTGCAGATCTCTGCGGTGGCAGGAGGCATGCGGCCGCCGAGCCGGGGCCCTGCGACCGTGTCCCGGTGCATCTGAGAGTGTTTATGGACTGGCTCTAAGTGGAAGTCATTATGGGCCGTTTGAGTATACTCTCGCTGATAGCAACGGTTCTGGGTCCACCCAAAGCCCAAAAAACGTTGGTGGTCCCCGGCCCGGGAAGAGAGCGAGAGCGCGAGAGAGAGAGAGAGAGAGAGAGAGAGAGAGAGAGAGAGAGAGAGAGAGAGAGAGAGAGAGAAAAAGATGAGGGACAGGAGAAATAGAGTGCGTAACAAGGATCTGAGAAATGGTGTGAGAGAGGGAGAGAGAGAGAGAGAGGGAGAGAGAGAGAGAGAGAGGGAGAGAGAGAGAGGGAGAGAGAGAGAGAGAGGGAGAGAGAGAGAGGGAGAGAGAGAGAGAGAGAGAGGAGAGAGAGAGAGGGAGAGAGGTAGAAGGAGGGAGAACCAGAAATAATGGCCTCCACCCTTCCTTTGCCTCTTCTGCAGATGTGGTCGTAAGAAAAGAAGGGGAAAAAATCTCCATAAAGTTATAATTATCCACATGAGTGCAGACCAAATTCTGGAAAAGTATGCAAACACACACACACGCACGCACGCACGCACGCACGCACGCACGTACGCACGCACGCACGCACGCACGCACGCACACACACACACACACACGCTCACAAACACAGACAGGCATACACGCAAACAGGTTATACAACACTGCAGTCGAAAAAGAAGAAGGGTTTAACCGTTCTAAATCTCTTAAGTTGTTATTTCCGTGATAAAGCCATGTGATTGTACCGGTAATTCAAACGCTGGATGCATTTGAACATTTTATTGGTCCTGCACATGAAACACATGTTTCTGCAACTCTATATTTCGGCTATTGATGACCTTATTGGCAAGGCAAAACTGTAAACCTAATTGGGGGCGGGGGGGGGGGGGGGGTTCTACTCATGAACTTCCCCTGACTTAAAGTGGAAATCCGTGAGATTATTTTCTTCATGAAAATCCAATATTTGACCCTGAGACGGTTTCTGTCTTCACACGTTGCCTTTGTCTTTTTTTCCATTTTCCATTCCTTGGGGATTCGTTGCTTCCGTGTCGTTCTTTATTGTAAGACCAGGCAGAATTATTTTTTTTTAACAAAGGTTTGGACCGAAATTATGACCTTACAATTTGTATTATTATCATTATAAACTGCATTCCAGGACGTCCGTCCGTGTACAATGAAAAGAATCCCAATGTCAGTGCACTGGAAGTGAACGAGCCAAAGCCATTTCACAAGGGGCTAAAATCTGTTTATTATTGCCTGCCTACAACTGGTTTGTATCAACTAAGTTTACTTAACAGTATATTTCACCTCGGGACATTTCGAGAGATAACCAAATAAACCTTTCAAGTCAGGAATGTTCCCCGGAGCTGCCAGGTTCAAAGTGAAGTCGAAGCCCCGGACGGAACCGGACCGTCCCACGGAGGGAGCATGTGCGCGAGATGTTTTACTGATGTCCCGGCACTCAGTGGGACAGGAGGGCGTGGCCAGAGACCAGAGACAGGAAGTGCGTTTAGCGCGGAACCAAGGTGGAAATCAAAGCTTGGGGGGGGGGGGGGGGGGGTATAGGGAGGGGGCGGGGTGGACAGGGTGGACAGGGTGGAGAGGGTGGACAGGCTGGACAGGGTGGAGAGGGTGGAGAGGCAGACAGACGCAGCGGTCTGCCGGGCCTTGACGCTCCGCCCGGGATTGCACGCTGCGGATTAAAACATCATCTCTCAGATGTCTCACTTCCTCTTGTAAATTGCACAGATTCTTTC
>NC_137198.1:9837066-9839566 GCF_960531495.2 Zeus faber
TGGGGACAATTATGACCTTTTTCGGATGAGAGGAACATATGAATTCTCTGTTTTTGCTGCTTTTATGCCTGGATGCCACAGATAGCACCATCTATCTGTTGCACTGATCCCCTGTCCCACCTGCCAGGCAAATATCTCAGTCAAGAATGTCCTTTAAAATGCATTATGTTTCATTAAATCCCGAACCAAGGTGTTTCATTCAGCACTCTTTTCTTTTCCACTCTTCACTCCCTCCGTCCCTCTGTCCCTCCATCCCTCGTTCCTGAGTTGATAGCAGCCTGTGCTTGTAAGCATTACAGTACCCAGCCCATAATGCACTCCAGACGGCCCGACTTCCTAATGACTGGTTCAGCTCCAAGCCTTTCCGGGCACGGCTGTGGCCGCCAGCCTCACACAAACACACAAGCAAAAACACAGACACACACACGCGCGCACACACACACATGTACACACACACATGCATGCACGTACGCACACACACACACATGAACGTACGCACGCCTGCACGCTCGCACAGATGCAACACACACACACACACACACACACACACACACACACACACACACATACACACACGCACACATGCACGTACGCACGCACACACACACACACACATCCCCACATCCCCACACACACACACACACACACACACACACACACACACACATGCACACACATGCATGCGTGGCAACCAGTCAGATATAGAGTGCCTTAGTCATGTGTCTCTCTTCACGTCCGCACACATGCTGTACTTTCATAATGTCACAATGTCGAGTGATGGCTCCGTGTTCTTTGCGCCCGGCCCCCCTATTTTTTTTTGCTCTTCTCATTCAAAGTCGCGAGGAGACGGCAAGAACTTCTAATCCACTTTCCACGTCGTTCCATTCCCCTCTCCTCGTCTTCTACCTCATTAAATCAGCTCGGATGGCAGCTGCCTTGTTAAACACACCGTAAAGGCCTGCGCGGAGCAGCAGTGTGCAGGGGGAACGCTGGGCCTGCACTGTACATCCTCTCCCAACCGGACCGAGCCAGTAAATTAGTGTATTAGACACACCCTCGCTCTGCTTCAAATGGAACAGGTCATCCTCTGGAATATAGTCTGGTATTTATTAGGCTGGTATTCTCTCTCTCTCTCTCTCTCTCTCTCTCTCTCTCTCTCTCGCGCTCTCTCTCTAGTTATTATAGCATACCACAAACGAAAACAATGTGGAAAAAATATGTTCTTTCCTTGAAATGACTTGGCTCATTGCGGTGCCCACATTAATAACCTCGTCTCTAAACGGGTGCAACTGCTCAGAACCGCAAGTTCCTCTCCACGCCAGCCCCCCGGCCCTCGCTATAACTTGTTGTGATTCTAAATAATGCTCAAAAGAAAAAAAACCTCCTCCTCGCACGGTGCACCCGTTCCCCAACGTCGGCGCACGGGGACCCCGCGCGCAACCTCCTCGACGGGGGCCGATCCCGTTGCCCCGGCGACGGGTCTGTTTGTTTGCTGCGGCCGTTCCCTCGCTCTCTTTTATGACTGGCTGAAACGTTTAATTGAAAGTTAGTGTTCTCACTCTTTTTCCTTCCAAAACCTTCGTATAGGCACCGCAGGAAGCGTCCACTCTTTCACACGACGCAACACAACAACCGCAGAGGAAGTGGGGAACTTGCAACCCCAAAAAACTGAAATGCTGAAAGTTTAGGGACTTTTTCAGCGTTGGTGTTGAAAATGAACTCAAAATAGATTATTGGATGGATTAACGAACGGACAGACAGGTAGATAGATAGATAGATAGATAGATAGACAGACAGACAGACAGACAGACAGACAGATAGATAGATAGATGGAGCGGATATGAACAATAAAATCATGTACAACCCTACTAAAAGTTGTAACAGCTGTTACAGTTGTACAATAAAGTCTTCGCTCACGGAGCAGAAATACACAATGTTTGTAAGCCTCGGGTTTTACTGGAACGTTTATGAAACGATCATTCCAAATAAAACTCAAAGGCCTGGGTCCTCCGGGTCAAGGCCACAGGATGAGGAGATTTGGAAAACGTCTCCGTTACTCACCGGCCGAGCCTCGTGTGCGGCTTGGTGTGATGGGCTGGCGCCGTAATCGGTGTGTTTTGGTGACCGTGTTTTCTGCACTTGTGGGGCAGGTTGGGTAATAATATCTGGAGCCCGCGTCCGCTTCCCGCTTTAACGTCCCGTCTCTCAGGGTTCGCAGCCACGGGCCTTAAGTGCTCGGGCCATATGTTAATGATCTCACCGCAGAACGCCCCGACGTCCACGACCCCGGCAACGCACACAGGTTGTGTGTGTGCCCGTGCCAAGTACAACAAGCCCGCCCTTGACAATCGCTGGCGAAAAAAAAAAAAAAAAAAAACACCCCAAAAAAATAAAAAGCTGGAGTTGACTCAAGCTTACACCTAAAATGCTGGTGGGAGAGGCGGCGTATTTACTCTCTACACGGAGCCGAGACGTGCGAGTGCACACGGCGATGCACCCG
>NC_137198.1:9849566-9869566 GCF_960531495.2 Zeus faber
GCATCAAAAAGATATCTCTGCTTCTTTGTCTTTTTTTTTTTTGCCAAAAACACATGAAGAGTTTAAATCCAAATTTCTATATATATATATATATATATATATATATATATATATATATATAAACTTTCATTTTGACAACCCTTGCTAAGTTAATAGCTTTTACAGATATTTCACAAGTATATAAAATGGATTTTTAATGGGGCGTACCTAAAATAAATCATTGGGTAAGATCAATGCAAACAGGTTAACTTCAAATCAATGTACATGTCTGATTACTTCAACTGATGTATAATTTAAAAAGAAAATCAGTTTTGTGACAATTTCACGCAGTGCTCTAATTTGCCAACACACAAATGGTGCATCTTGTGTTCCGCACAAACGTATTATTGAAAGGCAATTGATGATGACCTTTTATTTTTTTTCTTGAAATTGTATATAATATGAAAGCAATAAATATTACCAGTAAATAAACTTTACTTTTTAGATTTTTTTTTTTTTACTATTTTCTCATTAAAAACTTATACAATCTAATATACATTATGAAAAGTTGTACAGCTTTTTTATTTAGGTTTAAAATAAGGACTCACTTTTATTTTTTTTATATGTAGATATAAATATATATATTTTGTCAAAATATATGATCATATTGTCAAGGAAAACAAAAAAAAAATGAGACAAACATACATCTCAACATTAACATTATAAATTAGGGTCCAAGTGAACATTTAAGGGAGCGAGGTGGGCGGGCCTTCTGACAGTTTATTCGTAACTCATTGTTTCAGCGTCAGTGTTGCTTCGTTCGCAGGTCAGCGGCAGCCGCATCCCTCCACTACCATTTCCTGGTAGTTCTTTAGGACCACCTTGTCGTGTTCGTCTAGGTAGAGCATGGAAATGGCGCTGAGCTCCGTGGGCACACAGCAGGCCTTAGGAATGTTCGTGTTCACAGAGTTCACCAGTGTCTGAACGATGGCGTGGTTGGTCGAGTTCAGGTGGTCCGCCAGGGGGAAGGGGCACTCCCCGTGGCAGTAATAGGCCTGGTAGCCAGGGGGCGCCACTATCCAATCATTCCACCCGACGTCGCTGAAGTCCACGTATAGCGCGTGGCGCCGGCAGTTGCGGTTGCGCTTGCGGCCCCGCTGCTTGGGGCTGCGCTTGGCCCGACGGGTCAGCGGGTGGCCCTTGCCGTCGTGGCCAAAGGTGACCAGGAGGGGCCGCAGCTGCTCCCAGTCCTCGTCGGGCTCCCGGTGCAGGGAGCGGCTGACTCGGACGTGCCGGCCCTGGTGGCGCGGCGTCTCGTTGAGGTGCAGGACCTCCACCGCCAGCCCGTGGTTGGGCAGACGCTCGCGCGTCCAGCGCAGCACGGCCGGGCTGACGTCGAAGCTCTCCCAGCGCGAGGCGTTGTGGCGCACCAGCCGGGTGTCCAGCAGCCTCGTGATCAGCTGACCGCCCAGCGGGGGCTTCAGCACCTCGTGGACGTTGATCCGGTGGAGGCCCGCGTCGTGCGGGGCGGCCTCGCCGACGGCCTCGTCGATCTGGCGGCGGTAGAGCCGCAGCTCGGCCGAGGAGAGCAGCTCGTCTTCTGGGATGCTGCTGAGGTTGAACAGGAAGCGGAGGGGCCTCCTCTCGCCGAACCTTGGCTCCTCCTCGTGCACCATCTCCATGTGCTCTGGAATTTCAAAGGGCAAAAAGGACATTAAAAGCTGAGTCAAGCAATATTTCAATATTTAAACTCCTTGTAATGTCAAGGATTGCTCAATACCGCTGAATGCCAATACCGAGTGTTATAATATCTCCGTCCCTACTTTTCCCTTGATTTTGTCTGTTTTTACCGTCGCTTTTTTTTTTTTTGTCCAAAACAATTACCGACTCCTCTTGTCCCAGTTCCGTCAATCCTTGGGATTCCAACCAAAGTGTTCTGACATACCGTCTCGTTTCGGGGGCCGCTTCGGCCTCGCCATACCCCCGCGGTGCCTTAGCTTACACGAAAGAATGTGGACGTGAGCCTTTAAAGGCCGCCGGGATGCCTGAGACTAAATATACACGCGCGGCGCTTCCTGGTCCATCCATAAGGATCCTCCAGCACTTCTTCCAAGGCCTTTCTCTGAGCACTTTGCTGAAACATGCATTACGAGGAGGGTGGTGATTAACGTACCACAGCTACAGTATAAACACAGTGGTGGCTCCCTGTTCCACGCTCGAGTCTGCAGATTTCTGGCAAGATCACCATTGTTGGGGAAAGGAATGTTGTGTCTACTATTTTCCTGTTCAATCCACCCCTGTTATTTCACACCCGGGCCTTAATCTTGCCCAGGTGGTTTTCATTATTGAAACCTGCTGTGCTTTTGATTGGCTCTGTAGTTTTGTTCACTTAAGACATTGATCATTTTCATTGTGTATAATCATCACGGTTACAGGGGGAACGCGGCCGAAGCCCGTTTGCCCTCGACCTTCTCTGACGCCGGGGTGAAAAATAAGCCCGTGGCAAATCGGAGACCGAAGCGAGTGGCAAATTTGGAAAAGCGGTTAAGATTTTCCCCCGTCGATGCATAATAAGCCAAATTCATTAGAAAGGACATTCCAAAGTTTCCATGGATGTATTTACCCTTTAGGAAAGGATTTTATTATGAAAGAACTAGATTTCTTACTGCCTCGCTTGACCAAAGACGAAAGACTAAATGCGTAGCCCGACTCCCGGGTAAATTGTCCGAACGCTGTGCTGCCGGGGGGTACTTTCTCTCACCTCGCCGCTGCCCCAACAGGAGGGGGCTACCGCGGAACTGCGCTCACGAACATGCACGAAAATGAGCAACAAGTTCACACCCCCACTCGGAAGGCCCCAAAGCATGTGATTAACATAGTTTATATGAGGGAAGAGGAAGGGAAATGCCTGCAGAGAGCAGCAGAAACACACTAAAGGGCGCACGCACGTGCACGCATGCACCCGCGCCACACACACACACACACACACACACACACACACACACACACACACACACACACACACACACACACACACACACACACACACACACACTTTCTTCCTGAACGGCCTTGGTGCTTTGGCTTGTCAGAGTGTGTTGGTTTGCGCTAACACTAATAGTTAGGCAGGCCCCATTAAGGCTGACTCATCCCTCCTCCTTCCCTCCTCCCCCTAAGGGCGGATATGCACTCCAAGTCCCGAAGCTCCCCGGCCGCCTAGGCTTGCCACCCTACACAGATCACATCCTGGATCCGCCGCCCCCGGGTACGCCGGCCGTCACTCCGCGAGGCCGGCCAGACGTCCGCCCGGGTCTCCCTCCCAATTAGCTTTTTTCGAAAACCCTCGCCGCACTCGCGAGCAGATGAGCAGATACGTCCCCCCATCCTGGACGGGGAGATCGGCGCACTAATTGAAACCTCTGGCTCTCTAATTTAAACTCGGCAGACCCAAGCCGCAGTAAACAGAACCCAAAACCCTTCAAGCCGTCTCCAGCTCTCCTGGTTCCAGTCTTCCCTGTGACCCTCACTTCAGAGACTGTTTTTCTAACTGCAGCGTCTGTTCCCGGCGCCCACATTGTTGGCAGCGGGGACTTTATTTAGAAGGCTGCAGAGTAGCATTAAAGATAATTGCACGTTGAGGAAGGTCCTTCTAAAAGAGCCCTCCATATAAACTGGAGACATGAGAGAGGAGCACAATTCAACTCCGGGCCAACGCGGGGCTTTTTTAGGCCACGCAGCGCTGGGTGGGGTGAGAAGTGTAACCTAGTAATATGAAGGTATGCCTTTTCCTCGAGCCGCTCACCAAAACGCACGCCGAGTCGCGTCGAATGAGGCTCTGGGGAGACGAGAAAGCTTGTCTGGCTGATTTTTTTTTTTTTTTTTTTGTACCCTTCTCTGGACAGCATTTTGTGACCACATCCTTAAATTCTTTCGTATGTCACGAAGGGCGGGGATTTGTTACGTTGGTTCTCGAGGCCAAATAGGAAATATGGCATGTTTTATTCTACACACTAACAAGCCCGCGCCCAGGCAGCCTATGCTAATGAAATGGGCGGCGACCGCGAGTGTTGGAATGCCGGGAGACAATAGCGTCTCTTGTGGCTGAGTGTCTCCCCTCCCCTAGAAAGGGATTCTCCCGTTTTCCACGGTGGTTCCCGTCACCCCATGCCCCCCACGCCCGCTCCTCCAGTTCCCACGTACCTTCATGGTGGAAGCCCCTCACGGTGTTGGCCCGGCTCGCGGACCTCTCGGGGTACTCAAAGGCGATGTCGTGCACCCCGGCTTCCTCGGCCTCGCCCGACTGTAGCCGGTAGAGGTCCACCAGGTAGCGGGGGACGGTGGCCGAGCGGCTGGGCCGCGGGCGCCGCTGGAGGCCGAACATGTGCAGCAGCGTGGCCTCAAAGTCCCGCAGCAGTTCATGGCTCTGGGCGGCCGAACGACCCTGCAGGCCCGGGACTTTCTTCTTCCCTTCTTCGGGTATCAGACTAGCATGGTTGCTCTCTCCCAGCAGGACTTGGCATATTAAAATGACCATCAGCATTCGATTACCAGGAATCATGATGTCTCTGCGGGAGACGGCAGATGTCACAGGGAGAGAGAAAATTAGGCGAGTAATGAATAGGTCGGGGAGGAGAGGAGAGGATGGGGGTGAGGAGCGGGGAGTGGGAGGTCCTTTTGTTTTTAATTCCACTTTAGACCATTTTATCCCACAGTCTCCACACAGGCCGCGCAAACCCCGTGACAGCCTCCCCTATATGTTTCCACTGAGAGCGCGCTGTAATTGGTTCTAATAGCTCGGCCTGCCTTGTTTACTGTAAAGCAGGCCCCCGATCAGATAGAGCACTTGCTTTTTATCTCTGGCGACATCCTCCGTAAGGTAAACAGCTGGTTTAAGAAGCCAGCTCTCTCAATGGAATCCGAGGGCCATTCCTTTTTACTCCCCCCACCACCCACCCACCGCCCCCACCCACCCCCGTCACCAGCCTCCTACCTCCTCCACTATGATTAGACAAATAGAACAGGCAGCCCCGGGGTCAGAGCAAATTCTTAACTCAATAAAGAGCCAGAGCGTCCCTCACAATCTGATCCGACAAGCTGCGGGACAAACCAAGGACCATGTGCCGCACATTTCGCCAGGATTTTTTATTTTTATTATTTTTTATACCTTTTTAAACAAGAAGGGTTTTCCTTATACAAACGCTTCACTCCTACACACCATGGAGATATCCGGGGTTTAAAACAACAGGATAAAAGGGGGCATAAAAATCAGAAGCCTGGGATTGGAGATGGGGGCCGGGGGGAGTGCAAGACGCGTCACATGCCACATATTTGAGTCGGTCCGGTCCACTTACCGACAGAAAATAAAGCATGGGAAAACAGTCCATGTTTGTTGGGAGCAGGCAGAGGACGCGTTCTTTCAGGAAATGTTAGGTGGCGTTGGGAGGCGGCGGGAGAACGTTGGAATGACCCTGTTCCTGGAAAAAAACAAACAAACGAGGGAGAGACGTTAGAAACCCAATGCAGCTTCAGACCCTTGGATTGAAACCGAACTGTCTGTTTCAGTGAGTGACTGTAGAGAGTGAGACACACAAAGAGAGAGGGGGAGAGAGCTAGAGAGAGAGAGAGAGAGGGAGAGAGAGAGAGAGAGAGAGAGAGAGCGAGCACGTATCTCTTTAGGGCTTATCGTTTTGGCTGTTTACTGCAACTGCAATGTCAGGACTAAAGTGTCAAATCACAGGGCGGAGGTTGCCTCCAAAACACACACAGGGCTCAACAGACACACAGAGGTGGGAAAGGATTTTGGGACGGAAAAATAGCTTTGAATCACGAGGCAAAGCAGAGGCCTGTTGAAAACTGCATTATTATTCTTTTAAAATTAATAAAGATCTTGCACGATACGAAATCCTAAAATAAATTGTCTCCATAATAGACTGACAGGCAGCTTTAACTTCCCTTTAATTCTCACATTAAAGTGAATACAGATGTTTGTGACAAAATTAATGTGGGGAGTGAACTGTATAGGGTCGCCTCTTTAAAAAGGCTTCAATTTATCTGAGAAACAAAATACAAATAACTAACAATATAAATTCTGTAGTTCCGGGTTCTCCCCGGTGGAAATATCTCACTTCAACGTTTGCAGAAAGTTGCACAGGTTCTGGTGGAAGGACGGTCGCCAAAGCCACCAACGCCAAACTTCACCCACGCATGACAATTATGACCAAAAGTGGACTTTTTGGTCATAATTATCTGTGCATCTCTCCACCGTGCAAAGGTAAACATAAACCAGTGAAATAATACCCATCAGCCTGAGCAGACGCCTTCCCGTCGACACCAAAGCTATCCCACTCACAACAACCTCGGCCCTGAGGACTCGCTCATTTTAATCCTCAAATTCCATTTTTTTTTTCTTTTTTGGGGGGGTAGAGACTGGGCCTGTGAAAGCGTGCGCGCGTGCACACACACACACACACACACACACACACACACACACACACACACACACACACACACACACACACACACACACACACAGAGCCCTTCACAGAGCAGACGTTTCAACTCAGTGATGCAGAGCAACGCTGGTGTGTCATCATTTGGATTTGGTTCCATTTGGAAGCGCTCCAGGCATTACAGCAGCGAGGACGCACATCAACACCAACATTATGTGTGTAACGCCGAGGTAAAGGTGTGTGTGTGTGTGTGTGTGTGTGTCTGTCTGTGTGTGTGTGTGTGTGCGTGCACGTCTGGGTTCATATCTGTGTTATTATCCTTATCCCTGCTCGGCTCAATGCGCACACAAATCAAAGATCCGTTTTTTTTTTTCCCCTTCCTTTCTTCTGAACATCATAAGAGGTTGACCTCCATCTGACCTCTGCTCCTCGGTCTGCTCCTATTTCCTAAATGTGCGGAAACGAGTGATACGCCGCGCGAGAACCTGCACGTTTCGGGAAGGTTTGTGTTCAATGAAAAATCATTAGCACGGGCGTGTGCACGCGTGAGACCCATGCACGCGACTCGTCGGTCCGTGAGAACCGCGGCAGAAGCACAGAACATGATCAGCTCCATTACCCATGGGGTGGGGGCTCCATCTTTGTATGTGTGTGCACGTGCGTGTGCGTATGCCTGTGTGTGTGTGTGTGTGTGTGTGTGTGTGTGTGTGTGAATCTTGGACAACAAACGCTCATTGTACAGAGCGGGCCTCTCCCATGATTATAAGGATTCATAACAGTCAAAACACTGACCATGCTCAACATCTCATAAGCAGCCAATGACAAGGCCCGGGGCTGGAGACCAGAGGCAGAACGTCGTGTTGTGATGATGAAAGAAGATGTAAAACAGACAGGGAGGAACTAGCAGCTGTGGAACAACTTCTGGGAGTTATGTTTGACAGGCCCCCTTTTTCTTTTTTTTTTTTTTTTTTTTGTTGTTATAAGCAAAATGTTCCCGCTCCGGCCGTTTGAAATGATATATCTGCAGTGTCATTAAAGGTCTGGAAGAGGAGGATTAAGGAGATTGTATACTGCAAAATGTATACTGTTTTTTTTTTTGTTTGTTTGTTTTTTTTAACAGAGAGACTTATTTTTCTGCAAAAGCCACAGGCACACACACGCTCTGGCCTTCTCCTTTCTCTGACCAGAGATAATATGATCAGACTCCACTAAGGCCTCTTTAGATGTGTTTACTGAGGAATTTGACAGGGCTGATGGGAGGAATGGAAGAGGGGAGCAGGTTACATCCCTTCCCTGGTTTTACACTTTTATCTGAAGATGCTGCCTTGGGGTGATTGTGTTCATTATTATTATTATTATTATTATTATTATATGCAAATGAATGATATACTTCATGTGTATTGAACCTTTTCTACATAATATGCAACTCAAAGTCCTTTCAATGATTAGAGGGCAAAAATACTAATGATATAAAAGCAAAGTGCATTCAATAAAAATAAAAACTCTCCATTTTCTATCAGTTTCCGTTTTGAGCACTAACAATGAGGTGTTAATTCGATGGATTCCTGTAGATTGACCTCTAACTCCCCGAGTTGTGCCATCAGGGAAAAACACATCCAAATGTTAATTATTACCTTTCTGCGCAAAAATCATTTGAATGGTTTGTTATCTTTCTGATAACAACTGGGCTGAAACGAAATCTAGTAAGTGCTCAAACTATAATTGATGTTTCTTTCCCCCCTTTCCATTTAGAAACTGTCTTCATCATTAATGTCTAAAACGAAAAAAAGAAGAGGGGTGGGGGGGACTTTGTGCCTCCTGTTGTTTACTAGTTCAGGTTTTGGATTTATTCGCCCCCCACTGAGGGGTTTCAGCAGTTAGGACATTCACAGTCAGTGAGATCACTCACAGCAGCTTAATCACTTTTTTACACTATTACTGTAAAACAACGCAAGTATAACACATGCATAACCAATTACAGATCAACCATGTGACCACCGACATGCTTTTACTAAAAATATAAATGAAAAAAAAAAGGAGGGGGAACAAAGTGAGCGCATTAAAATAATATCTTCTAATCAATTTGCACAGCCCTCGCAGTTAATTGCAACGTGTGCAGCCGCAGCACACCGGGCCCCCGGTGCAGAAATGCTGCATCACACGGATTAGGAAATAACTCTGAATAATGGGTCAAGACATTAAAAAAAATCCGCGGCGGCCAAATCCAACAATCAAGCCGATGAGTCCATTTCCCTGCATGATTGCATAGAAATCTGATTTGGAAACAGTGCGGTGGCCGTGCCAAGGACGCGCACGGGCCTCTGAATAACCCCCCCCCCCACCCCCCCCACCTCCTCCCCCCAAAAAATAAAACAAAAACACAAACGTCTGCAACTTATGTTTTTCTAGATTAGAACAATGAATGCGTGGTTTTAGGTTTACGGTTGTATATTATTTTTTATTTTCCTACGATAATGATCATTTTAAAGCCTCTCTAATATGTCACCTTAAAGTTATTAAACAAATAAGACAACGGTCCGCGCGGTCAATGTAGGTTGTGCAAACTAAAATAAAAGAAAAAGAAAAGTCATTTCTGTTTTGTTTTTTTTTGTTTGTTTTGTTTTTGTTTTGTTTTTTTTTAATTCTAAAAAAAAAAGTGATTCTGAGTAAATAATTGAGTCTTACACAACGTGCTCGCAACGGGGGAGGACTTTTAAGTAGATGCAGGTGTCCAGATTGGGCAAACGCACTCCAAAGCTGGGGAAAGGTTACCAAAGAAGAAGAAAAAAAAAAAAGAAAAGAAAAACAAAAAAAAGCGGATAGAATACAGCCCAGGAATAAAGCCCCGCTCAGCATGGGCCGTATCCGCGCACCGCGCTCTGCGTCTTTTCCAAAAATCCGTGCAACTTTTTTTTTTTTCTCTCTCTCTCTCTCTCTCTCTCTCTCTCTCTCGCTCTTCTGGTGCGCGTTCCAGTTTGGAAATGACCTCATTACGCTGCTCTCTCACATTCCCTGGCACGGAGACGGGCTTTCTAACCTGCCGCACCGTGGCTCCCAGGACCCGACGCGCTTTCGAAACTGCGCTTTTTATTCCCCGATAACCGACCGTTTTGCGGCGCGTAATTGTCGCGTTCTCGGGCGACAGGAGAGCGCGCGAACCCCACGCAAACCCACGGACGGTGAGGGTGCCCAGACCGACGACAAGTCCCAGCGCAGTCCGAGAGAGCGCTCCCTGATTTTAAAACAAAAACAAAAACAAAACAGATTGATTAAATGCCCATCTTACCATCAGTAGTGGGTACAGGTATCCTCGAATGAAATGAACGCGACAAACAGGGGGAAGGTGCGAGATCCCTCCACGCAACTCGGATCCGGTCCAGGTTTACGCGGAAAATAAAAAAACAAAAAAACAAAAACAAAAACAAAACAAAAAAAAAACTTTGCGCTCAAATAACGCACAGTGAGTTCCACCCCCCTCCCAACTACGGAGGAACGCGCCGACGCATTCGTCTGAATAATTTATAATAATTAATAATAACCCCCTCCGCAACTCTCCTGAAAAGTCCTAAAAAGGACGGGGGGTCGCCGGCCGTGCGCTGCGTAAAAAGGCGCTCCGTCTCCAGGAGTTCATGACGCAGAGCTCTCCAGCCTCCAACTGATCAAGCATCCAAAGCCTCTTGCAGTTTTTATGTGTCCGCCCAATTTACCCTCCCCCCTCCCCCACCCACCTCCCTCACCCCTCCCTCCCTCCCTCCCTCCCTCCTCCCCACCTCTCCACTGTCTCCAACACCTTGGATAAACCTCCTCCTCCTCCTCCTCCTCCTCGCCGTGCGTGCGTTTTGAATAAAGCAATATCATCATCATCATCACCCTCATCATCACCATCACCATCATCATCGTCGTCGTCATCGTCGTCGTCATCGCCATCGTCATCATCACAAAGCACTTTGGAACTTTGACTGTTGCGGATGAGACTGGATGGTTTGCATCACTTCCACACGTTGGCTCTCACGTTGGGTGTAAGCGCATTCGACTCACGCAACGCGATGTCGCGCGGTTTGGCAGCGGTCGGAGCCAAAACCCCGCGCGCGGCCGCGACTTTTTCCTGCAACTGTTCCCACACTGAGAAGCCGTCATTTGGAGCCGCTTGAAAAAGAAATGAACAAAACCAATAAAGTCAAACTTGTGTTTCTTGCAGGTGTTCGCAATTCGAAAGCGGGAAATGAAAATGTTGAAATAAAAATGAAAAATGAAACAAAAGTTTTGAATTGGAAGAATCTGAAATAATATATAGGGTTCACAAATGACAACACTTTTTTTTTTTTTTCTATAATTGATTAAATGATTCCAATCCAGTGGTTTTTTTTTGTACAGATTAAAGGCATGTGTTTTGGGAGGAGTTGTAGCATTATTATGTATTTTCTACAGATTAGGGAGATTAGAGAGTAGACATACAACATTGCATGACTCGGGCCTACTCGTTTGTATTTTGGGGGTCTTTTCACGGTGAATGGAGAAGCTCAAGTCTACTCTGTGGCTGTTTATCATGTTCCGTTCATTGCACTCATATGGGATTAAGTATTGCACGTTTAGAGACCCTCCATGAAGATTTAGAATTTAAACAAACACAATAGGCCACGTAAGGAAAATGCAGGGCCTAGGCCCTCAATACATTTAACAATGAGAAGCAAACATACACAATATCTTCACCTGAACAATTGGCCTGATAAATAAAATAAAAAGTGAAATTCTGATTGAAAAAAATATTGAAAATCCATGAATTGATATCACCAGGAGCATGCATGCAAGGACTTTTTCCTTGTATGAAATTATCTTTTTTTTAATTATTATTTTCAGCCCTAATCCCCTCAAAAGAACATGAGCAATTTATTTAAAAAAATAAATGTATCCCCATGCCTGAGTGCACAGTTTATTCATCCTAAGCAGGTGACTTAAAAAAAAAAATAGACAAATGTTTGGTCAAAGCAGGTAAAAGAGTTTTAAGCATATATTTTTCAACACCGAAATGTTAAAAGTCCAAGAGGAATATTCAGGTCTTTGAGTCGGGGCTGACAGCATCACAAAAACATTTGGGCGTGTTGAGAGATTTAACTTAAAACTGAGAGCTTCTTCTTCATTTAAGGCTTCTACATAAAAAAAAACAACAAAGTCACCGATGGTTCCTTAATGCCCTAAATCTGAGAGGCAGCCTTGTTGCAAGACCACACTGGGGGCGTTTGACTAACACTCAACAGTGGTCCAAACAGAAAACCCTGATAAGAGCGTTTGGGAGGCGCAGTGGATCATTATTGCGGCTCAAAAATTTTTAAGCGCAGAATCTTAATATGATAAGTAAACATGGATTATTTTAGGGGATATTCCATGCATACGCCTATGTCTGCGACAGTGAAAAGTAGAACCTTGCATCATATTCAACTCTGCAGCGCAAAGAAATGTTTCACCGTGAACTCCATTCAAACTATTTATGGAGTATCACTATTACTATTCACTGTTGAGACAAAACCTGACATTTATTTGTCAAATGACTGATATAGACATGAAACTTTCCACGCTCAAAAATTAAAGATAAGGTTTGATGATTCTTACTGGTTGCTTGTATTTCTCAAGCCGCTCGAGCAGTTTTTTAACTTCTCGCATGAATTCCAGCTGTCATTTCCAAACCTTTTTCAAAAAGAGAAAAAAAATCGTCAAAAAGTCTAATTAATTGACATTGACAGGCATGCATTTACATTGAAATTTTTCCCATCGTCTGAAAAGCTTATACTGTAGTCCGTTTTTGTTGATACAGCAAAACAGTAAGTCCCCCATAAGTCATGCACCTCAATTAACCATTTTAGGATCAAATTAAAGTGTCCGCAGTGATTTCGTATTGTTTTCTTTTTTCAGAGAAAGACAAAGCCAGAGTAGAGTAGGTTTTTTACAGCTCCATATATATACATATATATATATATATATATATATATATATATATATATATAAAAAGTTTGAATTAAAAACAATTATGATTAGGTAAACTGGTGATGGTAGCTCTGAATGCACGTAGAGTGAAGCAGTAAAAGACTGGAGGAAAGGTGAAAAAAAAACCCTTATTGAATGGACATTAACAAACAGTACGAGAACCAGCCAAACAGCATAACTGTAACATTACCAGGTGACCTTTTCAGGGGCGCGCAGAACTCGATTTCCGTGCAGCAGAGATAACCATGACAATGCCGAGCTTGTCATGTCATGTCACAGAGCATCTCGAATTCACAGATTGTGGATCCTATAATTAAACGCAAGCGCAGAAGACAACAAGCCGTGAGTCACTGCACGAGATGAGGCTGCACTTTAAGGGTAAGACTTGCGCATCAGATCCGGCCCGGGCCCCACACCGGCCCCCGCTCCGGGGCTCCCGACCAGATTCGATACGTTCACTTTCTTTTCTCCCTGCGTATCAGTCTGGAACGAGCGATCTGGAAACCTTTCGGCTGGAGGCGTGGCCGGCGGTGGGGGTTGCTTTAACATGTAATTAAACCAAGAGTCACCAACCTTCAAGCACTCGTGGAAAGAAGAGAACGAGGGATGGAACTTTCTCCCAAAAGTAAAATGAAGTCCAGCTTGCCCCCCCCCCCCCCCCCCCCAAATAAAAATAAAAAAAACATCTGGCACATCCCCCCCGTTATCGAGCAGTAGGTTGACCGCAGACACATCTTAAGGGATGAAAGTAAAATGTCCGCTTCCCGCTATAACCGAAGTGTGTCCGTCTAAATATTTGTGCTCGGCCAATTTCTCCTCAAGAAAAACACCGGCACCAGAACAGCTCCATCACTGTCTCGCCGGATAACAGCATCTATGTATTGCCTTTCATTCAGCTGTGTATTTTTAGCCTTGGTCGACTCCTAAGCCCTGCAGTGGTCGAAGCTGAGATGATTGTGGGATGTTAGGCTCTTTTGGGAGGACTTCAGGGGTGGTTTTGAATACCTACCGGCAACGAGGGGCCGTAGGTGTCGCTACCTCTAGATGGGTTTGAGGGAGCACCAACAAGGCCGCCCGACGGCAGCGTAGGTCCGCCCCCGGGTCTCGAGCGGGCTCCAGGTTTATCCCCTTTTCATCGCCGACGCCGGTTGGCTCGCAGCCTCGGGTGCCGTCCCGACGCGGGTCCCGCTTCATTCCCTTTTTAATTTACCCATTTCTTCTTTTCCATGATCCGCAAGGGTCATTTCCCGAACCGCCCCCGTTTTACCGCCTGAGCCCAGTAAGCTTTGAGTGGCGACGGAGCGCAGCCCTCTCGCGTCCCTTTGCCTGTGGCCATTAGGGAGAGGTCAGCGGTGCTTCGCCGGTATGTTCGCCGAGAGAGCGGGGCGAGTCCACCTCTGCGTCCGTGTCACTAAATCCTGCTTGGAGCCGCTCACCTGTGAACGCCGGCCCTTAATTAGCCGCGGCCCAAAGGCGACCCGGTCGGCAGAACTCCGAGCCCCGCCCCCTGACGTCATAACACACCTTAATTTCCCTCCCTCTCCTGTTTTCTTTCTTCCGGGGGTCTTGTGAAGTATTCGCTAGTGCCGACACGCGCCGCAGCCATTGATCAAAAAACCTTCACCAACGTCGCGGCTTCTCGCTGGAGCATTCTTCCACACGGACGCCTCCTGTGTCCCTGGATCTGCGTTTGTCCAGTAATCCCCTGACTCAGCCCAGGGACCTGAAAGCCTATAAGTGGCAAGAGGGGTTAACATGGGGAAAAAAAAGAGTTTGAGGATGGATCGGACAAACTATTTTAATCCCCGTAATGGAATTGGCATGTAAACTCATGAACTTAGAAGTAAACAGAAAGAAAATGGAGAGGGATGGACGTTAAATTGGTCTCAGCCCCTCCGGGAGGAGATGTGTCGAAACTCACGTTTCACCCTCCGTCAGCCGCTGGCTTTCCCTCCGTCAGAACAAAGGGAGGTCGACGTCTTTTCCGGCCCGTCTCCCCCTTAACTGACACCGTTGTTTAGATAAACACAAAGTTTGCTTTTACAAAGATTGTTTAGGTTTAAAGTCAAAGTAAAATATCGTGAGAGGTTCTTCTTCGGGCCTTGTTGAATCTACACGCCAAGGATATATAGCGGTGAAAAATACATTTTAAAACATTTTGACCGGAGTAGCTAAATAGATAACGGTAAAAAACTTCATCGGTATATAAATTCAAATGTGTCCGGCCGTTCCGAACCATCAGGTCACATAACGCTCTCGCCCGTGTTGACGAGCAGCATCGGACCCTTTAGGAAGCAGAGACCATCAGCGGCACTCCAGCGTCTGGGCTCTGGCGCTGGGAATAATGGGAATCGCTGGCCGCCCTCCTGCCAAGTGAGTGACAGGACCGTAATGTCCTTCCATCTCCCGCTGTCACTAGTGCGAACCTGCCCCTGGCCGATGTTATCAAAGGGAACTGCTCAAGTGAGTGGCGGAAAAGGGCCTTTTTTTAGGCCTCTCTTGCTGCCTCTCTCTCAGGGCAGATGGAGACCCACTCTGGCTCCAACACTGTCCAGACCACGCCGCAGCGATGCAACGCCTGGTGCTCGGGCTCTTGGGGCTTATAGCAGGAAACTTTCCTCAATGGATTAAAAAGCTTTTTTATCAACACGCTGGATTGGCACTTAGAGATACCTCTTTAATGTAAGAGGGGAGCCGGCTTTGGGGAGGCAGAGGTCACTAACAGCCCGTCCAGAGTGGCAAACAAGGAAAGGTTCCCAAACAGAAGTGTTGCTTGGTGATGGAAAGATTCACGTGTGCTGGCTTCTTGGTTTAAGAAAGAATAAATAAATCAGCAGCACATTAAAACATGAAATACAGTACAACTGAGTCTTACACCACACGCTGTCTGCGCTTCTTCAACAAATGGAAGATATTTGAATATTTCCTTTTACCGTACAGTGCATTAACTCATGTGAATATATGACATATACTGTATACTGTAGCGATCTCCTCTGTAAGTCACAAAGTTCCTTTAGAAATTGTAACTTTGGGGGTTAGGGCTAGGGAAATGCCTTTTTTTTCTGGTGCGTCACTTTCGACGCCATGAACATGCCGAAATGGGGCATGTCATGGTTCCAGTGTGATTGGGAACTGTAAAACTGTAAAAAAAAAATTGTTTTCTGAGCCACTCCGAAGAATCAAATCGTTCATGAACGACCCAACACCACAGTAGAAGCAGCATGAGGCACCGGTAGGTGGGGAGCGCGGGGTTCTCCGCTGTGCTCCCCAGGGTGTGATCCCCACACTCATTCTAAATTGGATATGAAAGGATGGAATGATACGCAGATATTCCTGTCTATTTATGCGCCAGTATCCGGAACTTCAACGCGCTTTGCATCGTGCAGGTAAAGTGGCCAAAAAAAGCGTGTCTACCCGGGTATCTTGTTCACATCAGAGCCGATTGGAGGTGGAGTCGATTAAAACCCGGGTATATTGCTGGGACTGAGACCCGGGTTTTTCCTTTCCCACTGGTGACGAAATGCAGGATGTTAGCGGGTGTAACCAGGGTTTTTGGTGCAGCGGGAAGGGGTATAATTTACAAACCGATATAAAATGTTCCGGTAAGGGATCCACCATTTGCTGCAACACAACACAACACATAACACTGGGCCGATTCTGCCGTGTATAGTTGGTTTGTTCACAATACTACAACAATTACTACAACTACTTTCACTTCTCCCTTTCATTGCCAGTCAAGTGATCAAATTCAATGAAGGCAAGCATGTTATCATATCTGGTAAAGAAGCAAAGTCGGTTATTATATGACAATGGCCTTTTGAGCCAATTGAATTACTACTAGAAGAAGCAATTCAGCAGAATCCATCTTGCGCGAGTCTTTAATAGGAGTGAACATCCATTCCAAAGTTTTCCTAATTCAATTTCCAGAGGCCTCGCAGTCCACCAAATGTAAACATGCATCACCCGACTCCTTGACCCTGAATGCGATTAAGAATGTCAAAGGCATCGGGCAGGACATTTTACTAACTGGACTTTGTGATTCCAGGAACTATGGTAACGATGTGCATCAAAGTGGATGCCGTCTAGACTTTACGCACCGGCTGTGGAGGAGGCAAGTCATCTGACGGATCCGAAACGTTGCAGGGACGAGCGGATCCGTCCCAAGGGACTACTGCGAAGAAAGACATAAACCTGACGGACGTTACAGACGGTAAATAGACAAACCGCTGCCCCATCCCCAAACCCGACCGCCTCCCACTTAAAATGATCGTTTTACTGGACTGCTGCCCAAAGCTTTCATACTATTTCAGGCCATCAAGAAGCTCTTAAGTGGATGAGCGAGTGTTAACAGTTTCTTTTCAAACCATGACATTTAATACAGCGCGTAAATCACTCCGGGGACCTGTTATTCTTTCAAGAATGTAATTACATACTTTCAAATAAAACTTGAAAGGGCCCAACAAGTTTTAAAACACAGTGTGCGCTCCCAAGACGGCAGGAAGGAATTCCAAGCAGTCGGAATATGCTAACATCTCCGTGTGGGCGAACCGTGGGCAAGCGGGATGGGACGGATGGCAGACAGGAAAGAGGAGGAGAGAGGAGAGGGACGAGCGTTGGCGCAGGGAAAGTCAAAAGCAGAGGACACGTCCACGGACACGGTGAAAGGCCTGGAGCCATTCCACGACCTGCGGACGCGCTACGCTGTAATTTGGCGGGCGTCACTGCGTCGCGAGCGTCATTTTCTTTCGAAAATATACGCGCTGCAGAAAAAAACGTCAATGGATTCATCTCGTCTTTATGGTTCGTTACAGTACAGTGTTCTTGTTAATAGGAGAGAGTTTAACACCTTGTAGAGCGTGCTTACTCAGGACGGTATCACCCGGCCGATCAGGGGTCTGTCGAGAAATGGACCCAGGGACAATAAACTGGGATTGGGGGCGGGGTCCACCAACTGACACCTACTGTAGCATCACATTGTCAGCAGAGACGTCTCCCGAGACATCTGATCCATTCTGGTCTGTTTTCGAGAACCGCAAATCATTATACCCGGCGCGGCGAGCAAAACAGAACCTGATATTTCTGGTCATAAATCAGAGTCGAGGACGGCGTTCCCGGTCCTGACTAATCCACTGTCGTTGTGCAACCTAACGACTGATTGATTACAGGCCTGACCGCCACGTCCAAACAATAATAGAAGGAGCATAAACTGAATTATTAGGAGGGAGCGACTTGTTTATCGAACGCCGTCTTGGGTATTTGTTGCTTCTAGTTTGTTTATGATGTCAACACAGCACAACAGCTGGATGTAGATTTGACGGGAGATTTGTTTACGACTGGGACTAACTTGACACTTAGGACATGATGATATGTGTTCTCATCTCTCACCCATTAATCCATCCATCCATCCTCCTTACCCGCCTTTCCTGCTCAGGGTCATGGGAGGATGGAGCCTATCCCAGAGGACTTTGGGTGTAAGGCAGGGGCGGGGATACACCCTGGACAGCATGTCAGTTCTCATCCTAACCCCAGCTTCAAAACGCATGGGTTACTCCTCGGATTCAGAACGTAAACGGTTTTTGGGTTAAAAAAAAAAATATTGAGAAGGACGAAACATTGGTTTTGAAACGACGACGACCCATAATGGCGTCGGTTTCTGGGAATCGGCGAGGAGCTGATTTCGGGTGCACGGTTTCCCTGCGAGGAGCTGAATCAAGCCTCCATTGAGCTCCTCTGCCTTTCAGGATGTTAAGTCCGTCCAGCGCGGCCTGGCTGTGCGGTGACTCACTGCTGACACGTGGTATCCGCTTCCATTCTGATGCCACTCGATAGGGGTTGCTGTTTCCGCGCTGGATTTGGAAACGAGCACACAGTGGTCGGACAATGAGGTCACCACACTCGTCTGGGCTCTGGGAATGCTGGGACTACGGTGGGGGATCCTTCGCTGTGGGAACCAAAAAGTTGAACGCATGTGCCATGGAAAATACACTAAAAAGTGGTTCTCCGCCAACATTGGCCCCAGCGTTTCACCAGTCACTGCGTAATAAAACTAGGAGGGATAGTTACACAGTTTAAAGAGAGAACCTCTCCACCTTGCTTTTAGGCCAGAAGGTTTTAATTGCTGTTGCTGGAACTATTGACATTTGAGGAGTGGTTGGAATTCTTTGGCAAAACTGGTACCAACAAGCTCTGGTGCTCGTATAGTGTGTCATAGTGTTTTTTTGGCTTAATGTTATGGTAGTAATGGGGGCATAAACAAAAGCAATGGGTATACACATCACCACCTTTATATGTCCACACAGACAGGAATAAAGACAGTGTACTGATCAAGCTTTCACGTTCGTAGCACATTCCCTTCCGTGATGCCACAAACAGAGGCAGCCCGGAAAAACCAGCCATTCAGCAAACGCGGAGTTGTAGGAAGGTGCAGTGATACACTAGAGGAGGAGGCGCGCTGAAGAATTCCTATTTGTAGGATATCCTGTGATCTTTTTCTGGACGGCTGGATGAAGAGTTAATTTCTAGCTGGGCTTGTAATTGTAGGTCATTTTGCTCTATGAGTGCAATTGTAGATTTGATAAACAAGGTCTTCTGGCAGCGCACTGTTTACTTTCTGCGCCTTGATTTGAGAGCTGGAGCTCTGGGGTGGGATTCAGTCTACCCCCCATGTACTCACCCAGATCTGCTAACACAACACGCAACGCACACGCACGCACACGCACACACGCACGCACACACACACGCACACACACACACTAATACATATATATAAATATGCTTATTTGCACACACAAATGCATAAGCACTAAGAAACACAGGGGCTCAGTTTCAAAGACCCCCCCCCCCCCCCCCCCGTGTTTCAGCCTGGCTCAGGCTTGCCAGCATCTCCCTGTGTATACCAGTCCCACTATAAAAAGCCTGGACATGATTCCACTGCGTTTTTAAATAGCCAGGGTCAACTAGTTCAGTTGCCATCGCACAGTGTATGTTCTGAGGTGCGTATGTTTCTGAATAAATACACGCACGTCCCTTCATTTAGACCGGGCTTGATGGAGGCCCGGACTCCAGGTGGGCTATCGCTCCACATCCTAAAATCAGATAGCGGCGGGGCCGGATGCGACTCGACTTGTTGAACTGCTGGGAAGCTCTTAAAAGTCTACTTAGTCACATTACTCGTAATTCCAAGTTAAACGAAGCCCCCTCCTCGAAAGGGAGCGCTCTGTAAATACTCGAGGATGCGGTGCCGGCACGATGCAACGCGGGAGGAGAGATGCTGCGCTGCTGATTTGCCGTAAATCCAACAAACAAACAAACAAGTCAGAGCGCCATTAAGGGGAGACAGTTGTGGGGACGGGGCCATGATGGAGCCACGTAACCGAAGCCACATTTTCCTTTACCTGCGCCCTCCCGTTTGTCCCCGGCGCCCCTGGACATGACACAAACTTTCCGCTGTCAATGAAATGAATAAATAAGCAAATAAACAGATTCGGGGGCGATGGTGACTCCAAAATGAGTCAGGAGTGCTAAGCCTGGCTGTGGTTTTTTACTGTAAGAACCCACTCAGGGTTCTTACAACACAGATCACACACAGGCTTT
>NC_137198.1:9874566-10004566 GCF_960531495.2 Zeus faber
TGGACGCGCTGAGCTCCGGATCTGTGGAACTCCACGGGTCTGCGGCTCTGGAAATTCCACCGCTCTAGAGCTGCGGGTCTCTGGAACGCTACATCTCCAGGACTTTTGGGGTCCGTGGGACTCTAGAGCTGAAGATCTATAGAACTCAAGGCTTCTAGAACTGCAGATAGCTCAAATTCTAGAGCTCTAGAACGCCGTAATTCTAGAATGCTGTAGCTCTAGATCTATAGAACTCTAGATCTGTAGAACTCTAGATATCTAGATCTCTAGACCTCTACATCTCCAGGACTTGTAGGTCTGTGGAACACTAGCACTGAAGATCTCTAGAACTCAAGGCTTCTAGAACTGCAGATAGCTCAATGTCTAGAGCTCTAGAACTCTGTAACTCTTGATCAATAGAACTCAATGTCTCTGGAACTCTAGATGTCTAGATCTGTGGACGGTGATGGGGATGGTAGCTCAGGCGGTAGAGTTGGTGGTCTAGTGATCTAAAGGTTGCTGGTTCGATCCCAGGCTCCTCCTGCTAGCATGCTGTAGTGTCCTTGAGCAAGACACTTAACCCCTCATTGCTCCTGATGGCTGCGTCCGTCGGTGTTTGAACAATTGTAAGTCGCTTTGGATAAAAGCGTCTGCTAAATGACTAAATGTAATGTAAATGTGACATCCGCGAGTCTACGGCTCTGGAAATTCTACCACTCTGGAACTCCACATTTCCAGGACTTGTAGGTCTGTAGAACTCTAGATCTGTAATCTGTAGAACTCAACAAATGAAGATGTCTAGAACTCAATGTCTCTAGCAACTCTAGATGTCTAGAACGTAACATCTCTAGATCTTCAGTTCCCTAGAACTCTAGAACACTAGAACTTTAGAACCCTAAGACTCTATAAGTTGAAAGTCTCTGAAACGGAATTCATTTAAGTAAGTACAGATAGTTGGAAAATGTACCTAATTACTTTCCAACACTGTACAATACATGAAAAAAACACAAACACACACACACACACGCACGCACACACGCACGCGCACACACACACACACACACACACACACACACACACTCATATGCACCTACACACACGCACGTGCACACATTCACTCACACAGCATGATCTCACTAGTGGAAGCACAAGCCCACGCATGCACGTGAGCGCACGATGAATTCACACACAGAACGAATTCATACACAGACACACACACACACACGCACACACACACACACACACACACAAACCCGCACACACACACACACACACGCACACCCGCACACACACACACACACACACCCGCACACACACTCCGTTTAACAAAATATATTAGAAGCATATGTGACGCTGAAAGCAAGTCAGTGAAAGCAAGGGCAAGAATGTGTTAGAAAAAAATGAAACGAGACTTGGACACAATTGCAGTCGAAAAAGGAGGAAAAGGAAAAAAAGAGGAGGAATGGGTGGTTGATTACCTTGAGGGTCATAGCACGGGAATAAAAAGCAAACAGTGGGAGCTACGGGGTTTTTTTGGCACGTGGGGAGACAGGGAAGACTATGGGAAAATGTTTAACTTCAATGGGAGCCTTTTAGCAAACCTGTCAGCAGTGAATGTGCTCACGTTGAGCCGGGATGAAATCCGCCCTCTCTCTCTCTCTCTCTCTCTCTCCCTCTCCCTCTCCCCCTCCCTCTCTCTCCCTCCTTCTCTCTCTCTCTCTCTCTCTCTCTCTCTCCTTCTCTCTCGCTCTCTGCCGTCGGCCCATCTTCGCTTCCCATCGATGTTCCGTTCGCTCTCTCTCTCTCTCTCGCCGGTCGCCGGGCGCTCCGGGGGAGGGCGAGGGAGGGGGAAGCAGCGTCGGTAAACAGTAACACTACGCCACCATTGTTTTAGAAACACCTGCTATGCCACGGAGAGTGGTTAGGCTTGGCTCTGCAAACACAACGCCGCGCACGCGGACGCAAGCAAACACGCCGACAGACAGACACACACACACACACACACACACACACACACATACACTGGCCTACATACGGACACACACACACACACACACACACACACACACACACAAGAACACACAAACACTAACATGTAAACAAATACCCACGATCATCCTACCGCTAGTCCACAATCTGGCTTGTGTTTGCTTTCCGACATTTTTTCACAGGGTGGAAATATTTAGCCCTGATGAAACATGCATTTATCTAGCTTTTTTTCTCCCTGACCACAACCTCTAAAATCAAATAAAACCAGGGAGCTCTATTCTTTTTTTTTTTTCTTTTTTTTTCCTCCATAAAACCCCATCAAGAGGAATGCTGGTAATCCATGTCTACTCCTCCATCATGCCCGGTTCCTCTCATTACCAGCCATATTGTTCCTATTACGCCTCAACATCCTCCGCTCTTATCAAGATAAATGTGCTGAGATATCATTTCATGTTCCCCATTTTGCTTATTGCCGGCCCCAAACACAGAACACAGGTTCACTGCACTGAACCAATTTGCTGCATGGTTGTGGTGTGGGAGTCTCTCTTTCCATCTCTCTCTCTCTCTCGCTCTCTCGCTCTCTTCCTTTTTTTTTTCTCTCTCGTTCTTTCTGTAAAAGATTTTCCACTGACTTTCTCAGCTTCTCCGCTCGTTTCCCTCCTTAACATAAGGAGTTGTTTACGTGGCTCTCATTAAGGATGGAACACTGGCCTCCGAGACCTGACTTTGTTGGAGTGATGTGGGGAATGAATGGCACCGGCGTGCACCTATGGCACATATCCATGACATGCAGGATAAGCTGTGTTTTCTGAGGGGATTTATGCGTTACAATTAGGTTTGACAGGTTCCACATCAGGGAATGGAATCTTTTTTTTTTAACATAGTCAGAGTCATGAATACACGAGTGCCTCACTGTGTGATGCACATAAATCACCTGCTGTATGTTCACATTCACCCATCATTAAAGAGGCCCGTCAGATTATTTTGTTTAAAAAATAGTTGATATTCATCCAATATTTGTTTAGCTGTCACTTTATAAGAAACAAACATTCAATATATTTGCGGTGCGCACGTGCCCCTCTGTGTCCATTGTTGTTGGTGGCAGGGTCCGCCGCCCTTTCCCCGGCAGGAATGCAGAGATCGGGAATGCACAGGAAGGGGAAGGCAGCCGCAGTGAATTTGATACGGATGAATGGATGAATACATTTGAACATACGTTTGAAAGTTCACAAAAATGTACAGCGCCATGGAACAACAAAAGCATCCCCGCCACTTCAAGTGACCAAGAAAAAAGAAAAAAAAGCGAATGAATGGATCAGAGGACGATGTTATGGATTACCACTTTAAATGACACTGTTGTGGTTTAATCTTCAGCAGCATGTGAAAGTAATGGAAGGTCCTGGGAATGGAATGTCCAAGTCTTTAGATCGGCAATGCTGATGAAGCCCTTTTGCTCATAGCTCACTCGGGCTTACATAACTTAAGACACGTCGATAGGATCATCAGGTCAAAATATGCATTTGCAAATGCAAATCTATTTGTAGTCGGCCAATCCACACCCCTTTTCAAACACGCACGCACGCGCACACGTGCACGCACACGCACACGCACACACACACACACACAGAAGGTCATTTTAAACGCCGATACCCTGAATCCCGCACATCCAGGTTTACCTCGGTGTTTTTCTTGCACCGGCTGTTATCTGTGAATGGAAACGTGTCTCCAGTCCACATAGAGCGACTATGTGGATGGAAATAAACCTTAGCCACAGACCCATTTAGGGGGCGCATGCAATGCAAATCAAACAAGTGGCCAAGCAGTTTGGATGGTAACACACTTGTTAAAATAGCCTGTTGGTTTACTCTCCGATGGGCAGTAAGGGGGGTGTTTACTGTCCCCTCTTAAGGAAGTCAATTTTATGACGGAACAGAGTATATAAGGAAGTCTGTTTTGCTGTTTTGCTAAGAAGCAGGGCTTCACTGTGTTAACCGCAGAGGCATTTCTGTGCCGGGCGATGATAAATTGCCCAATTATATCTTGTGTACAAGAAAGACGACGACATAATGTGTAAGGTGTGTGTGTGGGTGGGGGGGGGGGGGGGGTGTTGGGGGTGGACGCTGCGTGTCCGCTCCATGCCGACCTCACTGTCGCGAGATAGGGTGAGACATTTTGCGAGGTGGACGAGGACAAAGACCCAGGACGAGGGGGAGAGACGAGACGAGACAGCGGACGCTGACCAAGGGAAAGGGAGGGAAGAAGGAGAGAGAGAGAGAGAGAGGGAGAGAGAGAGAGAGAGAGAGAGAGAGAGAGAGAGAGAGGGAGGGAGAGAGAGAGAGGGAGGGAGAGAGAGAGAGAGGGAGGGAGAGAGAGAACGAGGACAGGAACGAGAGAACGAGAACAATTAGCCAGTGTGTGAACAAGCTCTTGTTTATTGACTTTCGGGGGGAAACTTTATTAACCTGCCCGGCGCTGAATGGAAGACACCTGCTGTTGGCACTTAGGCTGTCATTACTGCTGTGGAGAGCCGCGGGGAGGGCCCTGGCCGTGCCCGCCGCCTGCTGCTCCATTGTCCGCCGCCCCATCATCCAGCAATTGAGCGCTACGTTTACAATGAGATTGCCCTTTGTTGGGTATCGGCGCTTAAGCTGACAGAATTTCTCCCCTCACTTGTCAGCAATCAAATTACGGCGGACAAACCCTCCGACTCTGACCCTCTGGTTTTTTTTTTTTCAAATTTTTTTTTTTTTTGTGTGTGAGTTTTTTACTTACTTTTTTGTTCCCTTTTGTCCGTCCGGGGGGGCAAATAGGCCGGTGCGAGCCGTGATTGACTTTTTTGTTGAGGTTGCCGTTGGTGAAGTGGGCGATTGTGGAAGAATCATATTCGCTACAGAGAAAAACACACACACACACACAAAACTAAACAGAAAGGAAAAAACACACACACACACACGCGCGCGCACGCGCATGCACACATATACACACACACACACACACACACACACACACACACACACACACACACACACAATCAGTTGGGTTGGCTTAAGAAGCCGACATGGGAGACATTGAGTCATTGTCGGCTCTAAGTGGGCCAACGTGGACGCCATAGGGAGAACTGGGAATTCTGATTTCACACACTTCCCTTTGACAGAGGAACAAAACTCAGACTTCCCGTAAATCCAATTCCTCTGTGATAAGCACGCTGGACGCCGCTTAGCAACAGTACCAGCTTGGCGCTCCACAACAAATAGGGAATTCACATGTGAGGAATGTTTCGGGGGTGACAGGTTTGAGGAGCGGAAATGAAGATTTGGACGCAAACAATATTTTACCTGGGAACAAAAAAAAAGTAAACGCAAAAGTAAAGGTAATGATATTGAATTGTTATAGAATAGGTTCAAGCGACTAATCTTGGAGCAGCTAGACTATTTTTGTTTGACTTCATTTTCCATCCCAGGTCGGGGGAGGAAGGCCCAGGACCCAAATGTTGTAGCTCAAAAAGGCCTTAATAATCTGTTTTTAATCCCTGGTTCGCTCCTACTGTGATAGCGGCTGCGACGTCACAAATCTCCACAATAGCAGCAAAAACCGTCCTCAACTAAATCTAATATTGCTCTTCCTCGGTAAATTGGAGAATCAGTGACTATGCTTCTGACCCGCGCTACCGGGGCAGAGAGGACACTCTCCGTGGGTGAGGAGGTGAGGGGATGGAAGTGCCCGGCCATTGAGAGACACTTCCTCTAAAGTGCATGGTGTCAATGGCTGACTTTCAGCAGCACAGATAAAGGACGGCGGTCCTGGCTTTTATCGCGCGTCCTGGACTCGGGGAGCCACAGACACCGTCCATTACGAGGACAGCACCGAGGCGAGCCGGGATGCGCGGCTTCAGCATGTCTGCAGCCACAGGGAGCGCGCACGCGTGCGTGTGTGTGTGTGTGTGTGTGTGTGTGTGTGTGTGTGTGTGTGTGTGTTGGGGCGGCGGCGGTGGTGGTGGTGGTGGTGGTGGTGGTGGTGGTAGTGGTGTGTGTGTGTGTTGGGGGGGAGGCATTCCAAAATGCTCAAAGGCCTCTTTGCAGCATATAACTTATTTGTTCTCATTCAGGAAATTAGGTTATTTGAAACCCAGAGCAGTTTACAACCAAACATTCACAAATATACAAGCTGTGGACATCCAACTTTTAACCCGACTCAGGCCAACATTGTTTACCCCGTGAACCCCCCTCGGGCAGACGCTGTGTTGACGACTGCGACATTACAATAATAACGTCGCAAAGTGCAGCTATTGCCTTGTCCGCCCGTCCTCAAAATACCCAGCGACAGGGTTACTTTGGGGTACTGAAGGGGGAACTGCGAAAATTAAAAAAAAAAAGTTTAAAGAAATATATATTGATATGTATAATATGTTATAATAATAATAATAATAATAATAATAATAATAATAATAATAATAATAATAATAATAATTATTATTATTATTATTATTATTATTATTATTATTGTTGTTGTTGTTATTATTATTATTATAATGTTTAAAAGAAACACGTACACTGCACCTACAGTACCTCATTTACATAAATTTTATTTTTTTCTCTCCCAATGCCAGTGAAAGGAGAGAGTGCTCAGCTGATAAAAGATCTCAGAGGGGGTCGACTAAAAAAAATGTTTGAGAACCACCGGTCTACACTGTCGCATTCCGTGATTTTGTTTCTTTGGTTCTGCTGCTATTCCCCATCGCGGCGGCTCTGGCGCTCTGTGCCTACAAGGGGGGAAGCGATCGGCCATCGCAAAAAATTCCCCGGGATTATAAGTAACAGTTACAGGTCAGCGTTGGCTGCCTTCACACACCCAAATTGTAAACAAGTCAACGCATGACATAAGCACATGTTTTGGCGCATGGTTTCCAGAAAACCCGGTATGTACTGTACTCTTATTATTAAAAAAAAAAAAAATGCATGCGGTATGGAATAACACTTGGAGGAAACTTCGAGTGTTAATTAGGAGTGGAGCGATGACCTTTTAGCCCCGGCCGATGGGGACCTTTATGCGTGGCAGTCACAGAGAGATTAATAGGTATTGCTAGGCAACGTGCAAGAACGGTCTGCAAATTCTGTCTTAAAGTCATTAAAACACTTCATTTGGCCATGTGAACACAAGCTCCGCAGCGTGTGTGGACCGCCGAGCCATTCCTTAAACCATTATAGTCGTCTTTTTACGAAGCGCGTTTGGCGTGTTAATGCTGGGTTACGTTTCCTTTGGCGTGCACTCGGAATAGGTTTATGGCGAGCGATATCTCAATGAGGCTTTCTCGCTCGCCAGGAAGGTTTTGTGTATTTATTGCCGGCGGCTCCTCCGGGGGCCAATCTGTTGACTGAACACTCGCGATACAAATATGGCCGAGGTCGCCAATGTGAACCCAGGACTGGAAGCATCGCTAGAACCTTTTGTTCATTGTTCTCTCTCTCTCTCTCTCTCTCTCTCTCTAGCGTCATTCGAACAATAACGTGGATATATCTCTGTGCGGGGAAGGATTGATGTCGGTATAAATTTAAACGTATTGTAGTCTGCTGCAGGCACTCATTTTGTGACCCCCCCAAAACCTCTGAGGTCCTCCCCGTGTCTCTTGCTGCCGTTTGGCCAGACGCTGCAAACCAACGGGGTGGAGGGATGAATAAGAGAGGAGCTTCTCTCCGTCTGTCTTTTTCCACCTCCCTCGCCCGCTCTCTCTCTCTCTCTCTCTCTCTCTCTCTCTCTCTCTCTCTCTCTCTCTCTCTCTCTCTCTCTCTGTCTTCATATATATACCCCTTTGTGTATTTGAGATTTTTAACTCGAGCCACTTCTGTGGTGCTTTTTAAGAGGAACCCCTTTGGGAGGCAGCTCCTCGGGGACTGGGGACAGGCAGTCGGCCAGCTCCCATAGTAAACATATAATCATCCCTCGGACGGCTATAATTATATCTTGGGACGTGAAGGAACAGAAGTCAGCGAGGGCCAGGGCAGATACACAGTAGCAGAGGTTGCGCAGCCGCTCGCGCTCTTAATATTTGTTTTCTAGCGGAGGAGTAAGCGCCGAGGGTTGCCTTTGGGCGAACAATGAGCGCCGGGCTCGGTGGAAACGCCGGTGGCTCTGCAGGCTGTCGGGGCGCGTTCAGGGTTCACAGCCGGGCAGCGGCTGTGAACCACCAACACATAGACGTAAACCTGGAAGTTGAGACACGTCTACTGGAGAAATGCGCGCGAGCGCACGCACAAACACAGACACACACACACACACACACACACACACAAACACACACAAACATACACACCTTGCACGTCCCCACCCACATACGGTGGAACCACAGCAGAAACAGTGGGTGGTTTCAGGGCTAGTTTGGGGAGCTCGCCTCGGGCTTGTTCTTTAATCCAGCGTCTCAACGGAGTGACTTTAATGCGGTGGACTAACTAGCAGGCTCTGCAGCGGAGTATCCTTCCAACCAGCCCCTTCAAACAGAGAAATAGACAACGGCTCAGAGGTCGGAAAATCAGACGACTTCCAGGATTTTTCTTTATCCGTAATTGGAAATGAATTGGTTGCTACTGAGCAACAGAAATGAAGCTTGCCAATAAATACCTGTTTTGCTCTGGATCACCTGACTTGGTTTGTAAGCAGCCAAGCCCCTGTCTTTTATGTGAAAGTTCCCCTCTAATTTGCCTTGTTTCAGCTGCCCCGAGGCCGATCTAGTATGGGGCGGGGAAGGGTGACATCACACCATTTAGACAAATTCCATATGACGAAAAAAAACACCCAAAAAAACAGGAATGGCTCAAACTATTCTCTATAAAACAGTGGAAATACTATAAAGTTATAGGAAGCGATTAGCTGGTAATTAAGGAACCTGAGCAAACCCCCCACCGCCCTCACACATCATTACTGCTTCCCAAATACCCAGGGCGGCGTACACGCACCAGTGTGCGTGCACACACATGTACACACACTCACTAACTCACACATGCACACAAGCGCTTAACCACACTCAAAACACACACTCACTCACACAAACAAGCAATCAAACACAGACAGACACACACGCACAAGCTCACACAACCCACTCTCAAAAACACACACACACACACACACACACACACACACACACACACACACACACACACATGCAAACTCCTTAACACACACACTTGCACACCCCTTGTCATAACAGAGAGAAAGAGAGAGAGAGTGAGGGAGAGATATGATGAGAGAAAGAAAGGGAGAGAGGGGAATAAAAAGAGAGAGGGAGGGAGAGAGCTAAAGAGATGGGGGGAGCGGGGGGAAAGATATAATGTGAGGTAGAGGGAGAGAGAGGCAGAGATAGAGAGAGGTAGACTTAAATGGAGAGATAGAGAGTTTGAGGTTTTTTTATTATTATTTAAAAAAAAGAGTTACATTTTATTCAACTCGGGTAGTATTTACTGTGATTCCGATGGCACAGGCACAAATAAAGAAATAACGAAAGAAATAAGGAATAAAAATGTTTTTTTTATATTCAAGTCAAGAATAAAAAAAACATACAAGAGAAAAAACATACACTGGAACAAAAAAAACAACAAAAAGTTATATTACACGAAAGAACACGAAAAGAATCAAGCAAACACAGAAAGCAGAGGGTTACGTCTCCACCTAAAACGATGGAGAGTGATAGGGAGATAGAGAGTGAGGGCGGGCGAGCGAGGTAGAGTGTCTCTGGGGGCAGAGGTTCAGGCTGCAGCTGGGGTCAGGAGGAGCCACGTTAATCACAGCGGTGCTGTCAACAACAAAGAGACGGCCTCACCCAGACGCCGGGCCGGGCAGCACCCAGGCAACATCCAGGCAGCACCCAGGCAGCACCCAGGAAGCACCCAGGAAGCACCTAGGAAGCACCCAGGAAGCACCCAGGCAGTACTCGGGCAGCAACCGACAGTACCCAGGCAGCAACCAGGCAGTACCTGGGCAGCACCCAGGCAGCACAAAGGCAGCACCAGAGAAGCACTCAGGCAGTACATGGGCAGCAATCAAGGCAGAACCCAGGCAGTACCCAGGCAGCACCCGGCGGCACCCAGGCAGCATCCGGGCAGCACCTAGGCAGCACCTGGGAAGCACTCGGGCAGCGGCAGCAGCCAGAGGTGGCTCTGGAAAAATCCAAGTTGCAGGAGGTACAAACACAATCTGATGATGCAATTGTGGTTAAACAGAAGAAAAGAAGCACGGAGTGAGAGAAGGAGGGAGGGAGAGACAGAGGGAGGGACAGAGGGAGGGACAGAGGGAGAGACAGAGGGAGAGACAGAGGGAGAGACAGAGGGAGAAAAATGTGAAGTGGTTCCGTTTCTGGCTTGAATATCACTTCATTATAACCACAGGGGTTTTGGAGGAGAGCGAGAGCACCACCCCTGCCCCAACCTCCTCCAATGAAAATGCTATAAATTACCATTACTGGCTGGTGTGTGACATAATTTATTGCTTGTATGCCCCACCCATCCCTGAAAACATAGCTACTCCTTTCACCCTGACAAAGAAAGTCAAACTGTCAGAAAATGGGTTGTAACATTTTTCTTTTTTTTCCTTCCTCCAGGACTCCCGTGCCAATAGTTTCAGCCGCTCCGGCACTTGATAAAGCATGTTTGGGAAATGCCTGCCAGTGTAATTAGCCGTCAGAACAACTTTGTTACGGGCTGTGCCTAAAGAATTAACACTGTCTGTTAACAACTGTTTAAAGATTCCCAAACTAAATATCGGATTATTTCTTGTCACCATGTTTGCCAAGACAAACTGTGAAACACGCCAGAGTGTAAAAAAAAAAAAAATCACCGTGAGTTTAAATGGTGCATTTGTTTTTACTATTTACTCTTCGTCGGTATTAACAGTCATTTTCATTTGTCCCCCTAAGTATCTGTAAATATCAGACTTCTATCTATCTATCTATCTATCTATCTATCTATCTATCGATCGTTATGACAGACAGATAGACAGATAGATAGATAGATATTCATCCCAGTATACATAAAAAAATGGGCGATAATAATGAAGCAATTGAATAAAAAATAATAAGAATAAAATGGCAATATGTGGATATACAATAAAGTGACCCCCCCCCCCCCCGCCAAAAAAATAAAAAAATAAAAATAAAGCACACTGTCTAGTCATATACAATAACTAATGGAATACAGCGAGCAGTGAACCAGAAAGCTGATCCTAAGATGAGAAAACGCTTTTTCGTGCCCATAGTCACGAAAATGTATCCATTGATGTTTTCAAATTATAAATGCATGTGTTTCAATTTAGTTCTGACCATCTCAAAATAAAAGCAGGACACCGGTTTAACTTTTTCTCTGAATGCTCCATTTAATTCCAGGATGGGCAAGAACGGGGACATAGGTTTACACCCTCAGGATGAACTTCATTCATAGGAACAGTTTAACCGGTTACAAACGTCAGTGTTTACACTGATACAGGTGCGCGGTGGTGTACTTTCGTCAGGTTAGTTTTAGTTTTAGTGTACGTATCTGCACCCCCTCCTTCCCCGCGCCCCCATTAATTGGTTTCAATTTTGTTGTGTGTCGCGCGAAAAAAGTCGGACAATTGTGCACGAAAAAGGCTCGAGACCGGGGTTGATGCCGCACAGCGGATATTTGCTGCTGCCGGATCACAATTTCAACGGGGGCAATAAAGCACACTCTATTATTAGATATTTTATTATAAACAAATCCAGTCAAACTGAATCTAATATGATCCGATATGATCAGTTCTGATCGAATCGAAGAGGCCTCAGTCGCAATATAAGATGACACAATGCAGACGTGATGCGTCTCTCGTCTTTGCTATTTTCGGTTTTCTCTTATATCCCTTTTTCCTCCGAACGCGTGCATTTTCCTCCACACCCTTCTTCGCTCGGCCTATAGCAAACATGTTGTTTCAAGCTCCGCTCGGTGAAACACAAGCCCTTCCTGGAGTGACCAGACTGCGACCCCGTGTTGGGTCACATTACTCAGCAGTGGACATGTTTAGATTTTTCACTCCAAAAGAAAAACATCATTAGGAGCCGAGAGTGGATTTCACTTTTCCCTCATGTCCGCATCGCCGAGGTAATGGCCGCCGCCCCCTCGCAGCCAGGACCGTGGCCTTAGACCTGACCTTCCACCTACTGGCCTCCCACATCACACGCGCGCACACACACACACACACACACATGCACACACACAAACAAGGAAACACACCGAAAAGTAACACTCACAAACAGACCCCATCGCTCTCTGTCACACACACAAAATCGACAAAAACCCACTAATGCACCCACACAGAGGCTCGGTAACGTCTTGTCGACCAAATTCAGAGTTATGTTTTGGCCCCCGAGACAAACTGGATACTGTTATCAATTCAAATCGGCAATGAATAAGTAGGAATTAAGCTGTCGTACTATGTAGGGTCGGAAAACAACCCACTGGAGTTCATATTTTCAATTGCAGGATTCTGTTCCTGGTGCTTAACGTGACAGTCCTGAGACCTACCCGGACCTCCGCCAGTGAGCTGTGACCTGTAGTGTAAAACCCACCAAGCAAACAAACTCAAAGTCACACACGCACGCACGCACGCACGCACGCACGCACGCACGCACGCACACACACACACACACACACACACACACACACACACACACACACACACACACACACGCACACACTCAGCATTTAAGATTCATAATGTGTGTTAAATTCCCACTTCCACACTTGCAGAGCGTCTCTCAGGGCGCTCTCCATCTGGACTGCCTCAGCGGTTGTCTGATCTGACACTCAGCCTGATAATAGGGTCGGGGCCCAAGTGAAACCAGAAACAATTTGTTTTGGTCGAGCTATCATTCCATTTCCCATAAGCCATGCCTCTCCCTCCTCTCCTCTCATCCCCTCTTTGTACGCCGTGCCAAGAATTAAAAGGCATGACTCTAGGAACAGTTACACAAAGCAGCTGGCGGGTTACTCTTCCTCTTTCGGAAACACGCCGGAGCCCATCGCAGATTTACATATCTTATTGCAGATCGCCGCCCGAGTGCCTCTCCCAGGGCCCCCCGGGGGGGCTGCAGCGGGACGGTCTGCCGGTTCAAATGGATCCCGACTTCATAGCCTTCCTCTGGAATGAATAAGGGAGGAAGTGGGGCCTGCTACTCCCCCCCCCCCCCCCCAGGCAGGAAGTGACATACACCCAGTGACGCTAAGCAGCAGTTGTTTCGAATCTGTTCTTAAGAGGAAAGATCGAAACAGAGCCCGAGAACGAAGACAAGGGGGGGAAAATGTAATTTGATTAAAGCCATTGCCTACAGCAGCATTTCCAATTCTAAACATGCCCGTCCTAGAGCGGCTGATGTAAACACGGCGTGCTCCCTGACCTCTGCGGTAAACATCTGTTCGGGGATAGCTTTCACGCCCCCCACCCTCCAGCGGGGCCCGACATGACATTGATGAACACGCTTTTAATCACCAAAAGCAACACATTAAATGAATCTTCATTATCTACTTAGGCAACAGCGTAAACACTGTCTAGTGTGTCCCGCAATCCCTCGCGAAGCCTCGCGAAGCCTCGCGAGCGAGCCGCGCTGACACGTATAAAGTGGAATTTTCACTTTTTTTTTTTTTTTCTTTTTTTTTCTTCCCACCCCTACCGTTTGCCCTGAAACTTCTACCGCCGACGAGGTGGTCCCCTGTTGCACAACAAACTATATCTCTCAAATACACAAGGTCTGGATAAAAACATAAAACAAAAAAAACCCACCATAGTTGACCCGTTACGATGCCTGTTTCGCTGCGTCGCCCTCCCCGCCGCATCAGCGCCTTCCGACGCCCACGCCTTCCCTCCACGTCTCCAGCGCACCGCCACACGTTGGCTCGTGCCACCCACCTGCCCGCTCTGAAGCCCCCCGTCCCCCGTCCCCCCGTCCCCCGGCGCCATATGGCCCGGAGAGTTCCGGCCGTGAACCAGATAAGCGGAGGAGGCGCAGGAAGAGCCTCTGCCCCAGACATGCCTAGGGAGAGGAGGAGGACGAGCCCAGAAAGAGCAAAGAGCAATCAGCGGGGTCTGGGGCCCAGGCCTTGTAAAAAAAAAAAAAAATGGCAACTGGGTCCGTGGAGATGGAGAGGAAGGGGCCAATTAAAAGACCCGTGAGCGGCCGGAGCCTTTATCACGTCGGGGGATAGCTAAATTCTGAGGAAAGGCTGAACATGAAGAGGGCGAGAGTAAAAGAGAGGTAGAAGAAGGTGGGAGGATGTGTTGAAGGGGAAGCCGGGCCCCGGTCGGACCACCGCTGAGAAAAGGGCCGAGCTATCAAGACAGACGACTTCCTACTGGAGTCTGATTATGCCCCGGAGGCCCCCGGGAAAACCCTATAAAAGCCTCCTCATTAAGGCCGGGCCATTTATAGGCGTCTCAACAAGTCTAGGCCACGGAAAGGAGAGGGAACGGACGACAGAGAAGGAGAAGGAGAAGCAGGAGGAGACGGTGAGCGCTCACTGTCCGCGTCGGGGTCCCCGGCACTTTAGCGCCTCGCTCTCGGGGGCCTGACGTGATTAATGCACAAATCTCACATCAATCCCTCTCGAAAGGGAAATAAATTACACATGCAGTAGCAAGTGAAGAACCTGTAACCCCAAAACAGGTCATCTCTTGGTTTTTTTATCTATTTTTGGAGAAATCCTCCTCTGCCCAAGGCCACACATTTAGAAGTCAATTTAAAAACAGGATAACTTGCTAGACACTACCTAGCCCACACCAGTACACACTGGGTCCTGTATACAAAATTGCACCCATCCTTGTACTATTTACTGTATTTTTCAACTTTTGGCAGACCAAGAATGAACACTTACATAACAAACATTTATTTATACTAGTTGAAAAATCGAATATACAATATTAAAAATATATGCTTTTTAATATATTTTGCAATATGGACATGAATGAAAATGACTATATTACAAAATATAATGACTCTGCATCACCTAACATTTAATGTTAACATATTTTAAATATATTCCTTAATAATATAATTTTTGGAACATATATAGTTATGTGTTGCATGAAATTAATTTCTAAAATAATTTTGATAATTTATATACATTTTTGAAATGTGTCATTTCTTGAACAAAATAAATTAAAAGGAAAACCGGTGTTTTTTTTTAACATGAGCTTTACATTTCGATCGACCCCAACTCAAAATATATTATACTATTCTCTCAATATTGGATCGATTACAAAGATTCTGAGAGTTTTCCTCGGAGGAAGTTTTCCAAACACTTCTTTTTTCAGCTCGGTGGATTACTCTCACGTGCTCGGTCCTACAGGACAAACAGGGTGATAAGCGCCTATAGGTCGTCAATCACCCCACCCCCCGACCACCACCACCACCACCACCCCACCCTCTCTCTCCACCTCCATGCATCCTGGTCCCTCCCCTCCTCTGCTGATAACCCGCTCTGATCCTATCTGTCCGTCCAGAACAACACGCGCTGCCCCTGAGCTCAAGCTCTCCGAGGCCTATGGCACGAGTACACATCCATGTGCCAGTGCGCCCGCACGCCCGCACAAAAACACAAACAATTTTAATTGGAACCAAGTGTTTCTTTGTGGATTGTTTGGAGAATAAATCGACTTAAGGGGAGAGGGCAGCAAAACCTTAAGCGCATTCCTTATTTACACTTCCAGCACCGCACTCTAGACCGCATTGTAAAAGCCCTGTTAGAATAATCGTGCAATACTTCTAATAATGCACTGCCCATAAATGGTGCAATAAAAAGCGTTGGCGGTGAAGGGAGCCGTCCGCGATGGGCTGCAAATGGATTTGGTCTCTCTCTCTCTCTCTCCCTTTCTCTGTCTTTCTCTCCACCATGCGGTTCTCCCTCACTCCCAGATAAAGAGGCGTTTTGTTCGCCGCGAGATGGACGGAGGGGTGATGTCAGTGCCGCCACTTTGTGCTAAAGCGGCGGCTTTGGGCTTAGAGGAGGCAGCAAAGTGAAAAAAGGTGGAGGAATGTGAGACAACGTGAGGGCGAGCAACAAGAAGCTCATAAGCTGATGAGTCGCAGAAGAACCAACGATGAATGACGGCTTTTCGCCCTCCCAGCAGAGAGCGCTCGGAGCGGGACTCGGCACAATAATACCGGGACTGATGAGGATCTTATGCATTTAACAAGATATTTCCCCTCCCGCGGATCAATTTAGCATTTGAATCCAACGTGCAGAAAAAAGAAACTATCAGAGAGTAGCCGGGCTACAGCGCTCTTTTTTTTTCATTTCGGTGAAACCGGGGAGCACCTCAGAGCGTGAAATGTGGCTCCAATTGTTTCTGTGTGTGTGTGTGTGTGTGTGTGTGTGTGTGTGTGTGTGTGTGTGTGTGTGTGTGTGTGTGTGTCCTCCCATAACGCTGGAACAGGGTTATTGGCAGGCAGGAGGAGGGGAGCCGGGAGAGGGGATGCTGAGCTGGGAATGCCAGGAATGTCCAGTCCTGTTTACAGCCCGGGCCGGTTCACACCTGCAGGTCAGGGTGCTATCACTGGCCCCGGCCCCTCCTCCGCCTGCTGCCCCCCTCATTACAAGAGGGTCAAGCTCGGAGGTGACCTAATTAGAAGCTCATTACATCACAGACAATCTCCATTAGCATGCCAAGCCGGCCAGTTAATCCATTAGCACCACAGAGGCCCCCGGTCCAGCCTTTACATTCCAGCCTCTGTGGCCCTTATCCGGGGCCCCCGTCACACATCGCACAAATGTACAGATACCTACACACGTCCGCTTGGATTTTATTTTGTTTACTCATAAAAACAGACACAAACCTAGACTAAATGGTAACAAAAAGAGTTTTACCATTTTCCAACTATTTACTATTTATTTAGCATTATTGTGACTATTAATAAATATATTAGTCACTATTTATTTATAACTATTTACCAACAAAATTATATGTGCTCGGTATTTGGCATCGCTTTGAAAAATCATAGTTGTATCAATATGTTCAATATGTTTATCTAACTTGTTCATCGTCCCCGCCAATCTTCATCCGATCAAATTGTAGGTTCAGAATCGTATAATCTTTTATGTAATTTACTCATTGACTTCTCTGAAAGTTTCATCTATTATACTCATGCAGTGTTTTTCGTCAAACAATGGGAGACATGATGTTTATAGATCTTATCATTACTTACGCACATGGCTTTTTAATAAAAAACAATGATTCACATCTGACATTAACCAGCACCGGGTATATAATAATAACCACTGAGATGCAGCACAATGAAGACAAATAAATGTTGAAACAGTAGCTATAAATCTCTTAAGTAATATCATTGCAATGAAAGCGACTATTTGTAATAAAATGGATTTTTACTTTTTGTGGAGCCCAGCCAATGCTTTGGGGTCTTTGTGGGAGGAAGGAGAATGTCAGCTACTACTGGGATCTTGTTCCACTGAAAGGCTTCACCTGAGGATTTTGGCTGAAGGAAGAACTCAGGAGAGACCTCCAAAATAGGTTTGTACGGCTCTGTCCCACTACACCTGCAGAAGGATTCCAAAATAAATCCTCTCCTCCCTTTTGACTGTTACAGACATTATGAAAAAACAACAACATTGAAAATCATATTTCTTCAAGCTGTGTTTGGGCTCTAAAATCTAGAAATTACAGCCATCTCGATATTTTACTGTATTTTCTCAGCTCTGCTTTTCATTACCTAACACTTCAGACCATAAAAAAAAGTAAAAGAAAAAAAACAAAAACTAAAGAAAACCAGCTTTTCTCACAGTAAGCTGCTCAAGCAGAACCCTAGTATGTGACGATTGAGGTCTTCACTCCATTCTTCGCTATGGTCCCTTATAGATGAATATACTTGGCTGTAACGCTGCCTCTTTGTTGTGTATGGTCTTTAAAGTGAACGGTGCAGCCGTGGGGTTGTGGCCCCGGTCCTGGGGACTCAAAGAGTCAGTATCTATCTCCTCACTGGGGACCTGGAAGACACTGAGCCCCTCTGCCTTCTCTTTGAAACCTCTCCCCTCTGGTGACTGGCAGACCATACAACGCTCTATGCTTTGTAAGTGACTCCATTGTCGGGGGCAGATTGAGAGGAAAAAAGGGGGCTAGCCCCGGGGAAAGAAAAGCAAGGTGAAACAAAAAGGTCTGGCTCTGTGGTCTGAAGAGGGCAGGAACAGATCAAAGCGCTGGGCGCTGACCTGCGGCCTTTGTCCTTCAGACAGCCCTGGCTTCATTTAACCTCTCTCTGGAGGCGGGCAAAGCCCGCTGGGATATCGAGCTACACAGACCCCATGCCCTATGGGGACGTCGCCATGCCTCCTCTGCAAACCCCTCCACCAATCTCTCCCTCTACTGCTCCTCCCCATCCACCTGGGACGAGACAATATCACAGGTGAAAGTGGATGGGAGGGGTTGGTGCATCGCCCCAACCTGTCAGGGATCCACCACAAAGGGAGCTGAGCCCTCCCCTCCGGATGCCCAGCGGCCAGGTCTTACCTTACTGCACAGCATTCACGGGGCCCAGCTGCCTCCCTGGCCCGGCTCCGCTGGGAGAACCGCGGCACGGAGGGAAGCCAGAACAGAGGCCGGCTCTCAGTCACTCACCTGAGGATGATAAACCTCAGCTATGCGGCAAACAAAGGCGAACTTAGTGGATCTCTGCAGCATTGTCGCATTGTGGAAACTTAAATCTTCCAACCGTAATGAGCCGTTGAATGGGAAGGATTTTCCATGGTTCAAGGGGCCATGTGTGACTTTTAAAGACCTGTCCATCATGCTTTCTATAAAAGGGTAGGACCGACTAACAGGTAGCGCACAATGTCTCTTCGGGATCTCTTCCGGGAAAGTCAAACTAAACATTCTTCTCGACTGTTTTCACTCTGGCATGATCACACGGATTATGTACTGTATGAGCAAGTTATCGATTATTTTCAACGAGGAAATGTTGTACCGCTAATGTACGGACCACTTTTAATTCAAATATTAGGAGACAAGTCACCATTGTGAAATTGAAGTCAGTGCCTTGTGGGGTATTTGGAGAAACCCTAAAGCTGTTTTAGCTTAACTTGGCAGGCATTTCCCAAAGCTTCTCCAAACAAAAGCAATTTTGTGGATTACTGGGATGCACTTTGAGCTCCTGTACGGGGGAAAGGGGTCAAGGTGTGGGGCTTTTTTCAGAGGGAAGGAGTCGGGGCAGGAGAGGTGGGACAATGAGAGCAGGGGGGTACCTACATGAAGATGGGGACGGGAGGTCTTAGCATGTTGGGAACGAAAGCGGCCAAATTGTCCCGCTTTCATTAGTGCGCTGAGTGAAGCCTCTGCGGAGGCCTCGATTCCCAAGACTCTCAGATAACAAGTGGCTTACCACACTGAGGCTTTCTGTTTCCTCTCCAATAAAACCAGTCAGAGAGAGAGAGAGAAAGAGAGACGCGGAGAGAGGGATGGAAAGAGAGAGAAAGGCTGCACGCAAGAGAGAGGGGAAGATAGATGGAGAGGCAGGGGAAGCAGGAGTGATAGACGGGTGGAGAAAGGAGAGAGCAGACCCCCATGGTCTTCTGTTATCTGTCTAACACTCAGTCATTGTGGGGGGTGGGGGGGGGGGGGTTGGTTTATTTTTCCCCGGACCAATGAATGGCTGCCGACAAGGCATTTCTGATGGCTGTGATAAGATATCCCACTCCCGGTACCTAACGCCCATCTATCCTCCATCAGACCTCCGGCCCCCTCCCTGCCTTTTAAGTCACCAAGTTAACCTTTGCTCCGAGAGCTGGTACTGAAAGACAAAGTAAGGTGGTCCCTCATCATCGCAATGCACAGATGTAAAGGGCCTGAGTGAAAACGGAAAGGGGGTCAGATACATGACCTACCAAGCACAGTAATGCACGGACCACTAAGAAAAAAGCATTCCAAGACCGGCCGTGATGATAGCCATAGTCTGTAGATAGCGTCACCTCTATATGGATTGTGTGCAGATTGTGTCACTTCTTCTGTGACCGAGACCTAGGCTACAGTTATTATAAAGGAATTTTAGATATACAGAGGTCAACTGTGTGGTCTGTTGCCATCCATCATACTGGAGTATATATTATAGATATGTTATAATATAGATAAATTGATTGTGACGATTCATTACATTACATTACATTTAGTCATTTAGCAGACGCTTTTATCCAAAGCGACTTACAATTGTTCAAACACCGACGGACGCAGCCATCAGGAGCAATGAGGGGTTAATTGTCTTGCTCAAGGACACTACAGCATGCTAGCAGGAGGAGCCTGGGATCGAACCAGCGACCTTTAGATCACTAGACCACCAGCTCTACCGCCTGAGCCACCATCCCCCTTAATTCTGATTCTGATTGTGAAGAAAGTACTTCCAAGTTCTCTGGACGTGAAAGTTGTCCAATGATCTCTGAAGGAAGAATAAATGTCCGCCTCCCAAGGAGGGGTTAAACCCCACTTTCATTTTGTGGGATTTTTGGTGTTTGGGTCAGTGACGGGGCTGTAGCGCAAATGCTAGCAGTTCTAGGTGACGCAAACCTCGATCCTCCAGAAATAGAAAATATTTTTTTTCCTTCTCCAGAAGGCTTGCTTGCCTAACTATCCCGTCATCCACACGCAAACACATGGCGCACTTTTACGGCGCAGCGCGTGTCAAAGTGAAAAGTCATCTTCTGAATCCTCCCCATTGTATAAGCTGCAGGTGCTCTCACATGGGCCCAGCCAGTGTATCAACGTGAACGGACCTGTTTCCTCTACTCTGGAGAGAGGGCCTGTTTAACGCCACATAAAAAAAGAATTTAGTGGGGGCCAAGAAGGGAAGGCAGAGATGGGATCCAGGGGGCACCTTATTGCTTCCTCGCATATACCCCGACCCCCCTCCTCCTCCTCCTCCTCCCATACACGCACACTCACACATCTGCATACATGACGGGAACACCGGTCAAACAAGCCCATATGTACTGAACTGTATGCACGTATAAAATCAGACATATTCTTCTGCATGCTTGCACACAAACTCACACACACACACCTACACATGCGATTCGAATAAAGAGACGCGTGCACCCTCACACGCACACACCCTCACATGACTGCAAATATGGGCAAAACAGCATGAATCAAGCATGGAAATAGAGAGGTAGGAATTTCTAGTAAGAATCCAAGACAGTGAGGTGAGAGACAACAGGATTACAAGGGTGCTAAAAACACACACGCACACGCGCTCGCTCACTCACTCGCCCGCGTGCGCACACACACACACACACACACACACAAATGCACACACACACACACACACACACACACACGAACGCACACACACACACACACACACACACACACACACACACACACACACACACACAGATGTAAAACAAGCTACACAGCCACGGACACCGTGAGTCAATCTGGTTTTCATTTAAAGGTTCCATTACAAAGCACTCACACACGCACAGCACCAAATGGTCCTAATAGAGCCTCCCTGCTTCGCCCTGGCTGCTCACCTCCGCCAATAGCAGCGAGAGGACGCCCAGCGAGCTGACAGACGGACACAGAGGGGAAGAAGATGGCGGGGTGGAGGCGGGGTGGGGCGGGGTGTGGAGGGTGTTTGTGTTGGAGAGGTTCGGGTGGCGGGGGTGATAAACTGTGACCCGCTCCCTGTGGCTGCGGCAGGCCTAATGGCCGCCTTGAGTGCCTGGGCACAAGGTGTCTGAGCCTCTAAATGGACGAGTATTTTTACTCTCTTCACAAACACACACACACACACAGACGCCCACATATATATATATATATATATGCATATGTATATGTATAAGTATATATATAAATATGCATACCTGCCACCACTTGTGCGCCCCTGCATGGGTTGCGTGGCTGTGGCTGACGTCCGAGTGCACCGCGGGGAGAGCGAGGGCTGGTGGGTTGGCACGCAGCGCTGGCAGTACTCAAGTTCCTGATAGCTTTCAGGACCCTTTGATGTTCCCCGCGTCCCCCCCCCCCCCACCGCCACCACCCCCCCTTCCCACCCCACCCTTGCAGGAAATTGCATTCTGTCCACTGCCATAGCAGATAAATGAGGCAGGAGAGGGGCTGCACACTGTCACCAGCCGACCTGGCCTGTCTCACGGTGCAACCTGCAGTGTGTTAGCCGCGTGTGCCTCCATCCGGCATCCAGGGCTGGCCTCGGGCGGGGAAAACACACACATACATGCATACACACACACCTTTGTAAACACACACACGGACAAAAACTCACAGCAAAACATAAACGCGGTACGTGCATGCCTGTACATGCATGTGCAAAATCCCAAACACGACGCTCAGAAGTTAACAGGGTGTCCACATACAAACAGGAGTGACTCAAAAAATACACTCTCATTTCGTGGCAACCTGCCCGACATGAATTAATAACAGAATTAGGCGGTTGTGGCTGCAGGTTTGGACAGAGACAGACGGCCTGGCCGGTACCGAGAGTTTTGGGCAACGCGGGTGGTTATTTAAGTCACTAATAAAGACTCCACGCTTTCTGCGCACCGAACCCGGCGCTCAGACGTTGTGTCACATCAAATTACGTCACGGTGAGATTCCTGCAATCTGTCCACGGAGATTGTCTGGGAATGTTGAGAACTAACACACCCACACCGCGCCACTCACGCGATGGGGACCCCGGTGGCGCTCGCGCACGCACACACACTCTCAGACACACACACACACACACACACACACACACACACATGCACACACACACATGCACACACACACGCACACACACACACACACACACACGGAAGGGACCCGAAAAAAAAAAAAAACGCCGGGAAAAACAGCATCGGCGACGTGCGCGTGGATGGAGCTTCGCGTGTCTGCGGGATGACCGTGTCTTTTTTGGTGCGCTCATGATTTATTTTGGGGTATCTTTTGCGTGTGCGAGATGACGTGTATACAGGCAGATGTGGTCTGTCTGTGTGCACATGTGAGCATACATGCGTGTCTGAGGTCACGGGTTGCGCAAAGGACCAGCTGAGTATGTTTGATTAGTGTTACGGAACATGCAATACAATCCACGGAAATGACTTACAGCCGCAAGGTGACATCAGCTCCATCAGAAAACCGCCGGGGCCCACCCCCACCCTCCGGGCCGTGGGCTCTGAGGCAGAATGTCCCCACACCGGCGCTTTTAACAGCTCATAACGTTTAATTTCGGAGCGAAGGACTTGATTTCGAGGATATCTGCTCGAGAGCTTTCGGTGATTGATTGATTTGCTATGTTTCCCGTTCCCATGCGTAGAGCGCTGGAATCTGGCACTGACTCACACGAGGCCGTAACCTTGTTTATTATATGGAACATTTTTGCCGTCGTAAGTCTCCGGTGGATCTCTTTTCCTTTAGGGCCGCATAGCGCTTCTAGTCACACTAATGGATCTGCGTGCGTGGAATCAGATACTGCTGATCGAGTCACCTGCGGTACGGGGAAAGCAAGGAGGTGCATCTATATCAGTGCCTTATTAGTGCCTCTTGCAATTGGAATAAACTGGGGAAATCATTTTAAAATCTGGATTTTTAGTGCGCCGTAAAATTGATCGTACTTCATCCTTCACTTTGTGTATTTTATTTCAGTTAGTCAGTTAGTTGGACGAAAGTGAAGCGAATCAAATCCATGTACTGAGCCATACGAAGGCCGAGAGAGCGCAAAACGTACCAGACGACTGAATCTCAGACGACGTACCAGACGACGTCTCTCTCTCTCTTTTTTTTTACCAGTTCTTTATTTTTCTCACTCTCCCACTCTTTGCCTCCTTCTCTCCGTATATTCCTGTTGACTTAGGACGGGAGCGATCCTGCAGGTGGTGAGTGAGGAGAGCAAGGACACGACGCGTTAGCTTCACCGACCACCACCACCTCCACCTCCACCCCTTCCACACACACACACACACACACACACACACACACATGCACCCACACACCTTCGACCATTGACCACCCCACCGCCCCGCCAACACACACACACGCACGCACACACACACACACACACACACACACACACACACACACACACACACACACACACACACACACACACACACATGCACATGCACGCGTACACACACACACACACACACACACACACACACACCCACACACACACACACATGTACACACACACACACACCACCCATCACTGCCCTACATGACCCCTCATCCTCTCCTGAGCTGTAGCAGAGCCCCCCTCCGAATCAGCGAGGCTTCTGATTGACAGGCCGTGAAGATACACCAACATGGTCTCCATTTAGCTCAAGTACCGCTCGCCATCACCTCGGAACACAGACACACACACCCCCCCCACCCCGCTCGCCCCCCTCGCCCCCCCACCCCCCCACCCCACCCCACCCCACATCCCAGGAGAAAACACACTTGAGCCAAAGTGTTTCGGAGCAGGATGTTTCCCGGGGAGAAAAGGTTTCGTCTCGGGTCAATGTGCACCGCTGCAGTGGAGGGGGGGCGGGGTGGGTGGTGGGGTGGAGGGGGCATGGGGGGGGGTTGGGGGGTGGGGGTGGGGGCGTGAGGCGGTGTCAGACTTGCGGTGGAAAGAAGGAAAAAGAAAGAGGAAGATGAAGAAGAGAGCGGGAATGGGTACGGGATGTGTGGATGACGTTATAGTCCGTGTTGTAGGGGGTGTCGTAGGGCTTTTTTGGGAAGGGGGGTGGTTCAGAGAGAGTTTTGGCGGAGGTGAGGTGGAGGTGGTGGTGGGGCGGGGGGGGGGGGGTGCCAAGGGTGTTTAGTCCTGAGAGGAAACATTAGCAAAGCGAGGAGGAAAAGCTGCCAAATTAACTTCTCACCCTTTCAATCACACCCCTGAGAGTTCCTGCCCCACTTTACTTCTGCCGATCTGGCTCCTCGTTTTTTCGGACGAGGGGGTGGCTTCTTTCAGGGGGGGGGTTTTCGGCCTCACACTGTGGGGAGACATCGCACCCTCACGACGACCCGAGCGCGCCCCCCTCTGACCCCGCCGCCCGCACCCCCATCCGGCTGAGCGCCTCCTGCTTCTACCCGACCGGTCAGCGGCGACAGACCGCAAACGGCGCCGCTTGGGACCCTCCCCCCCCCCCCCTCGCTACGAAATTCAACGACGGGAGGGAGGGTTCTAACGGGCCGGCGCAAAATAACAAAAATAGCAAAAATCAAAAATGACACCTTGTTAAATGTATCCACTGCATCAACGGAATGAATGGGACCCCAGAGAGCGGAAAAGGGAAAAATCCTCAGACGGCCGACGTTCTCCCCGAAGGTTCATGTGGTTCCGGAGGTCCCGGAGAAGATGGCGTCTCATGACTGGCGCTTTTGTGAAGCCGTCCATGTGCATTTTCCTCAACACGGTGTTGAATATTGTCCTGGAGTCCTTTTCTCCTCTCCGCCCTTCCCTCCCACCCCTCCATCCTTCCCTCCCTCCCTTCCCTCCTCCTACTGGTCCACACAGTGCCACAGCAGCCTTGCCTCCTTTCTCACTCCCTCTCTGTCGCGTTTCGGGATTAGCCGCTTGGATCCTCCTCATTGGGTTCCTTGTCCCTCAAAAATAGATGATTAGAGTCATTCTCCAAGACAAATGTAACTTTTCTGGACGCTCTAAATCTGTTTAGGCACATTTAATAGTGTCAATTATTGTGGGGCCAGACGGGGGACTCAGGCTCTTTCTGTAGTCAGGGTCCTTAATAACATTGGCTACAATGAGAAGCAGATGCTGACCCGCTTGGTCCCTTTGAAAAAAGACATTTGAGTAGCTCTGCTTCTAATTTATGAGCCCCCCTCCACATCTGGAATTCTTTATAATTAAAACGTAAACCCCAAAGTTCGACTTCCACCTGTCAAACGTTGAGAAGATGAACATAGTAATGGGCTTCTCCCACATCGGCGATGAGATGGAGAGACTGGCTTTTGCTTTTGCCCCTTTAAGGGGGGAGAAAGGGGGTAATAAGGGGGTGCAAACACAGGCCTCCTCTTGTAATTTTTGTCCTTCTTTTCTTGTGACGAACGAGAGTGTGAGTCGCGCTGCAGGTACATCTGTGACGGCGGAGCGGCACGTCGCCGATAAACAATTTGTGTTTCCTAACGTTTAGGGATACCTCTAGAGCCGTGCCTCGGTGGGGTGAGCGGCAGGGAAGAGGAAACAGTTCTGAACGGGGCGCGCGCATTGATTCCCTTTTGAAGCTGTTTTTGACTCGACCGTCGGGTTCAAAGACCAAAGCGCCGCCGCCGCTTTGGTTCCGATTCTGATCTCACACTCACAGAGTGAACCGGAAACGTCACGTTTAAGCTTAACAGATTTCCTTTTCCTTTTATTAGCTCATAATGAAAGCAAAGAAATGGATTTGGCATGGCTGCTGAATAACATAATTGCCCATAATAGGTTTTGTTCCAACAGATCAATAGGACCTACATGGGTGAGGGCTGCGTGTGTGAGAGAGTGGGCATGAGGCTTGTACGTGAATGTGTGTGTGTGTGTGTGTGTGTGTGTGTGTGTGTGTGTGTGTGTGTGTGTGTGTGTGTGTGTGTGTGTGTGTGTGTGTGCTGAGGTGTGTGTGACTGCAAAGCCTCTCAGACTTCAAGCCCCCTTCATTAAATCGAATTAAGATCCAGCACCCAGCAGATTAATTTTCTTTTGTCTTTTTCTTCCCTTTCCTTTTTTCTCCCCCCCCCCCCTCTTGTTCTCCTCCCTCCCTCCCTCTCCCTCGTTCCCTCCTTCCGTGGTGCGCGAGACAAAAGCACCTGTGAGAAGGGCTGTCGAGCATTTCGGAGGTTGGGGAGTGCGCTCGCGCTGTTAATCCTGCTGTGAGCACGGCCATGTGGACAGCATTCCTGCCATTTTCTCCGCTATTACCAGATCACCGTAATTAAGTCTTCAGTGTTAACGGAGCGGCCGGGCCTGAACCGGGGGGGGGGGGTCTACAGCAGCTTCCTGTTGCTACTGGTGGGAATGCGGGTGGGGGGGGGGCTACGTGGGTGCTGGGTTTGGGTTGAAAGTATGAAGGGGTCAACAAATGCACATGTACCTTCAATGAGTTGCATGTGCATTTTAAGCACGTCCGACACCCACAAATCCGACTTCGGGCTCCCCAAACGCACATCCCCGCTCCGAAGGGAGCTCACACGCGGTCAGGTCTCCACAAATCTTCCGCGGAGAGCTTGCCCTCTGTCGTTACTCCTAACTCGTCCCTTCGGCCGTAATGGTGGGAGGCAATGGTATCTGCAGGTGTGAGGCCGTTACATAAAAATGTACAGCCTCAAAGAAGGAGAAGAAGATGCAGGGAGGGAGGCGGCGAGGGGTGTTTTCAAAAGGAAGGAGGTTAGGTGTGTGTGTGTGTGTGTGTGTGTGTGTGTGTGTGTGTGTGTGTGTGTGTGTGTGTGTGTGTGTGTGTGTGTGTGTGTGTGTGTGTGTGTGTGTGTGTGTGTGTGTGTGTGTTTTGGAGGGAACAGGGAGACGCAAGACGCTTAAAGGCAAAGACGGGGGCGTAGAATTCTGACACAATCAAGAGGAGAGAGAGAGAGAGAGAGAGAGAGCAACAAATTCGATATTCAGATGGTTAGACGGAGTTACAGAGAAGTTTTGAAAAGGACAGAGAGGGTGACAGAAGCGGAGAGAGAAAAAGGGGGAGAGGGAGATGGGAGGATAGGGAGAAAGAGGGGGATCTACTACATGGGGCGGGAGAGAGGAGGGCCTCTTTGTGGATCATTGGCAGATAATGGGCTCATTAGGCCAAACGTAGCTTAAAAAGGCTCTGGCCCTCTAAACAAACAGAGCAGGCGCTGAGGAGATGGACTTAAAGCCCGCCATGGAGAGAGATATAATGAGACCCCCACCGCCCCCGTCCCGCACGGAGCAAGGGGAGGCCTCCAAACGGGCCGGCCCTGCCATTCAAACCCAAGTTTAAAGGCCCGCGAAAGGCCGAGCCACCCACCACCCCGACTCACACACAATTTCACCCATCTAAGCTAGGGCCACGTTATGTGATTTTCAAGGCCGATTTGGCAATGGTTTGAGACCGGGCGGAGTCTGGGTTGTCCAAGGGTAGTCGCGCTGTTGAATCTGAGCTGTCATCGATATGTGTGTGTGTGAGGGAAAGACTCAGATTTGAGTCTTTCCCTCACACACACACATATCGATGACAGCTCACACATATTGATGACACCCAAATCTGTCTCAATTCGATCCCAGTCGGCCAGGTCACGATGCAATCAAACAGGTCTGATTTTATCGGGGCGAGTCTTTCCAACATCCTTTGGTGCGCGCGTGTCAAAGCCTCGAATCGCAACGGCAATTTTCGACAGCCAATGGGATTGTGCACCCGCACGATGGCAAAGCCAAAGGAAGCGACGAGTGGGCGGAGCGTGGACTTCGGAAATGGAGGAGCGACTTGTGGAACAGTGGCTGGGACTCACCGGGGTCTGACTCGTGCGGAACGTCAGCGCCGTAAGTTTGCCGCATGAACAACCACGGTGGCGAGCCGGACGGCATCCATGTTTGTTTGGGGCGTCTAAATATCGCAAGATGTTTTTTCCTCTTGCGAGAGTCACCCGGGAGCACGACAACTCCGCCCGTCTGCTCTCCGTCTTTGGACCTGCGCTCCTGGAAGACGGCAGTTGTTATGTGCGTGCGCGGAGGAGACCGAAAATCCTTCCGTTGTCGTTCACGATTGAAAAAAGTCACGTCATGCGGCCCCAGATTTACCGACGTTACACGCCGTGCACGTCGATATCATTCCGCCCGTCTCTCTTCATTCCCTCTCGGGCACACGGGCAGAAGAACCGCCTCGACTTGCACTGGGTTGGACTCATGACTTGCATTTTCTCCTTCACCAAACACCTGCAGGTTTGGTTTCCCCCGTCACCTTGTAAAAATGGAGTCAACGTGCAACGGGATATCAATCGCCCGGGTTCCCAGCGTGAATAAGCCAGGTCCTGTCTTCATATTCAGCTATCTATAGAGAGCGATATTACTCAGGACAGAGCTCCGGTAAAGCAAATAAAATGTTATTGAGTGGAGGGGGGTGCGGGAGAAATGTGAGCGGTGCCGTTTAATGCTCGTGGTTTAAAAAAAAAAAAAAAAAAGGATGTTGTTCCAGCACCGACCTTTGTGGGAAAAATGAATTCCTATTGAGCGAGCGGCGGGGTCGTGAGCTGCGTTGCCAACAGGAAACGGAGCCCCCGGGATCCATTCAGCCATAAACGGGTTTAGGGAACATCTCGGCGCAACAATTGCTCCAGTGAATAACAAATTCCTAAGGAAGTCCAAATTGATATTGTATGACAGCGCGTGTGATTGAAGTGCCGCACCACAGCATACCATTAGGTACCAGGGCTCTGAGCAATAACAGGCCAGTTCTCCTTGAACTCCTTTGTAATCAACTCAGTGAAACGTTACCACAGAGCGTGACCATCCAGCCATTGAAACTGCCACGAGATTTATTGTGAGAAGGAGAGAGAGAGAGAGAGAGAGAGAGAGAGGGAGAGAGAGGGAGAGAGAGAGAGAGAGAGAGAGAGAGGGAGAGAGAGGGAGAGAGAGTAGGCTGCCTCTGCCGCCCGGCTCTCCAGGAAACCAAAATACCTCCTTTTCCAAATACTCCCTCAGCCATTACACAGGTTTTGCCTTTGTTTTGCCTTTATTAATACCAATATATTACACCGGGGGAAAGCGGAGGAGCCTGACTCGGAGGGGACAGGGGTATAGGGGTACGGAGAAATGGCCGTTTTTCTGTTCATCTCCAGCTGCTCTGCCGCTCATCACGCTGGGAGCTAACATGAAACACACTCACGCTACGGCCGTCCTCACACACACATCTGACTTCCATTAAGGACACCGATGGAGGATGGAGCCCTCGGAGGGGATGCGCGGTTCCGTCCCTCAGCTCCTCTCCTAGGAGGGGAGAGGGCGGAGAGATTAAGAAGGAGAGGAGAGGAGAGGATTATGGGGGGGTGGGGGGACTGACAACAACATGTGATGCAGGAATCAAATACAAATACGATTTTATCAATAGACGATCCACGGAACTGAAAGGAACCTCACTGTCTGGTTTGTGTACAGGTGGTAATAGGTGGTTAAAAATGGTGATTTTCATTGTGAATCTTGTCTGATCGATTGTGCGTCGACCCACAATTTCCATGCGGTCGTACTCTCGTCCGAAAGGCCCGATTGGTGTCGGCGGCGAATACAGTTCTCGGATTGCCCCGGCCACTGTGACCCGAGGACAAAGTAAAAGGAGAGTGCTGTGGGTACCGCAGCTGCAGTTCAGCAGCGTCTCGAGAAGGTCCTGCTCTCAGGGTCCCCTGGCCATTCTGTCAAAACATTCCAAAGCTGTCTGTGGGATATGTCTATTTCCTGGGAACGTTTCCCCGCTCAGATAAGTCAACCCTGACAGTACGTAATAACCTCTGAAAACACCAGGCGCCAGCCAAACACATGTAGATCCCCACACAGAGGCCACGGAGATCCTGCAGCAGGAGCGTCGGCGTTGTAAATGACGGAAAGACCGGGAAAGCAAAACAGGGGAAATCTAGAGGACGTCATCTCGATGCTCTGAGAGGGAAATGTAAAGCTCGAGTACATTTGCGCAGTTTATTCATTTCTCCATTATAGTCCACGTTTACTCCAAGTTTCATTGGTGTAGGAGTGGGAGAAAACTGGGGGAGGAGGAGGATGTTTGTCAGAGCAGGATCACACCGCTTTCTTGTTTGAAGTCTGTGAATTCAAGTGTGAGGAACATCACCCTCCTGTGTTCTCTACTTGTTTACCTCAGCGAGTGACAGCGCCGGGCCACGGCCGCCCCAAACCTACCCCCCACACACACACACACACACACACACACACACACACACACACACACACACACGCAAGTATGCACGCACACACACGCACGCACGCACGCAGACAAACAGAGGGAGAAAGACAAAGATGGTGTGAAAGAGAGGACGGACACACTTAATTAATCTTCCTGGCACTTTCCACTCTGTGCTGTGTCTGTTTTAGCGGCGCGTTTACTTTTACATGGAGGTGAAAGTGACTGATGCCCCGAATCGGGGGCCTCGAAACTTCAGAAATGTTCAGTGTCGCACCCACCGCAAGCAATAATGTACATAAATAGTGATTTTCACACACGCTCTCTTCCCTCAGACGACATTAGACTTTGTTAGCTTAGCTTTGTTTTAACTTCATTTTGCGATGAGGGCTCTCTCTAAAAGGAAGAAGGTTCTTTCTTCAGACATGAACCCAGGTGGAAGGCAGAGCTGACCACCTCACACAAAGGCGTGGCAAATGTTTTGTTTTTAAATCTGTAGTTCAACGGCTTACAAAGCACAATTAACAAAGAGGGCAGAAGTCTGGACGTCTCAGTCCTCTTTATATGCAATTTGCTGCGAATGTCTTGTTATTTACAGTAGTCTACTTAACTTCTTACCATTGCAAAGGAGACCCCTCCCTCGAGAATGCATTGTTATTGGAATAAACTGCGACTCTCAGGATTCCGTACCCCCTCCCCCCACATTTATCCTTGACACACTTGCATACACTTTCTCTCCCACTCTGCCACTCTGTCATCTCACTCACTCACTCACTCACTCACTCACGTGCACGCACGCACGCACGCACACACACACACACACACCCATGGTGACAACTGTCAGACAGCCCGCCCCATCAGCCCATCAGTGGCTAGGCTCCGGCGCGGAGGGACAGCTAGACCTGTGAATTGTAAGGATTTGTAGGGTGGTGGGTGTGGGTGTGAGGGAGGAAGGGTTGAATCACAATGGGCCTGGCGGCCCTAGAGGAGGTCATTAGGGGAATGGCAATGACCAGGCAGCGGCTGCCGTGTGCTGGAGACGACAGACCCCTATCACCCACCAGGAACCTGGGTCCCAGACAGCCAGGGGGGAGGGGAGGCGGAGCCGCTGGTCCTGGCCTGAGCGATAGGCCGGGCGGACGAGGAGATGAGTGAAAGAGGGAGAACCATCAAGGAAGGAGCAGCCTGGCCCCTGGAGTCTGCTCCTCACACTCCCCTCCCCTCGGTCGTTTCTGCCAAAAACACCTCAGCTACTTCGGTGACCCTCAACCAACTATCCCCACCCAAAAAAACGCCCCGCTCCAGTTTAATCACCGGTAGACATGGATGGATGGGGGCGGGGGTGAGGGAGGGCTTGGTGGGCTGGGTGGAGGAGAAAACCACACATTACATCATGTATTTACTTATCCAGGGTAACTAGCTGGTGCTGCGCATGACATGGAAAGCGGAGCTGGGGGTCAAAGGTCAAGGATTCAAGAGTAAATGAGTCATGACCAAAACCAAAGGGTTGGAATTTAGGGGCAGGCTTCCTCGAAAAAAAAAAATAACCCTTGGTACGCAACACCGGCAGAACAGAGAGCACTCCCTTTATCATTGCCACAGCATAAAAAAAATGATGAATGAATATATATATATATATATATATATATATATATATATATATATATATATATATATATATATATATCCTGGTGGAAAGTAATAGGTCTTAAACGCTTCACCTGATGGCAGGGGCTTATGTGAATATTACAAAAAAAAAAAAAAAATGTCTCAGCCAATCTGTAGAGAATTGCCAGATGTAAATGTTCCGCGCATAACACCATAATTTCTCTCGGAATACAGAGTAAGCAGTTATTGCAGACGGTGACTATTTGCCATTAATGAAAACAATTAGGGCTTCAGGGTTCTGGGCGCCTGCCAACTACCGTTTCAAACATCTCTTCCCTCGCAAGTGGAATTTGAACTCTTTAAATTGCTTCCCTTTAGTAACAAAGCAGTAAACACCCTCCGTTCCCTTCCCAGCCATCTGTCCATGGTCAAAGTCACGGCAGTAACCGCGAGTGACACGCAGATCGGCCTCGTGGCGTGTCCGACCACAACGCTTGAGCTCGGCGGTGGTGCCGCTGCCGCACCCGGGCCAATTCCAGCCCCAGACTGTTCCATTTAGCGCCAGCGTAGCGTTCCTCTACTACACTGCAGTGTCCGGAGAAAATGGAAAGGGAGGGAGGGGTGGGAGAAGGAAAGAAAAAGGGAATCGTTTAAGACTCGAACACGAGAGTCGGGGGAGAGAGGGGGGGCAAAGATGGACGGACGGAGTGGGTTTCCTCCACCCGTCCCAGCGACCCTGGCCCTGTCCCGTCTGCTGGAGCACCAGTGGCCCACGCCGAGACATCAAGCACATTCCAAGAGTCGGCCCAATTACGGGCAGTTCTCTTTGTCTAAGAACAAAGCCAGGAGTGACACAACTGGTCTTTAAAGGGAGCTCTCACAGCCACGGCAGAGAGGAGGGGGGGACGCGGGGGAGGGGGGGGGGGGGGCAGGGAAGGTGGGAGGTGACCAGCTGGTTATAAATATCTATTTGGTCAGTTACTGGAAGGAAAATTTGCAGTTTGTTTGTCATCCACTCATCCAGGTGGTGGGCCTGCTGGTTGCAAAACTCCAGAGCAGCAGAGAGTGAGGGGGAGAGGGGGGGGGCTAGGCTAAGTTGGTGGAATATGGCTGCCAAAAATGAGAAGTTTGACCAATTATTATATGAAAGCCACATGTCATCTTTAAGCTCGCACAAAGATCTCATTTGCTTTTTATTTTTTATTTTTTTATTTTATCCCAGACATTATTCTGCTCATGCTCAGTAGTTGCACAGTAACTATGTTGTCAATGGGTCTTTAGCTGCGGATAACATCAGGATGATATCAAAAATCTATAATCTGAAAATGTTGTTTTAGGGTGAGTTGGCTCCGAGTGCACCAGACGCTACAATCAGGAATATGACATTCACCCGTTCAGACTGTTCCCGTGTAATCTGCCGAAAAACTCTGCAGTGCAATGCAACAACTAGACTGTCACTGGTTGTAAATCATGTCTGAAGGTGAGAAGTATTGTCCCGTTTTAAATAATAACACTCATTGTGCAATTGGTTGTTGATGGCCAGACGCCTGAGCGCTGGGCTGCAAAGAGGCGGGACTAGTTTTAAAGTTTGATTCCCACTCTGCAGTAAATTAGAACACAGCAGGATAATGTCTGTTTATTCCAAATACAGCTGCAAGGGCCTCTCTCCGAACCCCCCCACCCCCTCTCCCCCTGACACATACACACACACATACACGCGCGCACACACACACACACACACACACACACACACACACACACACACACACACACACACACACACACACACACACACACACACACACACACACACTCTCTCTCCCCCACAAACCACACCATGGCCTCAGGATCACCTGGACCAGAAGTACACACAAATAGCACCACACAAAACACTCATTATGCAAAACACATGCACTTGCATAAACAAACAACATGACACACACACACACACATACACACATGCACACGCACACTCACACATGCACACACACACTCACACACGCACACACACACATGCAAATATACGGGCAAACAAGAACACACTTACACACACACATTAACAGACAGACACGCCACCACAGTGATTGAATAGATGCATAACAATGGAGATTTGAGTGCAATGGCACCATTAACTTGTAAGTTAAACACAAACAAATGAAAGTGGGACAATTGCTCATAAACATGTGACTTGCATTGGAAAATGGCAAATTTGTAAAGTATATAACGGCGTGATTGGCAAATATAATAATTGTAATAATAGTGATTAGAATAATTATAGGATGATAAGAAGAAATAGTAAAATAATACAATTCAAACATGCCATTTGAAGTAATATATGTTGTAAACCTTTTTCAAGAAGGAGATATTTTTAGCTTGCTGTACCGTTTTTACTGGGGTTTTGATTTTGTATGAAAAAGTAACCCAAACTTTGATAAATATATTCAGCTTTCTCTCTGACAATCATACCAATTCAAGCAATATATTTTATAAACAATTTTTTCAACAAGGATATTTATAGACAGTAATTATAATTATATATATATATATATATATATATATATATATATTTCTTTTTTTTAATAATCCAAACTTTTAAAAGTAGCCCACATTGAGGATAAACCGATGCTGCGCCCCAGTGGAAAGTCAAAATCCCGCACCAACGGCCCTTTCAAGCCGCGGGTGTATTTTAACTGCGGGTCTCTGTCGTCATCTGGCGGACGCGCGGACCAAGCGCAGCCATTTGCCTCGTGCCCGCGCACAGATCTGCGTGCGCGTTCACGCGGGACCCTCCGCGCTCCGTGCGTCAGCTGTCCAACGCGAACACGTCGGCAGTGCAGCGTCGCCCAGTTTTGACACAGCGACACCAGTCGGTGTGCGGGAGCTGCAGCAGCTCACCTGGCCTGGGTCGCTTGCGTCGTAGCTCCAATCCCGTATGTGCGTGCGCGACGAAAATCGATAAGAAGGCGTTTCCGTTTCGGTGTCCAGGTATTTGTGTCCGGTGATCCAAGTTCGGCGAACAGCATGAGATGATTATTATGTCCAAGCACAAAAGTGGAGCTCTAAATATAAAGACAAAAAAAAAAAAAAAAAGGGGGGGGGGGGGGGGACTTCCAAAATTGGACGTATTTCGTTCGCCCTCCTCCTCCTCCTCCTATTGCAACTACAAATGACACAACCCCGCTACTAAGGTGAGAATCATCAGGGTCAGGGAGCCAGTTTACATGATCCACATGATGTAAAAGAAAACGTGATTCATCAGACCTGGCCACCTTCTTCCATTGCTCCGTGGTCCAGTTCTGATGCTCACGTGCCCATTGTAGATGCTTTTGGCGGTGGACAGGGGTCAGCATGGGCACTCGGCACAATGCCCATGTGCACCGTGTGTTCTGACACACAGGCACAGACGGGCCTTTCTATCATAGGCAGCATTACCTTTATCAGATATTTGTGCTACAGTTTCGGTGTGTGCATGAGGATAATCACGTATATCCACTGGTGTGGCTGGAAATTCATCACCAAGGAAAAAAGCATTTGGCGTAGGCCACGATTAGTTCCCACATATCGCACTGTGGTGTGGGGATGGCGTCATTTGAGCATCCACACCCGACCTGGATCTAGATAATTGGGGACCCGGGATCAGAGTGGCTGCAGGTAAAACCCCCACCCCCACCCACACTCAGGATAGGAGCCCTTTTCGTGACACATCTATATCTGCTCCTGGGCTAACTGGGTAACACTGGCTCCCTAGGACATATTGTGTGTTATCATATTGTGTGCAGTGAAGTGCATTACACTTCACTGCATATATGTATGAAAGTATGTATACGAATGTGACGAATAAACCTCTTGAATCTTGAATCTTGGATCTTGGATCTAAACAAGCGCTTCTGGCAGATTCCCTTGTCTCCAGAGTCCGGGGAAAAATCGTCTTTCTCCGCTCTGTAGGGGTTGTACCAATTCCGTATGCTTCTGTTCGCGTTGTTTTCGGGGCCCCAGCCACCTTTCAGAGTCTCATGGACAGGGTTCTGCACCCGCACATGGCATACGTCGTCGCCTCCTCAGACGACGTAACCATTCGTAGTGACAGCTGGGGGCGGCACATGCAGCATGTAGGGGCAGTACGCGAGACCCTGCGGCGGGTGGGGCTCACCGCCAACCCAAAGAAGTGTGCAGTTGGGCGAAGGGAGGTACCTGGGGTATCACTTGGGTGGGGGCTGGTGTGGCCCCGAGTAAATAAAACAGCTGTCAGCCACAAAGCTCTCCACCCTAGGTCGGGCGGTGGGGGTATGTGGCTGACTCGCGGCCGTGGTCGAGCCAGCTCCAGGAGGTGAAGGGAAGTCAGCGTGGTAGACTGACGGTCCCTGCCTCGGTGCCAGCTGTGGCCAGTTGAGCTGACTGGCCAATTGCAGCAGCTGGGAAGTTTTCTTATCTGTCTTGTGTATCTGTCGTATCTGTCTTGTCTTCCAATGAGGAACCCGCTGCGGGGAACGTGCGGGAGCGCTCCCCCAAAAAACTCAAAAGAGTTCTTGCCGGAACCTGGGTAGCAAGCGTGCTACAATAACTAAACTTAACCATCTGTAACCTTATACATAAACTTAACCATCTGTAACCTTATACATAAACTTAACCATCTGTAACCTTATACTAGACTTTACCATCTCTAACCTAATACCTAAACTTAACCACCTCTAAACTTATACCTAAATGTAACCATCTCTAATGTTATACCTAAACTTAACCATCTCTAACCTTATACCTCAACTTAACCATCTATAACCTTATATCTAAACTTAACCATCTCTAACCTTATACCTCAACTTACCCATCTATAACCTTATACCTAAACTTAACCATCTCTAACCTTATACCTCAACTTAACCATCTATAACCTTATATCTAAACTTAACCATCTCTAACCTTATACCTCAACTTAACCATCTATAACCTTATACCTAAACTTAACCATCTGTAACCTTATACATAAACTTAACCATCTGTAACCTTATACATAAACTTAACCATCTGTAACCTTATACTAGACTTTACCATCTCTAACCTAATACCTAAACTTAACCACCTCTAAACTTATACCTAAATGTAACCATCTCTAATGTTATACCTAAACTTAACAATCTCTAACCTTATACCTCAACTTAACCATCTATAACCTTATATCTAAACTTAACCATCTCTAACCTTATACTTAAACTTAACCATCTATAACCTTATACCTAAACTTAACCATCTCTAACCTTATACCTCAACTTTACCATCTATAACCTTATACCTAAACTTAACCATCTCTAACCTTATACCTAAACTTTACCATCTATAACCTTCTACCTAAACTTAACCATCTCTTACATTATACCTAAATGTTACCATCTCTAACCTTATACCTAAACTTTACCATCTATAACCTTATACCTAAACTTAACCATCTCTAACATTATATCTAAACTTAACCATCTCTCAACTTATACCTAAACTTAACCATCTCTCAACTTATACCTAAACTTTACCATCTATAACCTTATACCTAAACTTAACCATCTCTCAACTTATACCTAAACTTTATCATCTATAACCTTATACCTAAACTTAACCATCTCTAACATTATATCTAAATGTTACCATCTCTAACATTATACCTAAACTTAACCATCTCTCAACTTATACCTAAACTTTACCATCTATAACCTTATACCTAAACTTTACCATCTATAACCTTATACCTAAACTTTACCATCTATAACCTTATACCTAAACTTAACCATCTCTAACATTATACCTAAACTTAACCATCTCTCAACTTATACCTAAACTTTACCATCTATAACCTTATACCTAAACTTTACCATCTATAACCTTATACCTAAACTTTACCATCTATAACCTTATACCTAAACTTTACCATCTATAACCTTATACCTAAACTTAACCATCTCTAACCTTATACCTAAATATTACCATCTCTAACCTCACACATAAACTCAACCATCTCTAACCTTATAACTTAATTTAACCATCTCTAATCTTATACCTAAACTTAACCATCTCTAACCTCATACCTAAACGTAACCATCTCCAATCCAACATTTTTCCGACTGTCAGGTTTTCGGGCGGTCCCCTCTTGCCCCGGGGGTGTCAAAACGTTCGCATGCCACCGTTTGGGGGATTCCCCACGTCAACCTCCCTGGTAAGAGGGGCAGCGGCGCCTGATGTCTTTGTGATGTCATAACTCTCCCCCTATAAAACATGTGTGGGTGCAGCTTAGGCCAGAAAGGAACACGGCACATACAGTACACACACACACACACACACACACACACACACACACACACACACACACACACACACACACACACACACACACACACACACACACACACACACACACTCCTTTCCACCAATTCCGACAGGATCCGCTGTAGTATTTGTCTGTTCCTCTGTTAATACCTCTAGTTTTGCTCATATCTCCTCCTCTAATTCTTCAGCTCAAGCCTGATTGACAGTTAGGGATGCCAGCCTCACCAACAGGAGGTCGGCAGTCACGCCGGCAAAACAGTGGGAGGCCGAGTGACTCTTCCACTCCCAAAATGATAAGAGTTACCGAGGACTAAAATAAAGTCCCAACGGCGAAACAAAGCCGCCATTACCCCCGCCACACACACACACACACACACACACACACACTAAAGGCCGAGACGTTACCCTTTCACGTTCCACCAAAACAAATAATTGTGACGTAAATAAATACTTCCCATCGCACTACAATTCACCCCAAGTGTATAAAACGAACGAAAGGTCAAGAAAATCGTCAAGAAGCGAATCCCGAAAAAAAAATAATAATAATACAAAAAACAATAATTCACCGCCGGGCGGGGCTGGTGAACGGGCCATGGCGCGGCGGCTTTCCGAGCCTGTCAAATCACTTCCGGTTCCGGCGCGGTCGGGGACGGGCGAAGCGTCTGACGTCACAGTCACTCGGCGGTCGTAATTTGACACGGGCTCCGGCGCCAGCGCGCTGGTGGAGACGGGCTAGCGGGCTAACGGGCTAGCACCGCTTCACTTCACTGCATGGCGGGCGGTGGACCGAGGCGGCTGGTGCCAAGTTTTATTCACACTTTGTTCTTTTATTTCGCCACGGCCGACATGACGTCCCGCGGGTCTTTTCTTTCCGTGGGTTTAACTTGAAGGAAGGTTTTTTTTTTTTGTTTTTTTAAATTATGAACAGTTTGGACGTTGCGAATAAAAGCTCCGCGCTGAGCTCTCCCCTGAACGACAGCAGAGTTTCGCCGGTTGACGTCGGCGTCAGCAGCGGCAACAACAACAACAATCGCGGGGAATGGGACACGACGAGCGACGCCTACCTGTGTTACGAGGACGAGCCCCGAGAGGGGGAGACCATGGACGCGGGGATGTCCTCCGTGCAGCCGGGACTGGAGGACGGAGGGCATCGCCTGCCCCTGCCCCTGCTGCACGGCGGCGCCCTCGATGACGCCTACCCCGCCGAGTGGCGGGGTCCGCCAGCCTCCTACTTCGACTCCGGCTCGCCGGACTACGACGAAGACGACGGCAACGAGAGCACCGCGGGTCCGCTGTTCGAGAGCCGGAAGAGGACCCGGTCGCACGGCACCAGACCCCGCTACAACAACAACGAGGTGGTGGCCGAGCTGGGCGCCGAGGAGGTGCGGTGGTTCTACAAAGAGGACAAGAGGACGTGGAAGCCCTTCGCCGGGCACGACTCGCTGCGGATCGAACGAATGTCCCGCAAATTGTGCGAGATGGACCCCGGCAGCGGCACCGGGACCGCCGCAGAGTCGGAGAGGGGGCATGCGAACGGACTGGGCGGCAGGGTTGGGTCGAACGGGGTGGTGGTGGTGGAGGAGAGTACCGGACCGGTTCCGGTGGACACCAGAACCAGCAGCGTGCACGGAGACCGCGGGTCGGTGGGATCCACGTCGTCCTCGTCCCTGGAGGAGGAGAGGGACCCAGGCGGCGTGAAGCTCCGGGTGGAGGCCGTGTGTGTCCGGGGAGGGCTCTACGAGGTGGATGTCAGGGGCCGAGAGTGTTACCCGGTTTACTGGCACCGTAAGTACCGCAGGGGCCGTCGTCAGCTATTCCTCCTGGTCCGGATACGGTATGGAACGTTTCAGGTTCAAGGTATGCGATTTAGGATGTGGAATAAATCTCAACCGCGACTTTATTTTCCACAGAACTTGAGATTTGGTGGGTAGGAAACGCAGGAAAGTGAGTTGGGTTTCATCTAGAACAGGTAAGTAGAGCAGGTAAGGCTTTGAGGGTTTTGTAACATCATTAGTGGTGACTGACGCAGAGGAACTTGACTAATTTGGACAAAAGAGAATTGTATGCATATCATATACACACATATAAAATAAATGCATGTATGTCAGGGTGTCTGCAGGCCTTAAAAACAACAACAATTAAATACACTTAGCTTTGTTGGTGTTGGTGGTTTGTTTGAGGTTCTGATTTCAGTGTAAATGTAAAATTCTATCTGATTTTGTTTGTGCATATATTTAGTTTTCTTTTTTTTTGTCAAAATGAGTCAAGTTCTACTGCATCAGTCTAGTGTTTCTGGTGTTAGAAAACCCCTAAGCCTTTACCCAGCCGCACACACTCTTCTAGATTAACCCAACTCACTGCATACTTACCGTGTAGAGAAATCCCAAGAATCTCCTTTTACCTGCCAGTCAGAATTCTGCGAAGAGTTAAAAAGTTGATGGCTCGATCGTTTCCAGTTCCTCATCGCTTGCCTTGCTGTCTGACCCGAAGAAAACCGTTCCAATAATGATTCATAGAACCATCTGCTTCATTACCTTCCCTGTTTCTACCCAAGAGTGACAATGGCAAACCTGCCTTTTAGACATGGCTGCAATACTTTCATTGAATGTAACGCTCATACCTGCCACCCTGTATTTACACAGCTGGCGGCACAACATTTTATGTCTGCAAAGGTCTTAAGCAAGTAGCCTCTGCTGTCAAGTTCCAGACTAATCCAGATGTTGAGGGAGTAGTAAGTAAGTTTATAATGTATAACACTGTATACATATATAAATAACTGTACATGATAAAACTATTCATCAGTTATGGTATTGGCTTTTATTTAAACATTACCACGTCAGGAAATACAGTCAGCTGAGCAGTGCACTAACTAATTCATGGAGATTGTTAGACGTTACGTACCCACCCTATAGTTAGATTTGTTGGTTGCTATAGTGACCTTCCCGAAGGGACCTATAGTTAACTGGTGGTAGAGGTTTGTTAAATATAACACCAAGTAACAGTCTTTAGGGAGCGTTTTTCCTTCTGGGTCTCCTCGCGGCTCCTAGGCCTTCTCTGTTATGTAGCAACTTTATCTCCCTTATGGCAACAACCGCCATGCCAGTGGTGTCGTTTCAAATGTAAAATGATGATCTGTAGATTTATCTTCTCTGGATAGACATGGGAAAGTCCAGAAAGGAAGTGGATGGCGTCTATTTCCCCTCCCACAGATTTCTTTGGTCTCAACTAGAACGCGTGTGTTTTTGCGTTGGGCCACAACATTTGGAGGCCAATAATGAGTAGTATGAAGGCCTTTTATTTAACTTTTATATATCTCCTGATACACAAGACTGTACTTACACTCTGAGTCCCCACAAGAGAATAAGTTAATTGTGCCGGTCGAGGGTGTGATGAAACTCATTTCGCCCAACTTCCACTGTGACCCGGCCCTTGTGGATTTACTCATGGCTTTAATTGTAACCACATTTCCGTCTGTACTTTCATAACTAATCACTCTTCTGTTTTGTTTCTGGCTGTGAAGAGCAGGACTGCATTCCCGTGATGAGGGGGCAGTGGTTCATTGACGGCACCTGGCTTCCGCTGGAGGAAGACGAGAGCGACCTCATCGAACAGGAGCACTTGAACCATTTCCGAGGGCAACCGATGCAGGACAATTTTGAGTCGGATGTGGTGGCCAAGACCGTCGATAGCAAAGATGGTGAGTTTGAGTTTTTGGGTAGTGGAATATAACCATTGAATGTCTCTACAATGGACAAATCAGATGCAATTGTGCACTATAGCATACTCATTTTCTTGCTTGCTTAATTCGATTTATTGTGGAAGAATCAACTCAGTTTAAAGTCAAACCCATGGTCTTCAGCCTTTTTGCACAGACGTGGGTAATAATTACCCTTGGCAGGCAGCCTTTCCTTCGTGGAACATGTCTAACTTGGTTTGTTGGAGAAAAAAACACCTTCCAATGACGCCGTCTGTTCATTGTGGTTCTATTTAAAGGCAAAGTAAATTGCACCGCTTGCCGAGAATCCTTTGTGACAGAGCAGGTGTTTGCGTTCTATGGGTGTTTAGAGTTCATGATATCTGATCTTAAACAGTCCAGCCCTAAGCATCTGGCAAGATTTATTTATTTATTTTTATGTGGGAAGCGAATAAGGAAGATGATCACTGTGGACTCTCCAACCTCTAGAAGGACTTTTATCTGTTGTGGATGTGTAGAAGTACTGTACATGCATGACTAAAGCAAAAAAAAAAACAATGTCTGCTTCTTAGAATTGGTCAAAGGTGTTAAAGAGATGATGAGAATTCAAAGAATGAGAAAAGACAGGAAATACACAAATACAAACACGTGCGTGTGGGAGTGCACGGTGTGATGTATGAGGATGTTTCACAGTAGTGTTTTGGACAAAAGTTATAGCTCTTTTTTTCCAACTATAGATCATAACAAGGAAATTACTCCAGTCATATTTGAATACTCTGATAGAGTTAAACCACAAGTTGCTCTATTCAGATAACACATTTGCAACCTTAAAGGTGCTTTCACATAGGATGCGGTGTGATCTGCACTCAATGTAGCGCACTGATGCACGCTTTTGGTTGCTAGGCGAAAACAAATGATCGATTGGAATGAAAATTGGGCTGCTGTGACTACTTCTACAACAGGAATGTTGTTTATGGTATTATCATTTTAAGTTCAGTTGGTTTGTATGAAATTTGACATTTATTATATTTATATATTATATATGCCTTCAGACAATCATCTTATTTTAATGACAGGAAATAGTCATAATCACATCTTGTGTTGCAGGTTATATTTATTGGCCATTGGTCATATAGCGCTAATCTCCACATGCACCTGGTCTGCCTGCTTCGTAGGAAACTTGTTTCCACGACAGGGATTTCCTTCCAAGGTCTCGATAAACCCGTACGGATGGGTTGTAGAGCTATGGGAGTTCGGACAGAGTTAAAAATCAGTTTCTCCTCCATTTTGCACAGATACTTCCTGTTTGCTTCACCTCTTGTTTCTATTGGCCCAGTGGGGATAACGTCACAGCGCGCTGCTCTGCGCAAAATATGCGGCGCTGTGCCTGCACTTTGCCCGGCGCAGATCCTGCGCGGCGCAACCGATACACAGTGGAGTTAAGAGCGCAGCGTGCCCTGCGTCCTATGTGAAGGGCCCTTCAGTCTGCCTCACCGTTCAAATAGAAGCTTGGTGATATAGGGACAAATTAACATTGCCTGTATTCGAAATCTTTTAAACTTTTTCTCTTAATCAGCCTGTGGGGGTTGAGAATGTTGCAATTTAGCTGACGCGCTAAGACGAGCTGTGACTCTCCTTCGCTCAGAAGTCATAAGGGCTTAGAAGTAAAGCAATCAGCAGAGCAGCACATTAGGCGGTCGGTGCTGACTTCAGTCCGCCAGCCCGCCTCGCCGGCATTCCCTCTCTGCTATGTTCTCATAGTCCTCCACGCAGCCACGTCTCTCAAATCAAATCATGTGACCGTTGTGGAAAGACGGGAAGGTCACACACGTGCAGGCACGTGCGCACAAACATATTGCATGCAGAAACTAAAGGTTGCGTACATTCTAAGACATGTAAAAGACAGTCAGGTGCTGGTAATGTGATTCAAAGTCTTGCCTGTGGGTTCGGTGAGACTGGGCTCTGTGACATTCATGGGATTTGCACCCCTTTCAAAATATAGCTCACGTGTACATCGCACCTTGGCTGTTCTATCTGTCTTTAACTGTCAGTTGTTTAAATAGAGCTCCTTAGTCCTCGTACTTGCGGAAGGAATATGCTTGCAGCGGTAGGTATTCTACATGGAGTTATGTCACTGTTGAATGGAAGATCAAAGCAAGCTGTTCTCTCCCAGCCCTGCCGTACCTTCTTGCCTCCTCCGTCATTGAGAGGCTCAGGCGTAATGAGGCAGACATATGGCAGGCGCGGAGACATGCTATGTACTACGCTGGCATGTCATCGTCATGCGGGCAGGTCTACTGTCCTGCTCCTCTATTGTCCAAAATGAGCCCTGCTGAATGTGAATCATGACTCTTACAAAGAAAGCATTACTTTGTTAGAAGTAAACAGCAAACAACTTTAATAAGTTACGTGTAGACCAGTGACATTGTGCCGTGAGAGAGGGGCAGAGTCGGGCACCGTCTGGTCTCTGGAAATGTCCAAGATCCGACAGCCTTGGCAGAGGAATCATCTGTCAACATTAAAACATAAGGGTGTATGTATTAACACCTAGCTCGTTTGGAGCATTTTTCCGAAACCTGGAGCATAAATGGGTGTTTTCCCATCATCATCCAGAATTTGGTGACACGCTGTGTCCGTGTCCTGAGACCTGCTCCGCGGCTCTGCTCCCTGCCAGCCCCCCCCCCAGCAGATAGTCATCAGAGGGGTGCCGGTGCATCTCCTGCCTGGTCTCCTCGTACGTGGGCAGGTACTTCACCTCCCCGGAGGAGGTTCAAACCTTGGGGAAGGGAAGTCCCCCTGACAGGCCGAGATCAGACACGCCACGGAAGATTCTGACGTGGTGTTTGCTTTAAAGGTTTGGTCCGCTGTTAAGCGTTGCCGTGTGAAGATGAATCAAGGTCCAAGTGCAAGATTATTTGTAATATATTATTCCCTGAATCGGAACAAAGCAAACGAACGACGGGTCTGAAAACGCCCTCAAACAGCAAAAAATCTCAGCTCATCAGGCTGATGGTCCCACTTGGTTGTTTTCCTTTTTTTAATGGCACAGGCTAACAATAAATGTTTGGCTCTTAAACCCATGTCATAGTGGAACTGAGAATGGCTCTTGACAAGGTTTTGTGTAGATTGTTGCTGCTGAGGCTATTCTTTGTGTTTGTTAAAAGAGGTTGTGAGATTGCATCCAGTTCCGTAATTTAGCACGTGCTTCTGTCCAAAGCGACTTACAATAAGTACATTCTTTTATAGATTGTACTTTGACAGGGAAGTTGTGCACAATTCCACCCCCCCACCCCCCCCAATCGTTTTTATCTTTTGGAAGTCTCTTGAATAAACGTGTCTGTACTCATTGTCTAACTTCCGGACATCAGTGTTTCAGTCTATATAGGTCAAAGTGCAAACGGCGCCATTCTTCCATGTAAAGGAAGCGGGCTACAACCCAGACAAGAGTTAAGATTTGGCTCTCTAATCCAGATTCATCAACTACAGTAAACGGGCGATATTCTATTCATTGGTGTAAAGCCTCAGTGTTCTTCTGTCCAGATGGGTCTTGTTGAGATCCAAATGTAAATGGATGCTACTCAGGCATACAATTGAATACACACATTGCAGTCCTGTCACAATATGAGACATGAAAGAAATGTCTTGCTCTGAGTAAACCAAAATATTTTATTTTTATTATATTATTGGTGAAATTCAAATATATATTGGCAATGTTCAGTTCTCCTTTAATATAAACTTTTGAGACACTTGCGTGATTCTGCTTTTCAAATAAATGCTGACTCCACTTGAGTTGAGTTATAAATTGGCCCAAATTGGAAGATACCCCTTTTAGAGCCCAAACTTGACTACTTCCAGCTGCACATACTCATGCTGTAAAAAAAAAACAACTAATGTTTTCCTGTGTGATCGTGATAGTGGTTACACAATGAATCATCATACAGTGTTGGGGAAGTGTATCCGAGTATTACTGTGTTAAGAAGAACTGGCTTTATAGTTACTAAGGGGGACGGTAGCTCAGGAGGTAGAGCTGGTCGTCTAGTAATCTAAAGGTTGCTGGTTCGATCCCAGGCTCCTCCTGCTAGCATGCTGTAGTGTCCTTGAGCAAGACACTTAATCCCTCATTGCTCCTGATGGCTTCGTCCGTCGGTGTTTGAAAAATTGTAAGTCGCTTTGGATAAAAGCGTCTGCTAAATGACGAAATGTAATGTAATGTACTAAACCTGTTTATTGAGTTTAATTCAGGTGCTACCTCGGTCATCTTGGGCAAATTTCAAGTAGCGTTGCATCTACACATTAGCCTCAACCCCTTCATTAATAACTTGTCCAAGGCGATGTGATGCAACTGTATATGATATATATTCCTCTGGCCATCAGCTTTTGTTGGTATCCAGGAAGATCACTATGGCCAGGACCTTGAGGTTGTTACCTGAGAGCAGCGCTACTCGACAGTTGCCCTTGTTCAAGAGGGATGGCGGTGGTAGCATGTGTGATTGTCGCCAGCGGTCGTGTCCATTACTCACTGTCTCTTGGTTGTTAGTTCTCTCCCACCTGCCCCCGTTCTACCTCCCTTTTCTGTTCAAATGGAGCGGATATCAGACGGGTGCTAAAACTACATGTCACAAGCGCAAACGCTGCCAAGGTACTGTACAACGCCAACTGCTTTCATTTTGTTATCTGCTACCTTAGCTCTCAAAGCCCTACGCCCTCTCTCCCTGTAGATTTTAGGTTCTTACGAGAGCACGCCCTCCTCACTCTGAATGTTTATAAAACAAATAAATAAGCTTTATCTAGACTCCTACCTGACTTCCCCATTCAAAGCCTAAACTGTCCAGTTGCTAAAATGTCTCCCTCTGTGCTGTGGCTTTTAGTTGGGTGCTACCGCTGTGGAAAATATTACTTTTTGTGGAAAGCCGCACATATTGCTCTGCTCTGTTTGCTTTAGGCCAGAGAGTGGAAAGCCCGGCTTCCGCCATGAAATGTACACGCTCCGGCCATTCGATCACTACAAACAAGGGCCTTATACAACAAAGTATCTTAATGAGCTCGTTCCGCAAAACAAGCCATCCTGCTCTATACCCGTTAAGTTGGCACTCCCTCTCTCTTCCCTTCCTTTCCACCCTCCTGCCACTCCCCCAGTAGGACCACATCATTAACCAACTATCCCCCACTCTCACTCAGATGGTCGTGAACAAAGCTCTCTGTTGAGAGCGAGTGCACTAAAGGGAGCCAAACAGAAGAGCCATTGAGGACACAAATGTAGTGCACTGTGGCCCCTTTGAGGTCCAGCGCTGCCATAGTTCTGGACGCATTGAACTCCATCTAAAGTGCTATGCAGTCATTTCTAGAGGTCTGCCTCCTCATATTATGGTAAATCGGATGCATGGCATCCAAAGCGTAGTTTAATTCCACAGGAAAGGTATAAGCTTGCGATTTATCGGTTTGTAGGACTTGCACGTTGCGCCCATCCAGACTGTTAACAGCGCTGAACCAGCCCCCGCATCCCCCCACACATCATAGGGAACTCCTTTAAAGGAGCATAGGTCAGGAATCCTCACCTATGCTGAGAGATTGTTTTGCAGGCCCCAGCCAAGCAAAATGTTTAACTGCTACAACAAACCGCAGATGCTGTTCTTTCAAAAATAGCCACATCTGTGATTAATGTCAGACGGTGACTTAAAAACGTGTAATAACGCACCACAGTAGGAACAAACCAAGGGCCCTTTCTTTTGGTTATATTTTCTTGTGTCCCTTTCTTTTTGTTTCCTCCATAAGCCAATTTCCTGTTTTTCTCCTTATGTAACACATTGTCCAATTCACTGTCACTTCCTCTCTCTCTTCCCCTCTGCTCCCTTTATCATTCCTTACGTCCTTATACTTTCTCTCTCTCTCGCCCTTTTTTGTTGTCTCTCTTTGTCGTCAAGGGTAGTGCTCGAACCCCCTCCATGAACTTTCCAAGCTGTTTGGCCGCCAGGTTGTCAAACCCAACCCCTCCCCGCCCTCCTCTTCTTCCTCAGCTCGGCACTTGTGCTTCATTTTAAAATGAAGTGTCTTTGCGGAACTGCTTAGTTTCACTCACTCTTGCCCCTCACTTTCCCATCTGGCCCCCATGTATTATTTACGGAATATGGCAAGATAATTGGTACAGGAGGTTCAAAGACATCCTGTTTTACGATGGACCCAAGACAACAGGTAGAGCTCAATAGTCTGAAGTGGCTCTGTGTCTCCACATCAATTTAGTTTGAATCTTTCAAATGCTGAGACAGTTAATTGCATCACCCCGGCCTTTGATGTCTTTAGTTACTGCTCATTTTGTGTCTTGACCTTGGAGTGCACACAGAGCAGAAAAGGAAAGGAAGCCACTTTAAACTGATTGAGACTTGCCCCTTACCGGCTGGTAAAAGGTGCTTTTCTTCCTCTCGCAAAGGGTTTGTTTCGCTCCCCCTCCCTCTCCCCCCGCTGCTTTCGTGGAGTAGTACTATGAGTTTTGGTGTTCTGGTAGATGGTGTTCAGTAAGCTTTCTTTTTTCCTCCCACGTGATTTCTTCTGGGTATCTGCGACGATAAATGGGAAAAGATATGCAAACGCTTGCGAATCTTTTCCGCAGTTATTCCTCTTTGTTTGACTTCTATGGATACGGACCATTCTGTCGAGGGAAAAGGGATCAATCCTAAAACGGTTTCCTTATCTGAACTTTAAATCAAATCCCAAATCGTTCCTGCCCCCTCTGGTCCCTGGAGCACCCGGGAACAGAAATCGTGGCGTGACATCCAATGCACTTGCACCTGTCCCCGCTTATATTTCTCATGTGTCATTTAATAAATGAGGACTATGTCCATAGTGTCATACAGTGATGGATAAAGTAAAATAATATATATTAATGTTGTTTGTGTCCTATTCAATGGAGTACCAAAACCAGTCCTCCCTTTAGGCACCCCGCCCTGTCCTGTAAGGTCTTTTGTAAATCCCCTTTTGGTTTTCGAAGCACAAACATGACTGTACCCTGGCCCGACGCCAAAGTCTTCCCTTCTCCCCGTCCGGTTGTACTTGACCGTGGGAGACGTCTAAACGGACAGCGAAAAGGACAGAACCTAATCCTTCAAGTCAACCACTTTCATCTATCTTTTCTCTCCGTAGCGCGCAGAGCCTCCCTCTAGTCTATCTCCGCTCTTACTCGCTCCCGCCGCTGCACTTCAAGTGAGCGAGGCGGCCCGCGGAGTGACTTAATGTGAGGCGACAGGCGGTTCATTTTCGTGCCAATACTTCTCAAATATATCACGTCGTATAAATTTCCGCCCTGCACGTTGACGCCCAAGCACGATTGGCAAGAAAGAGCTGGAATATGCAGAAATGTGGTTGTGCTGCCGTGATGTGTTTTCCGGATGACGCCGCAGATCAATGCCCTCCGCTGTATTTGATCGTGCACTTGTACTAGACAAACCCCAAACTTAAAACCCTCAAACTGTCTCGTATTGGGATTGAGATGTGCACACCCTTTTATAGTTCTAACGCTTCCATCCTCTCTGCCTCTGCTCGGTGTCCTCCCTTGCTGTTCTCTGGTGTGGTCGTCCACCTTTTTTGCCGTTCCGTCCATTCACCTGTTAAATCACTGTCCGCCACTGTCCCCATCCCCTCCCACGTACCACCCCCCATCTTTTCGTACATTCACCTGTTTGCCTCACCTTTGCAGCCATGCACAGTCTAAAGCTGAGTCGCAATCATGTGGACTGGCACAGTGTGGACGAGGTCTATCTCTACAGCGATGCAACCACCTCCAAAATCGCACGTACCGTCACCCAAAAACTGGGCTTCTCCAAAGGTGGGTATTCTTTTTACCATAAATTTATTATAAAAGTTAAGAATCCCTCAAGAATAAGGGCCTTAATATTATTCCTAGTGTAAGATATTTTATTTTGTTCTTATTTTTCACTGTTGCAATCATGATGGTTACAAGCACATGTCAGAATGACTTCATGTAGAACTGTTGCAATTGTTGCAGATTGATTTGATAACAACATAAATCTATTTTATTTTGTTAAAAAATAAAATAAAATAAAAACATTTTATCAATATGATTGAAATTAAAATGTATTTTTAAATGAATATAATGTACATGTATTATTCCTAGACTGCCCAGTATAGAGTGGTTTATATTAACATGCCCCGAGTCATAAGTATACTGTTTGACCAAAGGACAGTATGCAATGCTGTCGTTTTCAGTTATTGATTGATTGAATGTGGTTTGGTACGGTCCACCATAATAATTGGAGTAGCCCAGAAAAACACAACCACCATGTCCATCTGGTGTTTCAGAGAAAACACCCAGAACTAATTAAAAAAAACCCCCAAAAAAAAAACATTACAATTAGTGTTGATCCCGGGTCTGATGGTTTGATCCCTGTGGAAGGCGATCTACAATCTCTGGGCTCTGCGGTGCATTTTTCATCCCCTCGCTCCCAGATTAAGGGGGGAGGTTCTGGCAGCGGTTATCTCAATCTCCCCTGACACACAAATGCTGGAAGTAGGGAAATCTCCTTAGTGCTGTCCAGACAGCGGCCAATCTCATTGGCCCCCGGTGCCCTGGCACGCAGCACATGACTGGCCTGAACCGAAGTGGGGAATATAAATAAGGCCGCACACGCCGTCCTCTAAATACACTACAGCTGTTCCCACACGGCCTCAGTGTCAGTGGGAGGCCTCGTCTCACCCACTGGCCTCTTTGGATCCAGAACGGCTTATTCCGACTGTGACTCAAGATATTTTTGTAGCCTGCTACTCAGGCTTATAATGTGTAAAGATGAAAGAAAAATAAACAAGACTATTTTTGTATATGTTGTTTCTAATCAATTGAGCTTTGCCTGTAGTAGTTTGATGAAAACTAATCAAAATCAAACGCATGATCCCTCCAATCCCGTCTTCCTGTTGTCGCGGCAGCCTCCAGCAGTGGAACGCGGCTGCACCGCGGCTACGTGGAGGACGCCTCCTCAGAGGACCGGCCCCCCCAGACCACGCACGTCGTCTTTGTTGTTCACGGCATCGGACAGAAGATGGACCAGGGCCGCATCATTAAAAACACCGGCATGTGAGTGCCATCTCAAGTCCCCCAAAACAAGTTTAGGTGAAAAGAGAGGTTGTGTTTTCCCCGAATGAAGACTGCGTTCCCCATGAGCTCCATTGCCTCTTGTTGAAAAGAGGTGCTTCAACACCGACACATGTGTTTGATTTGAGGGGAGAGGTGGGGGGAGATGTAGCAGCACTGATATGAGTGGTATTTCATAGGCGCTCATAGTGGAATGGCTCCTTGTAATGGTTTAAAGTGAATTTGATTTTAGTACGTCCTTGCCAACCAAATACCTCTTCGATCTAATATTGTACATATAGAAAGAAGCGACGCTTATCCACACCCCACAGTTTACCAACAAGACTTGATGAGCAACATGTGACACACGTGACGGAGTAAGCCACTCCACGTAGTGTTTTCTATTTTTGCTGTGCTTTGTGCGTCTCCTCTAATCTCGTTCTGTATCTCACATTCCCCTCTTGTTACCCTGTTGCTACTTCAACTCTCATACACAGTGTGTATCTTGTTCCAATCCAAGTACAAGGCTCAATCTGTGTTCCTTTACCTGCCGCTGAGCTTTACCGTTTGTCCAAAATAGTTTCTCGTGAGGGGCCGTGTCTACCTGGTCATCCTGACTGACTGATCCTATTTTTTGACATGGTGCCTAGCAGCTATTTAGAGAATTCACTTAATTCAGAATTATTACTCAGGTAGGTGTACGGAATGAATATTTTCGTATCAAGTCATGGATCATGCGTGTCATGTGGGTTTGTTGTGGGAAATGTCTCTGAAAATGATTTGAATGCGTTTCAATCAATGATTGTTCATCCGAAACCACCATCAGCCGTATCTCCGCCCAGTCCAACTCCGCCTGTCTCTTGTGACGTCTATCAATTCAACCATCACTCCTCCACCACCACCTGCAGTTATTTTCCTTTGTTCTCCATTCCGGCTCCATCGCTCTATCTCGTCCTCCGACTCCCTCCCCTAATCTTGTTGTGTTTATCTCTTACTCATGAAGGCGGACCTCCCTGTAATGAACTCTATGAACAGGTTGACTTGTTCGTTGTGATAATCCCACAGAGTTCTATCTTGGGAATTAATTGGATTTTAAACAAACGCATCACACTCCTTTTGTCACCAGACAAAGAAAGCAGGGTGTGTCTCTGTGTTTTTTTTTGTTTTTTTTTTAACATTGAGATCTAGAAGCCATAGCATAACGTGTGTGTGTGTGTGTGTGTGTGTGTGTGTGTGTGTGTGTGTGTGTGTGTGTGTGTGTGTGTGTGTGTGTGTGTGTGTGTGTGTGTGTGTGTGTGTGTGTGTGTGTGTGTGTGTGTGTGTGTGTGTGTGGCTATATATATAGATAGATAGATATAGAGCATGTGTTGCGCTGCTGCCTCTGCCAGGAGCTTAGTCCCGCTAAGCAGGTAAAGTAGACAGAGTCAGGCCGACGTTGGCTCTAAGCCTCACTCCCGCTCCAGTGGATTACAGTCTACAGTTCTTCCACAGCTCTAAGAGGAAAGATCAGCCGTTCACGTCCAAACAGCTCCTTACTTTGTTGGTTTTGTTTTATTTTTTCTTTGGGGATTCTTTTTATTTTTTTTTTTTTGTTTTTTTTTTGCGTATAGCAACACTCAGAAGTTGTACCACTCTACATCCTCTGTCATTTCTATCCTCCTCTTTTATCCCCCTTCCCGGCCAGTCTCAATTTTTCCATCTTGTACGTTTCATCAGTCAATGCTGTGAGTCAATTTTTTAAGGCTCCCTCTTACCGAGGCATTTTCTCTGAGCTTGTTTCTCTGCTAACTAGTCATGCAGACCAGCGCTTCCTCACTAGCCTTGTTTTTAAAAGCTATTTAATGTGAGGAGATAATTGCCCCGGCTACTCTCATGATTATCATGACGAACCTAAAAGCCCGGTGCAAAGAGCTCTGTAAAAGCTTTGCCTCACCTTCACAGCAGGAGCGCCGCTGCAGAAACACTCGCCTACAGAGTCCAATCGGGCTCTGCATCAGACTGCTTCATCTAAAAGCCACTCGCTCTCAGCCTCCATTTGCCTACGTCAACAGCTGTCACTCCCTCGCTCTCTTTTGTGTGCAGAGTATTATTCTGCAAGACTACTCTGCCCCATATAAGGTTGGGGGCAGCACAGCCATTGTGATGCAGGGACGTCTAGCAATTGAGACGTTGGTCCGAGGAGAGATGCTGCAATCGAGCTTTATAATGGAGGCCATTTTGCTCTTCTCCTGACAGTTGTCAGGCACAAAGAGAAATGCAAACAGCCGCCATAGTTGACCTGTCATGGAAAGTGGGCGAGAGAGATGCTGCACCCATTTTAATGCACCACTGCCGAGAGAACATAGAACTTTATTAATGATACTGTGTTATTGGTATTGTGATATAATTTCAAGTGGTAATCTGTAAGATTATTTTGTCAAATTCTATATTTGATGCTATTATTTAGCTGTTACTTATGAAAAACAGTGTATAGAGGAGAACCTGCATAACAAAAAAACACCGAATGGCTGTTTCCATTGTTGGTGGCAGGGTCTGCCTTTCCCGGGCATGAAGTTGAAAGGCAGTCGTGGCGGATTTTATAGAGCTGTGTAGTTGGTGTGTAGTAGCAAATATATTCCTCGCACCTTAAAACCCAAATCAGTTGATCAGAAGGAGGTAAACTTAGGAGAAAGGAAAGTGCCCGCTTTAGAGCGAAGAGGGTTAAAAAAAAGCTTGTGCACCATTGATTGTTTCCCAGATTTCCCAAATTTGCGTACCATGTCCGTACCATTTTTTTTTTCTTTCTTTCCTCATGAATAACAAAAAATGGAATGTGTAAATATTTGCTTCCATGATGATCATTACCATTAATATCCTGTGTTACGTGTATTCAGGCTCAGGGAGGCGGTGAGGAAGATGGAGGAGAAACACTTTTCAGAGCACAATGACGAGCACGTGGAGTTCCTTCCTGTGGAGTGGCGCTCCAAGCTGGCACTGGATGGTGGTGAGTGGGGGGGGGGGGTGTGTGTGTGTGTGTGTGTGTGTGTGTGTGTGTGTGTGTGTGTGTGTGTGTGTGTGTGTGAGACCATGATGGGTACCTTGGGAATGGCAATGCTTGGCTTGACAAATGGAAGCATAGTGCTTCCAAGATTTGCATCCATAAATTCAATAACATAATAATTCAATAAATCAATAACACAATGCTGCTAAATGCAAAGTACAGAGTTTATCTCTGGTTGTTTAGAACAGAGGTTCCCAACGGCTGGGCCGCCGGGCCATGGGGTATTTGCCACCGGGCCGTGAGAAGGCGGGCGGGGCTTCTTTCAGAAGTGGTCTCGGCTCCGCGGTCAGGGCAGCGGAGAAGGGCTGCTCTGCAGTGTGATAAGAGCCATTTTTTCTCAGAATAAAAATGTTAAATAAGAGAAAAAAATGCATATAATATTGCGGAACGAGTCCAGGGTCCTTTAAGTGTCAAAAGACTGCTCTTCGGTTCGACAAAGCTATTAAATATTTGTTTACGCAAATATTTATCAGGATGTCAATGTACTTTAATTATTTTGGTTTCTTAAAATGTTGATTGTGTTTCGTCAAATGACTGGTGTCGTTGTAGATACTGTGGACTCCATCACCCCAGACAAAGTGCGTGGGCTGAGGGACCTTCTCAACAGCAGCGCCATGGACATCATGTACTACACCAGCCCTCTGTACAGAGACGAGGTAAGACACACACACACACACGGAGAGTCCGTATCAATAGCGGTTTTGTTTAAATCGGCTTCCAGGAACCGTCCTGCCTTCACAGCAACACACATACGTGTCTCTCTCTCCAGATCACCAAGGGCCTGACTCAGGAGCTGAACAGGCTCTACTCGCTCTTCTGCTCCCGGAACCCCGGTTTCGAGGACAGGGGGGGCAAGGTGTCCATCGTGTCCCACTCCCTGGGCTGCGTCATCACCTTCGACATCATGACCGGCTGGGACCCGGTGCGCTTCTGCCTGCAGGAGCACCGCGCCATGGAGGAGGAGCTGGACCTGCGCTGGATCTCCTACGAGGAGAGGCACCTGCTGGAGCAGCTGCAGATCACCAGGAACAGGTAGGCCCCAAGAAAGATGTTCAACTACCGTATTGACCGCAATATAAGACGACTCCCCCTTTTCCCAGACCGTTAGCAACATGCTAAGCTAAGCTCAGCAGCTAAGGTCTGACTGAGTGACTCACACTATGGCGAGTGCAAATGAGTCTGACACACACGGGAGCTGGAAGAGCCACCTGCCTCTTTTAAATCAGCCGTGTGGGAACATTTTGGATTCCCAGTGAACTACGACAGCAATGTCAAGCGAGTGGTGGATCGCAGGAGGACGGTTGTAGGGTGTGTGTGCGGAAACAAATTGAAACTCTCCTCCTAATGCACAAGTTACTTTTTTTTTTTATTCTACTGTGTATTGACATTTAGACCCCGAATATAAGACAACCCTACTTTTTCAGATGTATTTCCAGGGGGAAAAAACCTCTTTGCCAACCATAGCCGCTTTTCGACCACGGTAAAGGAGCAAAATGAGGAACCTCCTGATACAGGAACCTTAGGGGCCCCTGAAAAAAGTTCAGGAGGAGGTATTTTAGGAATGTTGGGTTCAATTCACAGTCACTTTCACAATGCATTTCCGTTTCCAGCTTTCCTTTTATAAAACTTAAGTAGTGAGAGGGAAGAGGTGTGTGTGTGTGTGTGTGTGTGTCTGTGTCTGTGTGTGTGTGTGTGTGTGTGTGTGTGTGTGTGTGTGTGTGTGTGTGTGTGTGTGTGTGTGTGTGTGTGTGTGTGTGTGTCTGTGTCTGTGTGAATCGGTCTTTTACTGGTATTTGCAGCTGGTGTGCTTCTCACGTCGCTCGCGTTTCACCAATTCATGTTGTTTAGTGCTACAAAGCCGTTCCTCCCGAAAAATACCATTATTTTTTTGGGGCCGGGGACTGTCCAAAAGGAACAAGTTTCAGAATCAAGTTCTCCCTGTGGTAAAAAGGCCTAAGTCCCTGGGTGGGTTGCTGAGGTGGAAACGTCTCATTTATCTTCTGTAACTTCAGGTCAATGCTTAAATATTTTCTTCCTTCTTGGCAAATAACAAACCCATATCATGAAGATGTGAACTTTATGTCAACTTTCTATCTGTCATAGAAATGTGCAGCTAAGTGTAACCACCCTTAGGACTGAGTCATGAGAGCCCTGTGGAAGGTTCCTCATCAGTTGTTCAGCTTATGCATCGATGGCCTCAGGTTGCCATGCCCTCATTCTTCTCTCTCTCTCTCTCTCTCTCTCTCTCTCTCTCTCTCTCTCTCTCTCTCATATATATATCAGGTTACGGGAGCTGGAGGATCAGTTGCTCGGCCTTGAGGCCTCCAAACCTCTTGCAGCTCCGGTCCTCAAATTCAAGGTGAAGTAAAGAGAACTTAATCGACACCTCATATCAAACCAAGGGGGGATAAAGGCGTGAATTTTCTTTGGTGCACAGCCCGTTGATGTTCCTGACTTGCGTGTGCTCATCCTGTGGTTTCCAGGTGCAGAACTTCTTCTGCATGGGTTCTCCTCTGGCCGTGTTCCTGGCCCTCAGAGGGATCCGCCCCGGGACCAGCTGCCACCAGGACCACATCCTGCCCTCCTCCATTTGTGACCGGCTCTTCAACGTCTTCCACCCCACGGACCCTGTGGTCAGTCCACTCATCCGCTCTACACCTACACATCATTTTCACGATTTTGAACGCACATGCACACACACACATCCACAGAAAATTGGCTCAATACACCTAAAAACAGGTTAACTATTTTTTAACTATTATTTAAAATATTGGTTCCCATCATTCATAACTGTTCGTAGCACAACCTCGCTGTATAGACCTGGTTGCTCAACTCTGAAAGTTTTTTTCAACTTGTGTTGCGTATCACAGAACCCGGAAAAATGAAATACCTACCTGACAGGACCAGACTGGACCCCATATATTGCTGCCTGCAGCTATATTTATTATTATTACTATTATAAACAGCTATCCGAAATACTTCTGTTTTCGGAAGCTTTTGGCCGGTTAATACCCGTTACAGCCACCAGGTGTCCAGTCTGGCGACCCTACGGTGTGTTTACACTTGTAGCCGGCAAGCTGCTAACGCTGAGCTTCTGCTCGCACTGCTCCCTCACAACCTGCGGTTGTCAAGGGTCGATTTGTATTTCTGGGCGAGTCTTAGGACAGTGGTGTAAAAGTACAACTGCACTCAAACTGTAGGGGCATCAAATACAGAAAGTTACATAAGGCTTCTTTTAAACGGGTTCTGTTCCTTAGGCCTACAGACTGGAGCCTCTCATCCTCAAACATTACAGCAACATCGCTCCAGTCCAGATAAATTGGTGAGGACCGGCACCTTCAAGTTCAATGGTTTTCCTATTTCATTGATTTTCGGTGTCACAAAATGTAATTTTACACCTTGTTTGGGGTTTCCCCGCCATCAGGTGCAGCGCTACCAACGCAATGCCGTACGATGAGATTCGGCCGACCTTCCTGACGTCTCCGTGCCCGATGTCGGGAAAAGAGCCAACGTCGGACACGGAGAGCCTCCCCAGCCCCACTACCTCCCCCGTCCTCCTCCGCAGGCACTACGGCGAGTCCATCACCAGCCTGGGCAAGGCCGGCATACTGGGTGAGCCACAAATTCCCATTCTTGCCGCAATGGTTTTAATTGTAGAAATACTGTGCCTTCCACTGTCTGATCCAACCTTTAATCGCCCATCGGTGGGAAACTTCCTTCACTTACTAGAATGTAATGACACTGCTGTTGTGACTGGAAATTGGTGGCAGCAGCAGTGGGCGCTGATGCCACCTTGTGGAGAAATAGAGAACAGCATGTAATGGGATCGTTTTCTGTACTTTTTTTTTTTATCTTCCCCTTTTTACTTTTTTTTTTGGGGGGGGGGGCGACACACAATAATTGTCCTTGTTCAGGCTCACATTCAGCGTCCTCTCCATTCACACCTCTTTTATTTTTTATTTTCTTCCTCCAGGAGCTGCCAGCATAGGAAAGGGCATCGGCGGGATCCTGTTCTCCCGGTTTTCTCGCTCCAGCAGCCAGCCGTCCACCGGTTCCGGGGAGGCGGAGGGGGGAGGGCCCCCCGAAGGGGAGGAGCCCAAGAGGACGGACAGCCAGTCGGCGTACGGCCTGTCCTCCATGGCCCAGTCCACCTCCACCGACACCTCACGTAAGGCTGAAACCGGACAGGCCCACTGAAAGGTGTCGCTCCTATAGGCCAATCAGAATCCTAAAAAGAGTACCGTGTGTATATATGTGTGTGTGTGTGTATCTTTGGTGGTCATGGCCTCTTATCTCACCTCGTCTTGCTCCGCCCCGCAGTGGAGCTGGAGCGCCGCATCGACTTCGAGCTGCGGGAGGGGCTGGTGGAGAGCCGCTACTGGTCGGCCGTGACCTCGCACACGGGCTACTGGTGCTCGCACGACGTCGCACTTTTCCTCCTGACCTTCATCTACAAGCAGAGAGACATTCGCCCCGAACGCGGCGAGGACAATCTGGAGCCCGACTGAGGAGGGCTGACATCCCCCCCCCCAGCACTGTCTCTCTCTCTCTCAACCATACTTTCTATTCATATTTCTTTGTTATGTCACAGCGTTGAAACCGATCCTGAATCACGACCGCTCCCCAAACTGACACACAGACTTCGGTCCCTCTTTGTACGACGGATGCGCAATCGTTCACCCCACGGGTGAATTTATACCAAGAAAAAACCCCTAAGGAGGTGAAACTCGTGCCACTTACGACCCACAGACCCTTTGCACATCACTTTTGGAACACGGCGCACAACGAGGATTATCACGGCCGGTCCCGCACATGAAGAAGAGTCCACCGTTCATTCCTGTGTTGAAAAAGGTTCCGAGAGGAGCCGCCCCACCTGCAATCCCGTTTCTCCTTCAGATTCTTTTTGATGCGTCATCTCCTTTCTCTTTTCTGTGTGTTGCTGTAGTTTGAAAATGGAGGCATTGTGATACTACAGGGTTTTTGGAGAAAATAACAACCCAAAACTCAATACAGCAATGAGGTCAAACATTGTCATTGTTTATGTAGAATATTATTATTATTATTATTATTATTATGTCTCACTGCAAAAAAAATGCCATAATTCTACTGGTTCTAGGAAGTGTAGGAGGGAAAAAAAAAAAAAAAAGGACAATGAGCATTTATTTATTTTTCTTGTACCTTAAAACCACCACACAAGTGTTGACTTATTTTACTTTATTTTAATGGAACGTGTTTGTTTTCTTTTCGTCCTGTTTTTCCACCGATGCAACGTTCGAGCAAAAATCTGTTTCTCGTGCGCGAGGCTTTTTGAAAACCATTCCCTCGTGTAATCGTGTTTTTTGTTTTGGTTTTTTTTTGAGAAGTGACGTGTGTTTACACCCGATCTAAAAAGGAATCCAACGTGACATTCTTTGATTAAAAAAAAATTATAATAATAATAATTTTATTACATTTTAGAGTTTGGCCCCCAACTGAGGCCAAGCCCCTCGTTTTTCTTTTTTTTTTTAATTAATTGAAATGATTCTATTTTCGATTCAATGATTATTATTATTATTTTTTCTATGTTTCGGTTTATCTTGTCACAAACCCTTCTATCATCCGCTCTCCGGGGACACAGCTTCCCAGAGGCCTGGCAGAGACGTCCTCTCGCGCAGTAACGCACGAAGCCATAACCACTGGATAAGCAACGTGAGGCCGGATCCGACCCCGCGTGGGGTCTGGACGAGGCGCGCATCGCGTCCCGCTTTGGTTTGAAGGATCTTTCTGCGTCCATCGGTTTGTTTTTTTTTTTGTTGGTTTTTTTGTTTTTACCGCGATCACCACCACGCGACCCGACAAATGTTACAGATGTTATTTTTTCTACCCAGAAAAGTGATATTTTTCCAAATGACTGTGGTTTTTTTTTAAGCAGGCGGTGGGTGTCGACCCCAATCGCATAATCTCAAAAGGGACTTTTTGAACGGATTTATTTTATTATTTTATGTTTTTCTTTTTTAATTTTTTATTTTCCCAAGCCAAATATGTCGTCACGACGAGCACACGCGTCGGGTTTTCCCAAAGAAGCTCGAGGTCAACCGCGTGGCGAAGGTGAGACCCGGCAGCTCATTTTGCCTGAAGCGGAGCATCTATTTATTGCTTTTGGCTTTTCGTGTGAGTCCTTCCCGCTCAGGTGTATATACCGCTACGAACCTTGGCTGGAGCGTGGACAAGACGACAGAGTTTACGCACGAGAGTGTGTATGAGGGGGTAAACGTGTTTTCGCCGCGGCGACGGGAATTTCGACGCAGCTTTTTAAAAACAAACAAACAAACAAACAAACAAAAAGTCTCGTTCCCTTTACCGACTCGAAACTAACCCGCGTAGGACTCTCGACACTCAGGAGGAATGCGGCCGACCTCAAACGAGTGGTCTCCAGGGGGCTCCTGCCGTCCAGCCGAGCTCTACCTTCTCGGTGTCAACTTGCCTTCGTCCCCGCTGCGGGAGTCGTTGTTTGGGGTCCGGCTCCGACAACAAAGCTGCTGTTTGGCACAATCAAAGGGCTGCGGAGCCGCTCCGGGGCCGAGCGACTTCCGCTGTTTTCGGGTTGTAGTTAAAACAAAAAAAAAGAAGCTGCCGGAGACATTTGAGAGGTTGTGTGTCCGTGTGTGTGTGTCCGTCCGCCTTCAGCGGGACCGTACGAGTGACTGACTGAGTGACCTGGGCGTTGCGCCAACTCGATACGTGTTGCACAGATCTACTTAAAAAAATAATAAAATGACTAAAAGGCCATTTGTCGATTCTGATTTGTGTTTCTAACGAAGCATCAAATGGAAGTCGACTCTTCGACCCGCTTAGTCTGTTTCATTTGAATCCCGTTAAAAGAACATCGGAGCCCCCACTGTCACATCTGCACCTTCACATCTAGAGTTGTTTTGTTTTGTGAGTCTGTTCCCAAACTAAAGGAAGGAACAAAAACAAAAATCGCAATTTATTTTGTCGAAAGGAATTACCACGGGGCGAATGCTCACTCCCAAATGTGTTGTTCTAATAAACTGGAAAATCAATAATAGATAAACCTCAAAATACAGTGATTTTAACTATATTTATTCATTGCACCGCTGTTGTTTTTTTTTTGTTCTTGGGAAGTGGAGGATTTTTATTTTTTTTTGCTGCAGTGTCCGGATTGGACACCGATAAAAACAACGAGGCGTGCGTGCGTGCGTGCGTGCGGACCTCTCGCTGCTCTGGTGCAAGGACCCGCTTCTACTCCACATCTCCTGGGACCCGGGATTCGTTCGATTCTGATTCGTTGACGTGTCGGACGTAACTTTTGGGAGAAGGTGCGAGAAGGTGCTTCTCTCTGGAGCTGTGCACTAACCCCCCCCCCCCCCCCCCCATGCCTGTAACCCGTTCAAACCTGCCATCCAAACACTATTTCTTTTATTAAAACGTTTTTTGGGGGGTATTATCATTCAACGTCTGCATTTTTATACTGCGAAGGAAATCCAGCTTGATTACACTATGGACGTGTGATGTGGATATAGCCAACATGTCTAAATTGAGGCTCAAATGCAATTAAAAGGTGGATTGTGTATACAGTTGCCAACATTATTGATATTGATCATATTAAATCATTTTGGCAATTTTATTATCAAATAATGATGTCAAAGGTCCTCAGTTTGATACAGACCTGCCATGTGCACAGTTTACTTTTCCTCCCCTGACCTCATCGTCCTGTCCTCAGCCAAGTGTCAACGTCTTCATCGGACCGAGTTTTTATTTCTTCTCCTTTGATCGCGGTTAAGATATTCCCCGGTGACACTGACAAATAAAAGCCAGATCCTCTGGCCGGGGGCCCGCAGACGTGGTTTCCCTGCGGCTAGTTCAGATGTTTTGAAGTTGTTCTCTCGCGGCTCCCCGCTCGCTTCACTGTGACTGACGTCCGACACTTGGCCCCGATGGGTCGTTATTCCGTAAAAAGTTGCAAATTAAAAAGTTTGATCCTCTGCAAATTCCTGTCGAATGCAGATATGCCCAGGGATTCATATTGTAGTTGACCCTAAATTGCATGGCTGGAGGATGGTAAAATGACCTGTACTGAGATGAATGTTACTCCTAATTATAGAGTTATCCAACATCATTTTATTGATTTTGTATTCCTATTTCGAATTTTATTTTATTTTTCACCTCAAATGTGTACTTCTGCAAGTGAAATACAAAGGCGATGGCGAAAGTTTGTCAATGCATATTAAATCTATTTTTTAGACTTTGTATGCTTCACTGCAGGCTCTGTGTGTGGCACTGTGGCCCTGGTGCTGGTTTGCCAGAGGCTGACGATGGCAAGTTGGAAGATTTTTAAGTTGTTTCCATGACAACTGGAGTTATCTTATCAAGTACATTATTCGCAGGGACAAAGGCCTTTCTGAAAAATACCTTAAGGGGGAACAATAGAACAATTCTAAATCACACTTATTTGCAATCCCAGTGCGACGTTTGGAGTTTGATAACCAAAAGGGGGTGCAAAAGCATTGTTTTCTTTGGGAATTGTAGAATAGTTTGAACTTCAAATTGATGAGTAGGCAGCATGCAATATCAAGGGGTAATATCTGTTGATTCTGCAAAATATTACACAATGGGGGTCATTTTAGGGTCAGGCATTCTAATATTAAGGACGCGAGAGGGGGATACTCTTCTAATCTTCAAAAACAAATAGATTTCCAGTTTCCAGCTTGACTCTGGAGGAGGACAATGGATCCATTTGTTCATGTAAAAATGAAGGCCACATTCTTTCCACGGCGCTCCTCCACATTGGGGGATGAGGCTGATTGATAGGTCATGAATGGGCCTCATTGTAGCTTATGAGCTTCACATGGTTTATCATGAATTATTAGTGCTTTAATACGGCCAGACAAGGTCTGCAAGAGCCATAGTCACAGATGGAAGCAGTTAAAGTGAGTGCATCAATAATGCATCATGTCCCGCTGTTCTGGATTGTTCCAACAGAGGGCAGTAGCGTATACAGAATGGGTTTATACAGTATGTACACATACTATACAGTATACTGTAGTACTGTACTGTATACAGAATATATTAAATGTGCTCCATGCACCAGATAAAGAAACATTAAGGCTTTGACAGAGGCTATAGACGCCATAATGCCCAGGTATAAATATAATAGAGTTGGAATATTTCTGTACATGATGATTGATATTTATATACATACAATAGTATATATATTATATATAATTATAGTGTATATATTGTATATATTAATACAATAGTATGGACATAACAATATCACATTGCACATAGTGATATCCACAATTTCTTTAGCTTTATTTTAAATCCAATAATTTTTGATTGTTGATTTTTCCTTGTATCAACACACACGCACGCACGCACACACACACACACACACACACCACACACACACACACACACGCCTGACAGTGTAGACCTCTTGTGGACCTCCTCACACCTCGGTCAACTGTCCCTCTCCTCCCTCCTTCCCCCTGCTCTGTCCTCCTTTCCTCCTCCCTCCTTGTCGCTTGCCTACTCCTCTACCCCCTCCTCTTTTCTCTCCTCCCTCCCTCGCCCCTCTCCCCTCTCCTTTCCTCCCTCCTCCCCTCTTCCATCCCTCCTCTCTTCCGGGTCGTCCACAGGAGCCCAGTCAGCTCCCTCCTCTCCTCCATCCTCTGCTTCCCTCCTCTCCTCTCCTCCCTCCTGGTCCACAGGAGCCCAGTCAGCTCCCTCCTTCCCTCCCTTCCTCCTTCCTTCCCTCCCCGCCTCCCCTGCATCTCACTGACTCAGATGTTTACCCTGCAATTAAAACAGAGCCTATAAAAGGCAACGGCTCGGCCGCCAGACACCGTCGAGGGGGTCAGAGCAGCGGGGAGAGAGGTGATAAATTGCTTTGATGCAGACCATCGTCTCAAGGCCCAAATTCCTTCACTGGAGCTCTGGGGCTGTGAGGCTGTGTGGCTGTGGAGCTGTGGAGCTGTGGAGCTGTGGAGCTGTGGGGCTTGGGGACTGTGGAGCTGTGGGGCTGTGGAGCTGTGGGACTGTTGGGACTGTGTGGCTGGGTGACTGTGGGGCTGTGGAGCTGTGGGGCTTGGGGACTGTGGAGCTGTGGGGCTGTGGAGCTGTGGGACCGTTGGGACTGTGTGGCTGGGTGACTGTGTGGCTGTGGGGCTGTGGAGCTGTGGGGATGTGGGGCTGGAAGGCTGAGGCCCAGAGTGAGCAAGTTCACCATGGGTCGGAGCCAGAAACGCTGATGATTCATATGGTTCTTCACTAGAGAGCGATTGGAGCAGATATTGTAAAATGGGACAGTAGCCCTTCTCTCTCTCTCTCTCTCTCTTTCTTTTTGTTGCTTAACTCGGTCATTTCCACGTTGTGCACATAAATAAATTGTGTTTATTTGGGAAAACGACATATAATCTCTGGTGCCTTGGGACAACTGTGAAATTCCACACGGGGATGATGTGTCATTCCATTGTTTGCAGTGACCGCACGCTGTCCTTACCGACATGAGATGTGTCTCTTGGTTTTCTATAACTTCATCTTCTCTTTTTTTAACTGTTTGAAATCCATGTCGTGGAAACATAAACATCAAGCGAGTTGGATGGATGACTAGATGTCTGACGGATATAAGCAAACGGGGAAAGAGCCTGAATAAAGACTGGCGATAGAATGAACTGAATCCCTGTAAAAGTTTCATATGTGAAATGATGATGTTTAATCTGAAAAAAGAGTCCATTTAAAAAATATATATTTATATACCTCAAAGGATGTGACAGCGCTGTGCGTAAAATACAACAAGAAAGTGCAAGTAAAGTAATACAATATGGTAGGAAAATACTCGAAGCAAACACATACTTTTCATGAATTGATAAGTGTGCTGCAGATTAGTTGGTGTGCAGGGGACCCCTCTTAAATGATAGGTTGTATGTTATTTCCAGTGGAAAAGACGTCTATAATGGCTCCCGGATGCAAGTTGCAGGCCCATACTATTTCCATAAAAGGCCGTTGTCTATCTTAATGTTCTTTTCCAGCTCAACTTTCTTTGATTTTTATTTTTTTTTAATTTTATTTTTTTTCATTGTGAGTGCAGCGTTTGTGGAAATTCTTTAATGATATACCAACCCTGGTTATAGGTGATTAAAAACCGGGACTTTTCCACGGCCAAAGTACCTCACTTTCAATACGGACCCTTATGTGTACAATGTGGGAAGTTGTGGAAACACTGACCCTGACACAAAACAACACAAGTAAAAGTACCACACTGACATTTCTAGTAAAGTGAAATCGTACAAGTATTTGCTCTTAAATGTACTTAAAGTACTACAAACAAAAGTATTTGTCACCTAGTTTTCTGCAGAACAGCGCTCATGTATATTCTGGTTACAATTTACAATAAAATGCAGCATAGGTGCTTTCACAGTAATTAACAAGGATATACAAACATAAATATCTACAAACTAAAGTAACACAACTGTGTTAAAAGTGTAGCAGGGTCAACAGATAGAGAGAAATATTTACTTTGAAATGTAAAGTAAAAGCCGAGAGTCTCCATAACTGTATGCATTTAGTAATTAGATACTTGAAAAATGTACTTAAATACAGTATTGCTGTACTTTAATACTTTGGCGGACCCCGCCACCAAGCAACAGCAACAGCATATAAGAGGAGCACATACATACCCCAAAATACACTGACAGGCTATTTCTTACAAATAGCAGCAAAAAAAAGGTATAAAATACAAGATTTTTCAACACCAAATAATGTTGGGGATTGCCACTTTAAGTCCTAGTTCCAGTGCTGAATATGGGCCGCGGGCCAGGGCGGCCGCTGGGCGGGAGAGGGAGAGGAAAAGTGGGATTGGAGGAGTGACGTGGTCCGCTGGGAGGAGGAGGAGGAACAGGAGGCTGGACTCCATTACCCCGAGCCCGAGGAAACACTCCGGGATACTTCACTCCGGATAGTTCTCTGGATTCGGTTTTTTTTTTTTTTACATTTTATTTTTAATTCTTAAAAAAAAAAAAAAAAAAAAATCCCCAAAGAACAACGTTTCCACGTGATTTAAAGGGAGAAGTCGCTCGCCATTGTTTTCGTCGACGGGTTGAAGGTTTTTTTTTTTTTTTTTCTGCTTCGGAGTATTTGTGAAGGTGAGTGGGGAAGGATATTTCATTTTCTTTGTTTTCTAAGCTTTTAGGGCCGAACGTTTGGGTTTTAATTTGCGGGGTTTCTTCCGAGTTGAATCCGCGGGTGTTGTGAACGCCGCTGGCCCCCGGTGCAGCTCGCTGCTTCCCCCCCCCCTGTAAAATGAAGTTAGTTTTGAATGACCGAGCGACTCGCTGTGGCCGCTCCGCTCACGCAAGTCCCTCCCGGGCAGCTTTACCGTTACTTCCAACAGGTGAACACACACACACACCCACACACACACACTCTGTTCCACCATCTTTATGCTCTGTTAGATCTACCTACAGCGCTGGGTCACCCGCCCTGACACCATGTTACCCATGTTGTCTTCCACCCGGCTACACATAGCCCAGGCACACACAGCCTCTGGACATAGTGTGTGTGTGTGTGTCTGTGTGTGTGTGTGTGATTGCAAACTTGCACAAATTTCCATTTTTGACAATGTTGATGCATGTCTTTATTGTTGATATTTTGAATTTTTTATTGTGTCAAATGTTTTGACTATCTTCAGTTTATTGTATGTTGCCAGTATCTGTCTATCTATCTGTCTATCTATCTGTCTGTCTGTCTATCTATCTATCTATCTATCTATCTATCTATCTATCTATCTATCTATGTCTCTGTCCGTCTATATACCTGTCTGTCTGTCTGTCTGTCCGTCTGTCTATATATCTATCTATCTATCTGTTTGTCTGTCTGTCTGTATATTTGTCTGTCTGTCTGTCTGTCTGTCTGTGTATCTATCTATTTGTCTGTCTGTCTGTCTATATATCTATCTGTCTGTCTGTGTGTATCTGTCTGTCTGTCTGTATATCTATCTGTCTATCTCTTTTTGCAGAAGGTCAACAGGTTTTAGACCAGTGGTGGAGAGTAAGCTTACAGTGCTTAAGTACACTTTTAAAATGTCTACTTCATTAGGCCGTATCTATACTGCTAATTCCACTACATTTCAAAGCAAATATCTCCACTCTACATTTCTAACACAGTCTTCTTAGTTTAAAAAAAAATAAAAAAATCGATATTTATATATAGGCGTGTATATATCTCTCTCAAATTTAAGCAATTATTCATTCGGTCCATATCCTAGTAAATAACTACCACTCCCTGTAGTATTTTTCTATTTGTAAATTGGACTATATGCATGAATGGATGGTACAGTAACACTTAATACAAGCTGTGTTATATCAGGGCACTGAATATTACATAAGTACTTTTACTTTTATTACTTTAAAGGTGCAGTGTGTAGACGTTACGGGATATAAATATGTTTTAATTATCGCATATTCCCATGAAAATAACAAATCGTGTTGGTGTTACCTTCGAATGAGACGTTTTTATCCACATAGGGAGCGGGTACGCCTCTTGCAGAACTCAAAACATGGAACCATAGTGTTAAGTGCATTTAATTACTGTAGGTTTTTTTTTTTTTAATTCTTCCAAAAATGAGGGGAATCAGAGCTCAGTCGGGAAGAAAGAGGGTCACCGTGTTTACGGCCGACCCCACTGTGACAGAACCACAACCAGACCCATCGACAGAGCCTCATCCTGGGTTTATTGGGTGCGTTTGGGCAGGATGGCGCTGGACGGGATCCGGATGCCCGACGGCTGCTACGCCGACGGGACGTGGGAGCTGAAGATGCACGTCACCGACCTCCACAGGGACGTTTCCCTGAGGGTGACCGGGGAAATCCACATCGGAGGAGTCATGCTCAAGCTGGTGGAGAAACTCGGTAAGCCGCCGAGGGACAAGCCGCTCGCAACGTTTATCATTGTTTACCTTGAAGTGACGGTTCTCTCCTTTGAACCTACAAGTGCTGCTTCACGGCCTCTCCTTCTGTCTTGGACTGGAGAGGGTTTTTGTTGGGTAAACCGGGCTTTGCGTTCACTTTTTTACCCCTGTGCATTCCTTCCATTGCACAATTCTGTGCGTTATGTTTATGGTTGTGCAATGGTACATTGAATTCCTATCTTTGCAACGCATTGCTTTTCTCGGATCTGAGGTTTCCAGCCCCAGATAAACAGCTCTTCCTGCTTCTGAATCTGGGGCTACAGTTCAAACTAGACCTTGTGTTGTGGCCAAAATAAGCTTGCTTCTTGAGACCCTCATCTGTTATTTAGCAGATGCGAACACCCCCCACGCACTAAGAATGCTATCTATGAAATCTGGGGTTGCTTTCATTTACCACAAAGTCTGAATTATTGGTAGCAGATGGCGCGATAACAACAAGGGCCGTATTCCATGTCCATATTTGATCATTGAAAGCCTGTTTTTAAATGGATAAACAACAGTCTGTACCAATGTACGCCGGTGGCACAGACTCCAATGTGCTCTCCAGGAGTTTGTATGACATGGTCAGTAAGTGGGCGTAGTGTTAGCCTGGTGGACCCTCCCTTCCCCCCCAAAACCCCACGTACACTTCCGTACCTCCAACCACGCACTTGACAGTCCTGGCCGTGAAGCGAGCATAAGAGTTCTCTGTTCCAGCCACTTGAGCACCGCCCTGTTGGATGGAGGGGATGGAGGGGTCAGCGCATGGTGGCCGTGCATTCTGGGAGGGACAATGTGTTGTGTTGTGTTGCATGGATGGACGGACGGATGGACGGATGGTGGCTGAATGCTGAACATTCCTGCAGCGCTGCAAGTTTGTTTTTTTTTGTTTTTGTTTTTGTTTTTTAATTCCCCTTGCCCGCTGGTCCTGTTTTTAGCTCTCCTGTTGGAGCGCCACATAATTGAGGTCTTTGTTCTCTGTGGTCGTCCCTGCATCTAAACCAGACTCATGTGCAAAGGAACGACAGAAACACCATTTGGTCCAGCTCTCTCTCTCTCTCTCTCTCTCTCTCTCTCTCTCTCTCTCTCTCTCTCTCTCAAGGCCTGGTCTTATTATCCATTGTTTGACTTTGTGTGTGCGCTCTTTGTTCACACATGGAAGGTTTGAAGGTTAGGACTTTTTGGAAGTGGATTAGCATCAAGGGCTGTCTGTCTAGCGACACCGATCGCCGGCGTGATAAGATATGTGGGGAATCCGTAACGGTTCCGTCTTTTGAAGATGTCCATATTGGGTGGGAGCGCTCCATAAACTTACACCACAGCGTTTTGACACTTCCAAGGCTTTCCCTATCCCCTCCTTCCTTTTTCACAGGCGAAAATTTGTTCTGAAACCTGGTTCCTTACGCCAGCCGTGGGGACTTTCATGACAGAGTTTTCTGGTTGACAATAATCTGCATTGGTAGATCGTGGATCGGCCGTCAAGTTGTTGTTTCTTTGCCACGTGCTTTGTCTGTGTTTGCATACTTGTTTGCCCAGCAGGCCCTCTTTCTTTCAACTGGAAACCAGTTTAATGGATTCAAAAACTCTCTAAAATGAATCCCAAGTCACTCCTTGCCGCTGTTTAGACATACTGTATGTGAAGAATTTGGGCACTGTCTGCCCTCTATCTGGAGTCAACAGGTTGTTGTGCTTATTAACCATTAACCCACTAATGCAGCACGGACTTCACACTAGGACATGCATAGTACCCCCCCCGGGTACTATGGGCGCTGTGCCAATCTATGGCATTTTTTAAATATCACATATTGTCATAGTGGGCGTGTCATAATTCTTAAGAAATTATGTTCAAACCATAATTTATATCAAAGGTCATGATGACTTCCACATTTTGACTTTCAATTAAATTTTTAATGATATTCCATTTGAGAGCAGTCCCCGCGGACACACTCACCGATTGGTTGGGTGTAATAGTCACGAGACATATAACTAATCAGTTCTTTTGGCTGATATGTGTGTTTCGTTGCTACAATAATGTATTTTATTTAAGACCTGGTCATATTGTAATGCACAGTTTATAGTGGAAATGAATGCTGATATAAAGATGGCCAAAATGTTATCGCAAGATGAAATCTGAAAAATTGAATTTTTTTTTTTTATTTTTATTTTTATTTTTTTTTTTTTTGCTGTTATCGCTGAAGTTCATACTTTGTATTTGTCCGTAGTCGAATCCAATAAGCCACAGTTTGATTTTTTTTTCCACATGAGATTTTTAAATATATATTTTTTTATTATTTTATATACTGTATATGCAGTTTATATTAATGTGAAAGTCCCTATGAGTATCACATAGAGTATCTTGCCTGAATTAATAGTATATGTTTGTAGTTATTTTTTGTGCTTACACATGGAGGGATCACTGGGTGGGCGTGTCCCTCTCCACATGTCTCCATCCTTCTATCTTCTGCGCCCCCTCTACATAGCCTTCTATAATGGATTAAATAATCAAATGCCAGGAAAGCACTCAGTTATTGATCACTGCGGGAAAGTAGGCCTCCGTCCCCCCCCCCCCCTCCCGCAGTGCTCCAGAAGATCAGTATTTAAAGTCAAATGATTGAAAACCACCATGTTCCAACCTTTTCAATATCCTTTCATCTCTCCATCCCTTCTAACTGTGTGGACAAAAAAACTACTATTCTAAAAATATCATGAGTCGTTCAGAGTCGTATTTGATCTTATACATTTACAGCCAACATTGGCTTAGCTTTTATCTTAAAGTTTGTTGTGCTTTTACCAAAATAAGGTTATTTTCAAAAGCACTAGGTCAATCTTTCTTACCCTTCTGTCTGTCGCTTTCTCTAGAGCCAACTTTCTGCACAATAAGGCCCTAAATCAATCATTGGGAGAGAGTTATTTTATATATTTAAGAATTCCTTGAGAATGAAGGGAATTCAAGAGCCGTAACTCAAAATTGATGACTCTGAATCTACCTATTTCTATAAAACTAGTGCGGTGCCCGTCAAAACATGCCTGTTCAAAGGTCGCGGTGACTTGCGGTGAAAAATACCGGAGAGAAACACTCTTTCTCATGGGAAAAAACACACCCAAGTCGCATTATTGAGGGTTTATTAATATAACATGTGTCGTAGGTAAAAATTGCACCAAATGTGACAGTGCACGTCCTTGGGTGTCCAGCAATACACCAGCCAAGTGTCAAGTAGATTGGATGAACAGTTGTCGAGATAATGGACGGACATACTCACATACAGAGATTCCTGCCTTTATAGTTAAAAGATGCATTTGTCTTGATTGCTTATTGCTCGGCGTTTCTTATTTTTAATCTTGGCATTTTTTGCGCTAAAGGTATCTGAAACAAGACAGAACGGACAGATATGGTTGAGATCTCGTTAGAGCCGGGACGTTTCAGATGTCTCGTTGTCCGAATTTGATCAATATCGATCTACATTTGGAGCAGAAATTTGTGAAAAACTGTTTCGGGGGGGAAACTTTATGACATCATCAACCGAAGTTATCTAAGTCCAAGCTCCGTCTCTCGGAGGTCATTCCCCTCCAGCCACTTGCGAGTAGGACATCAAGACAGACAGCTTGAGCTGGGGTTGCGTTTAAAGGAAACTTGGAAAACTGTATCTCGTTCTGCGTTTTACAAAACACGCGACAGGTCTTCCTCAAACGCCACTTTGAACGCCAACTCACAAAGAATCCCAGATTTTCAGTGACGTCTGTTCTGCCACGGTCGGACAGAGTCCCTCAGTCCGCTCCAAATGTCCCCGGCATATAATTACAGAGCGCAGATTCAGGAACAGATTATGGATTACGGAACCTTGGAAACCTGTAATACCTACCTAATTTGACCAAACTGGACCCTGTTTATGGCAGCCCGCAGCCGTATTTATCGTTATTATATGTTATCATTTGTTTTTGTTATTTTTGCCTTTATTGTTCTTATTATTATCTTCCTTGTTATTTAGCTACAAAAAAGCCCCTTTTATTATACTAATAAAGTAAGTGGAAGGACGTTGAATGAGTGTGGCGTTATCAGAGTCAGAGTCCATCTGCTGCCTCTGTCCCAGTTCTACTTGTTTCTGCTGAGTCTCAACCAGCCGGCCAGCTAAGGACAGGGGAGGAAACAGTGGCTCTGTACTAGAAGAGAGAGAGAGGTGGGGTTTCTCCCCCCCCTCCCTCTCCTATGACGTTACCCACAGCACCAGAATTCCATAAAAGTCTTGTGCGGGGCAGGAAATGACTTCCAGGGTTTGGCATGTCGCTCTCTGGTCTCTGCCGTCATTGCTGGATTCTCTGTTGCCCGCGCCATCCCCCCTGCTTCCCTCTGTCACCCGTTCTTTTCTCTTTATTTCCTCTTTCTCATTCATTTATTTTTCTTGACACTTGTTTCTTGGAAAAAAAAATTGCTGTTGGGAAATTGAATTAGCATAGACAGCCCTGTGGTTGTGGACAATTGGCCCCTGAATTAACAATAATATTCTGTTCTGTTCTTAATTCAAAGGTTGAAAAGATTTATTTGTCATATACATATTGCACTGTACATACAACATTTAGTGAAATGCTTTTGTGGCAAACTCCAGAGACAGTACTGGGCATAGTACATGGGCACATGGGCATATACTGGGCACTGGACAGAGTTCAGTGTACTTGTGGCTTGAGGGAAGAAGCTCTTTCTGAGTCTCTCTGTTCTGGTCTTGGGGATGAAGAGGCTTTTACCTGACCTCAGCCACTGGAACAGTCCATGGTTGGGATGGTGGTCAGGTCACCCTGGTCCTGCATCGCCTGGTGTATAAGTCCTGTACGGGGGTCAGTGTTGTCCTGATGGTACGTTCAGCCGAGCGTACCACCCTCTGCAGGGCTTGACAGTTATGATAGGAACAGTTCCTATACCAGGTGGTGATGCACCCTTATAGGATACTCTCGACTGCACCAGAGTAGAAGGTTTTATGGATCTTTGGAGAGGCTGTGAACTTTCTCAGTTGTCTGTGGTGATAAAGGCGCTGCCTCGCCTTTTTTCACTAGGGTGTCTGTATGAAATGTCCACGCCAGGTCCTCGGTGATGTTTAGACCGAAGTACCTGAAGCTGCTCACCCTCTCAACTGGGGCCCAGTTGATGATGATGAGGGAGGGTGTATGTCCTTCTGAAGTCCACGACCAGCTCCTTGGTTGACCTCTTCTTCCTATCAAAGATCTGTGCAAGATCCCAGGATTACGATGACACCAGCACACTTTGGAGCGGAGTTGACTGAATGTGGTTTCAGGTCTTGTTGGAGGTTTTGCCGTCTGGTCCAAATCTCAGCCACGTTGTCTCCCCTAAGGTTGACTTGCTGGTGAGAGGGGTTGAGGTGTGGCAGCCCACCCTCACCACCTGGGTTCTGCCGGTCAGGAAGTCTAGGACGCAGTTGCACAGGGAGCTGTACAGTCCAAGTTCCTTGAGCTTGTGACCAGTCTGGGGGTCTTTGGTGTTAAAAGCTGAACTATGGTCAATGAACACCATTCTCACATAGAGACCAGACCTGCTCACCCAGAAACCCAAGGTCCCAAACCAGGCCTCCAGTACAGACTTTCATTCACTTTTATTAGGTTAGCAGATTTGTAATTTAAAACATTTTGACCCACTTGAGGGCACATACTGTCAAACCTGTTGGCAAAACATTCTTTTTAAAACATAAATACAATGAAGAACACAATCTGTCAAACTCTATACAAGACAGACGTGAATAGAAACAAACCCTGCAACATTAATGCAGTTGATGGATCCTGCTTCGTTTGCCTCATTGTTCCCTGGCTGTTGAAAGTTTCATACACAGAAAAAGCGCCGGCTAATTAAAGCAGTGGGATGTTGATACGTCTCACGTGGTGGTTTTCGTAAAGCGGCCAGACAGTTTTTGGCTGCTGCAAACCTTACCGGCCGCAGAGCTCTTTCCAAGGAAAATGTGCATTTTGCATTTGAGATGACCTACATTTCCACATGGTTGTTGCATGGGGGAATGTAATCAATATTCAGGGTTTCGTCAATAGGCCAAGTGGAAAAGCACGTTTCACCCCCCCCCCCCCCCCCCACACACACACACACACACACATTTATTTTACATCCCAGGCATCTCTCATAGCTTTTGGGAAACTAATATTCCAGGCAATTGGAATAAGCCTCTTTAATATTTCCTCTTTCAAAAGGGTGTGATTATTGTTGTTTTAATTTTTTCTTCTAATGCTCAGCACTGAACAAGCTACTCTAAATCTATAACTCTTATCGTGTCATGAGTCCCATGGGTTCCCAAAGCCTCTGCTAGAGGTAGTGGTGGCCAGAGGAAGATGGCTTCCCATCGACAATGGAGTCCGGGCTTCGTTAGGAAACGGACGCAATTTAACACAGGATGCTCAACTTCCCGTTGGCTTTATTTTTTGCGCGCCTTCTCCGTACTCGTTTACCTCCCTCCCCCTCATCTTGGCTGAGTTGGCTCTGAGTATTTAAGGCCCCCACCCCCCCTTTTTTTTCCAGGGTTAAAAGCTGCCCTCCCAACATTGAGTCTGCATGGATGGCGTGGAAGGAGGCTCCTTATAGTCCCTTTGGAGGGAAAGATGAAGGGATGTGATAAAGATTTCTCTGAAGTGGCAGAGCGGTGAACGGCGGCCACGCCTTTGCTGCCATTTCACATCAGGAAGGTCGTAAATTACATTCATAACGGGGTCACTAGAGTTTTCTGTCTTCACATTGGGAGTCCAGATGTTCTACATTACCTCGTATTATGAGATTCATTTATTTACTTGATCATTTTTTTATTTTTTTATTTTTTTTTAAATCTCTTTTCGGAGTTGTTCAAAAGGGCTCCTTCTACAGTGTGAGCGATAGCCCAGTTGACCGTGTGTTGGCCCGGTCCTCTAATCTAACAGGAAGTAGTTGGCGTAAGTAGGGTCCTGCCCAGGCCAAAGCTTTCCTGTGACACTGAAAAGAATCTGCCTTTGATTTCGCCCAATCACAAAATCCAGGGATTCCTAGTTGGCGTTCACTGTCCGTTTTACTCTTGGAACAAGTCACGAGGGAAATGCTAGATAGAAGTTGATTCAAATTGTGGTCATTTGGCCAATTGTCCTGTGATGCACGCAGGATGTTACATATTCAGTGACAGTCTAATTGGCCATCCCTGCCATTTCATTAATTGACCAGTTCCCCTTGACGGTTCTGCTTTCTGAATGCTCTTAACAACCAGGCAGATTTAACTAGTTATGTGTGAAGTACACTTTCCTTGTTCCTCTAGGAATGTGTGTTTTTTTTTTGTTTGTTTTTTTTGTCCCTCTCCTCCTTCTGTCGTGGCAGATGTTGCACTGAGGTTTCCACAGGTGTGTTTTTGTAACAACACACCTGTGGTTTAATGGAGTAAATTGTATTGTGCTTTTGTTTAGGCTCCCAGGTCCTATACCATTCACTTTAAACGGTCCCTCCCTCCAAGTGGAGTCTGGACTCTCGCTTTTTTTAGGGCTGGAAGCTACTGAGGTGTAGGTTTTCACAACCCTGGCCCGCCTTCCCCCAGCTAAGTAAAGTACTAATTGGAGGCCAGTAAAGCAGATGGACAGCAGAGCTATTCTTTATACCTCTCTGCTCTATAGGTGCTTCAAACAGTGGCTAGTGTCAGGCCTAATGGGCCTCCTCCTTAAATGTTTGATGTGATCTCTCACTTTTCGCACATATGCTTCATATGTGAAGGGTCTAAACCTACTCATTTGTCTCTTTTCTTTGTTTGTATTTCCAGTAGACTAGTTGTGGGGCAGAACTAACGTCACTTTCTCCAATGTATACGCTGTAGTCCTTCCCCAATTTTGTCCCTGTCAACATGTTCTGTAAGGCACTTCACATATTGAGAAACCGGGTTCTCTGGAGAGATGTACTGTATGTGGTTGCACCCACAACTTAGAAGGCATTAGCGAGCTGCCATGTCACACAGGAAGAAAGGCTAAGGCGACCCATCTCCTCGTCCTGGGGGGGATGTCTGTCAGGCTGGATGGATGGAATAGAAGGCCGGATGGATATTCTCTCTCTGCTCCATTTATCTCGGGCTAAAAGTCACTTTGTAATGTCATTACCGCAGTGGGTCCGTGAACACCTAATTGTATAAAGCTGCGTCAGGGCGGAGGGGGTGCAACCTTGTTGTTTGGCTGTTTGGTTTATGACACAAATGGATATAAACTATCCGTCTCTGCGGAGGCCTTGGCTAATAGCTTGCCAGCCTATTCTCCTAATGTCTCACAGCTAGAGCACTATTGCAAACCCAACCTATTTATAAGAGATTGGGGAAAAGGATGAGGTTTTGGCTGATGGTAAGACTACCGCATACTCATCATACAGCGTAATGCATGATGGCCAGTTCATATACAGATGGATCTTTTGCATGCGAACAGCCAACTCTTACATCAACAATCCCCCTAATACAGTATGCTGCTCTCCAGCCCTAGTCTCTGGTCCTGTCTACTGCATCGCTGGCTCTGGCTATAAATCGTATCCGCCTGAGATCCCAGGTGAGCAAGGTCCAAAATCCAGATGGAGCAAAGCTCCAGTGCTGGCCAGCCTCTGAGGAAAAGCCTTCATGCTTTAAAGTGGTCTCGGCTGGCCTGATCCTGTAGGATAGTTCTGGTTCCTCCTCTTAATCCCGAGGCTCCAGACAGATGTATTGTTTTACTATCTTGTTTCTCTTGGCAAAATGCGAAGATGGCTCAACTTGGATATATTGGTTTTTGTGAGGGTTTTTTTGTTTTTTTGTTTGTGAGTAAAGGTCCCAGAGGGGATGGATTGTGTGCGAGAACCTGTACACTCAACAGGATCGATAGCAACCTGCCTGTCCCATGACGCCTCTTCTCTTTAGACAGCCATGACCTTACAGGACAAGTCCCTCATGGCGGCTCTGTGTCGGTCCATCAGCGACAGAGGTCACGGTCTACCATGACCTCCTGTTTCTCTTTTCTGGAGCCTAAAAAGCCCTGATGGCTTTAGTGAGGGGAGCAGGAGAAGCTGCACTGCTTGGTCTGACCGCCTCTCGAGACGAGAGATTGATCAAAAAGCAACTGTATATGTTGCATATTTAATGCTTTTATAGGCGATTATTGGCAGTCTAGTGTTCAATTTTCTATTGGCAGCAACATGAAACTGTCTTTGAAAGGATTTAAATAAGCATTCTTCACCTTGCTAATGTCTGTGCCTGTCAATACAGAGCACTTTTGAGTTTTGCCATTCTGAAGTCACTTCTTAAATAGCCAGACGAGTACATAATGTAGTGATTGCACACAATGCTTCTGTATACATTAGGGAAAATTACTTTATGGTGTGAACATTCTTTTGTTGTCTTGTGTGTTAGATTCATGTTAAGATTAAAAAAAAAAAAGTTGCAATGCAAGTTGTGCTTTAGTGTTAACATTCACGGTGTCTGGAGATGTCCCGTGACTTTTAACATCTGTGTATCTTTTTTCGGGAGACAAGAAACAAGTTTTTCTGCTCTTTGAATGCCAGTCCATTCAGTGGTGTTCTTTGTTATTCCACAGTAGTGATTACAACGACTCGTTTCTTTCACTCATTCTTTTCGATGTGCCCTTTAAACCCCAGATAAATAGACTATATCAGAGTTCAATCTGCGGCTGGTACACTGAAGAGATATTGTCGTCACCCATCATTATTTGTCACCTGGTTGTTCCATACGATGGGAATCTAGTCTGACTGCCACCTGCCTTCACTGTACCAGACTCCAGTGAATTCCAATAAGCCCCGTACAGTTGATCTAATTTTAGGGCGATGCAGAGCAGTTGTCTCCTGTGTCCTGGCTGGCTTGTCAATATTGACCTTCACCCTATTTCAGACGTGAAACATATATAGAAACAGAATGTCTTTCATGTTTTCCGGGGGGAAGGAATAAAAGCATTTTGGAGAGTGCCTGAAGACGACGACGCAAGAGAGCTTACAGGTCCGTGTCGTTGTTGTGTATGAAAACAGGATTGCCGCCATGCTGCTACCCCCATGGCGTCAACCGGGAGTCTCCAGGGCAACAGTATGACCGGCTCACCAGGCTGGGATGATTTTTATCAGCTGATATGAGCAGAAAACCTCATAACCTTGCGTAGAATGGCCACTCGGGAACAAGGAACAGCAGACAAGCTGATGGAAGACTATATCTCATCCATACTGGGGAAAAAAATACTTTGTCAACAACTAAACAGGCCTCTAGTGACATTAGGGTCCTGGTCCATTACGCCTGTTATTCACTCCAGGTTCGTTGTCGTCTATCTCTGATTGTCGAGATATGGCTCGAAAACCTGCTGCACTTACTGTATCTGCTCAACACCAACACCAGTATTGTGGCTGAGGAGACAGTTGCTGCCTGGGGAATGACTTTTTGTTTACTTACCATGCGAGTAAATGTTATTTCCCATTTGTTTTACAGTCTCTTGTTGCACATTTTAAGGTATTGTATGGTTTGATGTTTGAAGTATATCACTGGTTCCAATTGTCATGAGAGCTGGGTATTGGGAAGGATCTCACGATTCGATTCAATTTAGATACAAAGGGTCATGATTCTATTCTATATCAATATATTGACATTGTATACATAAAGAGAATTGCATCTGACATGCATTACAAAAGTATTTCACGTAAGAATACAACCGGTTACAGAAATGACATTAAATAATTAGAAATGGGTGCATAACTTCGAAACAAGGTATTGATTTTACAATTTGCTTAATCTAGCCCGCCATGTCATATTTCTTTAGTTCATCGTTTCTTGAATTATATTGTTATTAGTATAGTAGACTGTTGGAACCACAGAAATTCAGGCACATGGCCGTCACCACCAACCCCCACTGCTCCACATGGCCTTTTCCTTACCCTGCTCCTGCCATCCTCCTCCTCTTCTTCCGTCATCCCCGCCCCCCGCCCCCCCAAAAGACGGGCCTCCATAAAAATGGCTGTCTCCTAGTGTAAACAGCAGATAGGCTGAGGGAGAGTTGGGAGCGAGGGATGGGGCTAGAAGAAGGAGGAGGAGGAGGAGGAGGAGGAGGAGGAGGAGGAGGAGGAGGAGGAGGAGGAGGAGGAGGAGGAGGAGGAGGAGGAGGAGGAGGAGGAGGAGGAGGAGGAGGAGGAGGAGGAGGAGGAGGAGGAGGAGGAGGAGGAGGAGGAGGCGGAGGAGGCGGAGGACGGAGGCTGCAGGCTGCACTTTCTTCTTAATATCAGCAAATAGTCTTTCCAACGGTGCCCTGTGATTTCAGTGGAACTCTGCACAGCACCACCACAGGAAAGGGAAAGTCATTTCTCTATGATTTATGGATATTAAAATCGGTTGAAATATTTTCTCTGTGGCACACTGTGGGGTGGCGAGGAGGAGGATGAGGGAGAGGGGCAGTTATTCAACCCTGTGCTAATGACCATGGTGACTGTGAATGAAACGCAGGTGGTTTGTCGGCATTATGGATTAATGGAGCTTATTAGAACACACACACGAACCAACACACATGTAGCGACGAGGCAAAATATTTAATAGATGCACAAGAAACTTGGTCACACACACACACACACACACACACACACACACACACACACACACACACACACACTCACCCACACACTCACCCTCCATATCCTCTCCCCCGTTCCCACAGAGGTCATGGTTTCCTTGTCCTCTTCCCCTCCCTCCCATTTCTAGCACCCATCTTCTATACACATCTGCGAACACATACACACATACACACACACACACACACACACACACACACACACACACACGCTCACACGCTCTCTCTCACAATTGCACTCTACTAAAGGACTGCATGTCCGTATTTTATACAGCCAATTACTTAGGCCCGTGCTTGGACCTGCTGGTGCATTACGTCAGGCCTGCCCCGCTGTATATTTTTAGCCGGGAGATGCCATTGGCCCCGCTGTCCCTCCCACTCCCGCTCTGCCGATTAAATTACCAGTGTGTTATTGAAAGAACCCGAGGGAAGGCAACGAGAACGGCCTCCTCGTCCAATCGCATTGTCTGATCGCACGCTGTCGGAAAAGCTAAGGCCGGTGATCTTTGGTCTTTCGGGGATACAGCCACCACAGAGCACTCATTGGCCGAGTGGGAAATGTACCTGACCAGGCCCGGAACCGCTAGATGTCCACGTGTACAGTACAGCCACACGTGTCTTCCTTCAGATTTCATGGTGTTCCTGTGCAACTCCTATAGAGAAGAGACTGTGGTCAAGACCCGGCCTAGCCCTGCCAAATTCTGTCTGGCTAGCTGCTGCTGCGAGGCTCTCAGACACCCGAAATTGCTACCTGCTAAGAGAAGGAAAAACTGAGAGGAAAGCTATAAAAATATACTCGGGTCTATTTTAATTTTCCCCTTCCTCCTAGCTCCCTCTCATTATTTTGGCCTCCAAGCGCGCCTTGGAACCGGTGGGGGAGCGAGTTTCTACGAGAATGGTTGCAATGAAGTTGTGTCCTGCACAGCTGAGACACCAGAGCAAACCGATGACAGCTACACCCCATGCCCCACGTGCGTGCGTGCGTGCGTGCGTGCGCATGCACGCGCACACCCACACCCACACCCACACACACACACACATTGACACTCACATGGGGTCCTGAAAAGAAAGCTTGGAATGTTTGCTGTCAAGTACCAAGCGTTTGCCTGGAGAGTAAACAGTTTAAAAGGCAAACAGCTTAACAAACAATGTGTCCCTCCTCTCTCTCTCACACACACACACACACACACACACACACACACACCCCTGCCCCCATTTACAGGGGTCCTGGGGCTCCACAATGACTTCCAAAGTAAGATGCTGGTGCCTCTTGCTCTTTAACTTCCCTCCGTCCCTAATCGCCGGGATAATCTCCTGGTGTCTCCCTTCCATGAAATAGTTTGATTAGCGACCTTGTTTACTGGCGCTCGGCTCGGCAGCTGTTCCCGTCGGGCGTCGTCCTCTAATATTCATTAATTAATTCATTCATTCATTCATCCATCCATCCATCCATCCATTTATCCATCCACCCATTCATTCATTGAGCCCTTTAAACAACAAAGAAAAAAACAAGAGGGATCAAACGCATTGCCCCCATGCATATTCGTATGCATATATGCCGCTATGTATGGTTAAGGTTAACAGAAAACGATGGCACAACATGTAAACAGAATGCTGCCGCCGGACGTTTCAGTTACTGTGATGCCCTGTTGTCGATGACAAACACACATGCGCATACACTCGAACCTTGACCGTGATCGACTTCATCCACTCAAAATGTGCATAAATCATGAAACGCATTGATGTTCTTCCAGCGTTCTCCTCGCTGGTTACCTAGCTATCTCAGGGACAGCACATACAGATTGTCCTTAATGGATTTAAGAGCTTTTCACATGCGCTGCTGGTGCCTGTCCCTGGATATAATAAATGGATGAAATATGGTGATGGAGCATTAAGCTAATGAGACACTGTTCTGGCATATTAAATTCCGGGTCATAGCCAGGTCCATTACTGCTTTCTAACATGGAAGGGGAAGGATTCAGTATTGATATATGACATGTTTGGCCCTGTGGAATATGCTATTTGGGGCCTATTTAACTATTAAGACTCATAAAACATAGGACAAGGATGCCATACAAGGCACAAATCATAAGGTTTTGAACACCTCGTCCCACTCTCAGTTGTCAGGGAGTTTGTATTCTCATGATTGGAAACCAGAATTCCCCATGATATTCACAGATGAATACGTGGACCAGATGGTGTTTAAGTAGAAAGTAAGACAGTTTGGCTTTGAGGCCCCCTTAATGGTGGGCTGATTGAAACGACATTGGTGTACGCACGCACGCACGCACGCACGCACGCACGCACGCACGCACGCACGCACGCACACACACACACACACACACACAGTGACTCAGTGATTCCACGCCAATAAAAGAGAGAGAGAACTGATGAAAAGCGTGACTGAGACGAGGCTGTGAAGGAGATCTGGAGAGGAGAGTGCCTTCCCTCCTCCACCAATGCCAGAATGACGACATCACAGCTCAGAGGGTGCGTCCAAGAGCAGAGAACATACTCTTAACATTTACGGTGTTGTGATCGCACAAGTAATTTGACTAAATTTGACACTAGGGCTGCCCCCTGAAAGAATCATCAGTCAAAACCCGTCAGTCGACTGAGATTGAATGAAGTCTTTTTTTTATTTTTTTTTTATTATTTATTTCTTTTTTTTAATTTTTTGTCAGTCAGTGTGCATCACAATAACAAGATAAAACAGGTAACATCCACGGTGTGCCCCGTTAATAATAAATAAAACAACAAAAGACAGTGTCGGAGGGACGGGGCACGACTCATAGAGTCGTCAAGAGTCTTTTCTGCGCGTTACGCATGGAGAGGGGGGCGATCGGAGAGAGGGTCGCAGAGGAAGTGTCCCCATTACGCACGGTTTCATTCCATTCGTACTTGTTTCGTTCCATAAGGAGAAGTAAAATTAAATAACCTACACCTAAAATAAAAAAAACACACTGCCACTGCTGAAAAGTCACGTTGAACAGCCGAGTCGGTTACTGTCCTATTTGATACAAAGCTGACACTTGCAGCAGGTGAACATCATGGGTTTGAACACTGGATAAGTCAATAGGACCTGGACCTTGAGCCCGATCTACTGGGCTTCCTTCTGAATGTTTCCCATTAGCTGGGTCAAAACCTCTTTTATACTTCACACGCTATACTGTACGTCGTCCGGTAAGGGGGCCGAGAGGAGCTCCAGGGGCAAGGATTTCAAAATTTTCTGTTCTTCTCTAAGGCCACGACAATATCGGAGGGGAAGGTGAAACGCCAGACAGCTGGTGGGACTCATCTCCTTTCTTTGGATCCTACGTTGTGGATCCAGCACAGGCGACGGGCGGAATCCTTAAGTTTGGGGTTGTTTTTGATCTTTGATCTTTGATCTTTGATCAAAAACAACCCAAATTTAAGGATTCCGCCCCTCGCCCGTGCTGGATCCACAAAGTAGGATCCAAAGCGAGGAGATGAGTCCCACCAGCTGTCTGGAGTTTCACCTTCCCCTCTGATATTGTCAGGTCAGGAGTGCACGGTGAATCATCATCATCATCATCATCATCATTGATCCCCCACCCCCCCCCCCCCCCCCCTCACGCACAGCCGAGGGCTACGAGCGGATTTTGGGGTTTTGGGTGGCATGTCTCAGGCTTTTTAGAAGGGATGGTGGCGTGATTGGAACAAAGGGGGAGGTATGAACCTGATATCCCCACGGTGTCACGCAAACAGCAGCCTCATTCACACTGCCTCGGTCTTCTCCTCCTACTCACTTTGACTTCACCGCCCTTCTACACACACACACACACGCACACACACACACCCAGTGAGACACTCCGGGAACCCCTCTGGACCCCACCCACTCCCGCACCCTTTCACCCCAAACACGACCCTCCACCCGGGAGGGACATATTTGGTGATGTCAGGTCCCTATGGCATGACACGTATAGGAGGCTCTCCTTACACTTTTCATTGTCTGTGCTGCGCTTCGGCATGGCGACGCCCCTTGGCACGGCTAGTGCTAGCATGATGTCAAGGGCAGCTGAGGAAAATGTTTTGAAACTGAGCGAAGGAAGGATCACAATCCAAGTAAAACTGAATCCATTTGTATGTCCTTAATTGTACGAGCACCACAATGTTGGTGACTGCAGCGATGGCCGGGTGCTGAGGGTATGAGTCCGCCAGAGGAATTTGTTGAGGAAGGGCCCTAAATGAATCTGCTGTGAGTGAATTTCTTTGGACAATTCCTTGAGAATAGAGGGAATTCAAGAGCAGCTATTCAAGAGGAATTATTCACTGAGGCATGACAGTGATTCCATGGAAATGGGCGCTAAAACAAAACTATTGTGATGAGTAAATTATGATTTGAAAGTCATTCACTGAGGGAATGATTGTGATCCTTCAAGCGCTAAATTGATGACCTCAAATCTGAAAATGAGTATAACATTTATGTATTTTTATTAAATGCATTTTTGCTTTTTTGTTGTTACTGTTTAATTGCCTTCTATTGATGTAAAGCACTTTCAGCTGCGTATTGTGTTTTGAAAGGTGCTACACGAATATAGGTTATTGTTATTATAATGAATAAAGTTATTTTGCATACAGACTGGTGCAATGACCAAAACTCAGCCAAACGACCCGTGTTAATCTCCTTGTCCCTCTCTAGATGTGAAGAAGGACTGGTCAGACCATGCCCTGTGGTGGGAGAAGAAGAAGACCTGGCTGCTGAAAACCCACTGGACCCTGGACAAGTACGGCATCCAGGCCGACGCCAGGCTGCTGTTCACGCCGCAGCACAAGCTCCTGCGTCTTCAGTTGCCCAACATGAAGCACATGAAGGTCAAGGTCAACTTCTCCGACCGTGTGTTCAAGGCCGTCTCCGACATCTGTAAAACCTTCAGTAAGTGGCGGGATTTTTTTCTGTTCGGGAAGCATTCGTAGCCGTTGAGGAATGAACGGCGAGCTCGAGTCGGTTTAAAATCGATTTTGAGGCATGAAATCAAATGGTCAGACTGAAACAAGCTTGCTTGGATTTTCCCGAATCTCTCTCTCTCTCTCTCTCTCTCTCTCTCTCTCTCTCTCTCTCTCTCTCTCTCTCTCTCTCTCTCTCTCTCTCTCTCTCTCTCTCTCTCTCTATGTTTTATAGAAAGCTCCTGTGAGGAGCCTTCTTTCCATATCCTCCATACAGTCATACCTCCTCCATCTTTTTTTCTGTCTTTGTCATTTGTTGTGTTTATCAAACAGAACCGCTCCAATCCTGTATCGGCTCTAGAGACATTCACCTCTGTTTAGTAAACAGGTTATTAATCAGACTCAGCCTTGTAACACAGGCATACACATACACACATACAAGCACGCACACACATACGCACGCAGGCAAGTACACATGGCTTCTCGCTCTCTTCTCATATAGTCTCTTTTTTATGCCTCCTTTCAACTAATCTCGCTTTTCGCCGACTGTCTCCTCACCACATCATCATACACAACATTTTGAAGTGGTTGCAAAGTTGGTAACCAATCATCAGGTTTGCATTTTGGTTGACAAGAGTGACAAGCTGGTTCAAATCAGTTGATCGGGAGAGAAATTTATATTGATATCGGGAGTCAACAGTAACAGTTGCCCGGTTGCCATCGGCAACCAGATTGAGTTAATTGGCAACCATTTAGTGGACTCTGATTGCTCCCTTTGCCAACCACTTTTGAATAAATAATAATAATGAATAGGGACCACAAACAGCAAAATGTGCACCCCAAATAAAATACATTTGTTGCATTAGTGATATTTAAATATTGCTGTGACAGTCGGAACTGGAACGCTGCACATGCGTTTGTGCTTTTAGTCACGTGCGCACCGGTACGCACAGGCACGTCTTTGGGGGATAATGGCGAAGCAAATGAATTTGTTTGACTGTGGGGTGAAAAGTTCGACGAAACCCGTCAGCATCACAAACAAATGTGCAAGCTGATTCAACTGACACAGAACCAGATGTACCTGGATGGAAAACAAAAAGGAAATTAGTGAAGTATTGCAAAGCCAATCTGATTTGGTGTGACTGACAAGCTACAGGACGGATCAAGCATGCAAGAGGTAACGTTTGCTCTATTAACTTATTAGGTTAATTTTCAGTCACATTTTGGAGATTGACGTCCGATCTTAGTATGTTATATGGTAGGGCTGTGTCTAATCTGATTATTCGTTTCGTTTTTTTCCTGTTCAGCACCACACTAAACTCCTTTATCAGCCTACATGAGTCTCATGTTTTACCTGTAAGGTTGTCATTTTAATGCCTTTCTTCATCATCAGTCATGTGAAAACATCAGATTTCCGCACAGTTGGAGAAATTTAAAATGTGCGTCCTGCTCATAGTTCAGTTATAAAATCCCTGCTCACCGGGGAATCTTTTTTGCGAGTTTTTAGCATTTTTTGTTATTTTTTCAGGTCTCCAGTTGAAAGTGCTCTAAACATCCAGGAAGCGATGCTGCATTCATGGGCTCGGTAAACTGTGATTCTGGTCGGAAGTGATGGGTTAGTGGGAACTCTGATAGCTCTAACGTATTATTACAACTTTTATTTATTTATTATTATTTTTTTTTTAACCATAAATGCGTTTGCTTCCCTGTACGGTTGACTTAAACTAAACTAAAAACTAAAACCAGGTGTTGAAAAACATTCCAGTTAAAACTAGACAGAAAAAAATGAAAACTAACTGAGACAACATTGTGTACTTACAAAACAAACTAAAATAAAAATATAGAGGAAATGTTGTTTTCGTCTTTTTCTAGTCAATTTGGCCGAATTTCTCAACATATAGCCGTTACAATACAATTACCAGTGTTTATCTTTGTAGACAGACAGCATTAATAATGAGCATGAGTTGTACCTCATCTGGTGGAGAGCTACTTTTAAATGGAAAGACGCAAATTAGAATTCACCATTGTTAACAATGAGCGCACAAACAGGACTGTTGTCTGTGTGTTGTTGTCTTATTGTCTGTGTGGAGAGAGAGAGAGAGAGAGAGAGAGCCTAAGTGTGATCAGCTGAGTGTGACCAGAGGAGTTAGTGTTATCACAGCTCTTGTCTCTCCTAACTTATGTTTCTTCTGGCCAAAAATGTTATCACGATATGTTTTTTTTTTTTTTTTAAATATTGATCGATGTAGATAATAATCAACATTCAATATGGTGCTCAATTTACAGTTTGAAGTTTATTCTCATGGCTTTACGTTAAACACTGAATAAATTAAATGAAATAATAAATATTTAAACAAAATTATATAATTAAATAAATAATAAATGATGTATAAATATTATATATACATTTAAGTATAAAATATTTTCGTCATCGTCATCAAAGAACAGTCCCATATGTTCCCGAATCTGCGCTGTGATTATATGGGGGGGGACGTTGGGAGGAGACGGAGGGACGCTCTCAGATCGGTCAGACCAGACATCATTGAAAATCGCAGATTCTTTCTTTAATCGCTCTACTTTTGCGGGGATGGGGGTCGTGCCGGGCTCAGGTTGGGAGGAGAGCGAGATCCAGTGCAAGTTGGTGTTTGAGGAAGACCCGCCGCGTCTGCTCCGGGGGGGTCTAATGGCCGCTGCGTTCTGTCCGTGGCCTCCGGTTGCCCCCTTGCCAACCACTTTTGCACATATAAAATAGGAGCCACAAACAGCAAAACGCGCACTCAAAATAAATACATTTGTTGCATTTGTGGTATTTAAATATTGCCGTGACAGTCGGAACCAGAACGCTGCATGTGCATTGGTGCTTTTAGTCACGTGCGCACCGGTGCGTACAGGCACGTCTTTGGGGATAATGGCGAAGCAAATTTATCTAATTGCCGCTGCGTGCTGTCCAGCCGGAGAGCGTAGGAAGCCCCAGTGCACCTAGACCCCAACACTGGTCAGTAGGTAGAGGAAATGTACTCAAAATTGTATTGAAAATAAATCTCATAAATTTATCCTCATCATGGAAGAATTTTATCGTGAATCAGATAAATCAGATAAAACTGTAATAAAGCTTTCAAACATTCATTTTGTCATATTTTCATTATTAAGTTGACATATAACTGCATAGTATATTATCACTCAAAATATAAGGTGACTAAAAATGGCAACCGTATTTCCGGTTTCGGCAGCCAGGAGATGATGCCTGGTTGCTGGCCTGGCAACCACTTTTAAAAGTTAGTGTTGAGCCCTGATTGATATTTCTAGGCAGATGGTGAGGTTTAGCATGCTGGTTACCAGACTAGCCAGACCACACAAGATGGTTGACAATGGCTCAAATCCGGTTGCCCGGAGCAACTGGATCCGATGGTAGTGCTAGACTCCGATGGAAGCACTGTGAAGCCACGCACACACACAGCGTCCAGTAGGGATATCTTCCATCATATATCCCACTCTGTTCACTCGGAGAGGTGTCAAAGTTCACACGCTAGCCCATTGACCCCCGACCCCCACTCTTCCTACCTCTGCACGCTCAGCCTCGGGACCTCCCTCCCTTTCCCTCTGACTCACTGTCCCCACTCCAGTCGGGCCTACAGGTGTGGGGAAAGAAAAACATTCGAATCTTTTTCATCGGGCAGTGTCCATGACACCTTGAAAGGTTAGGATTTTTGCTAAAGAGTTCTGTGAAAAGCAAAAATACTGATGGCAAATTGAAGTTGTATTATTTTAAAGTGGGCCTATTATGCTCATTTTCAACAAGTTAATATAGGGCGCTGAGGTTTGCAAAACATGTTTTTGAATTTATTTTTGCTGAAAATACAACTCAGATGATGTATTGTAGTCATTCAATGCATACATTCTAACATGCACACTTATTAATTATTAATAGATGTGCATCAGGCGTGTTGGCGCAGCGTATGTGCACGGCGCGGAGATCGGTTTTTCACCGGCTCCGGCAGCTTCGTGGTGAAGCAACCCAGACATGTCAATGTTGCTGTAGAGAGAGGAGTATTGGAAAACAACAGCGATTTCAATATTTTTCTATCGTTTAACAATACTGTGGTGGCGTGGTCCGGACAGACACAATAAAGGAGATCCAGACGGAACCTCCGTGCAAAGCCGAAACGGGTTTGATTGCCTGCCACGAGGCCTACAACCACGCCGGGGTTGAGGTGTCCAGTCGGAAAATTACAACCTGGGATGGCCCTGTCCCGTTTTGTTACGAAACTTATGAAGCATTTTTCACACCGCACGAACTTTTGGAGGAACCGTTCCTTTTTTTTTTTTTTGTTTGTTTTGTTTTTGTCCGCACTGCAGGAACTAGGAATGTTCGTAGTTCTTAGAACGCAGTTTTGAGGGACTTTTTTAGCACCTACTCCAGGGTAGGGACTAACTGGCACAAGAGGAACCTTCAGTGATGTAAGTGCCAATGATTGGTCCAGACAAGTGCACCACCCCTCGCCGGTCCCTCGGGCCGAGAACAGTCAGAGGGACGTGATTTTATTTTCTGACGCTAATTGAATGAAACTAAAAAATCTCCGTGCAGTGTCCTGATGCGAGCCCGTGCCTTACGAAAGTCGAAGCAAAGTTTTAAATTACATCCTGCAGATCTACTATGAATGAAGATTCAGCAACTGGAATGCTTATTTCTCGCCTCAAATTTGTTCAGAAACGGCTTTTGGTGCACTGCTAAGGTGAAATCGCTGAAAGTTACGGCGTTAATACAACATGAAACGCGGAAGTCGTGCTGAAACCCCAGTGCGACTACCGCCGGTGCGAATACAACCAGAAAAATAGCCCTTGGAGGCATCTAGTTTTCGGGGAACCTCGCCAGTTCCTAGTTCCCCTCAGGGAGTCCCAGAGCTGTTCGGTGCAAAAAACGCCTATTTTCAGTCTCTCTTTCTCTCCTTCGACTCGCACCCAGCGCTGCTGCTGAGCGTTCGCCCCTCCTCCTCTCCTGCCCCCTAGACACCTGGGACAATAACCCACTGTCCTGGACACCTCTCCTCCAATAAGATGAACTTATCACATTATAACAACCCAGCATTGAACCTGGAAACTCCCCCACAGTCATACACAGCGTTACAATACATTTGGTTAAAAATGACATTACAACATTTTGATCTTGTTTAGACTGTCCTATGATCTCTGCAGACACTTTAAGGTAAACAAGGTCTTGCAATTATCCAGCTGAAAGTATAAAAAAAATATGTTTTTATAGTCTACATTTTTTTTTTTTTTTAATGATTGAAATATAAGCTACAACCATAACCGTTGAAATTGGTCAGTGGGATGAGTTTAAGTCGAAACGGTTTATTTTGTTTAAGTTTAAGCCAAGCACTTTGATATATGTTATGTTCTGTGTTTAAAATAGAAAAAGCGGAAAAAAAATGTTTTTATTGAAAAAAATAAGAATCTTGTGAGAGAATCATAAGGAGAAAAATTGCGATTCATATTGTAGCGAGAATCGTGCGAGCCCTAACTGGGATACCGCACGCAGGGATTTTTTTGTTTCATGTAAACGTAGGAAAATAAAATAAATACATCTACAATTAAAACACTATTTTTATTGTTTTTTGTTTGGAGAAACGCACAGCGGATCTTGCGTCGCAGCCTACAGTCTATCTACCGCTACTTATTTTTTCTTTTTTTTTTCTTTCAAGAAACACAGCAGAATTATAAAATGATTTATTAAAACGCATGTTTCCACCGTTTGCAGTTTCTTCACCGACAGCTGGTATTAACTCCGCTTGCTTTTAAAAGATTAGTGCTGGTCTCTACGCCAACAGGGGAGTTCCCAGCGGCGCTTGTCATTCTCCAGCCATGGGCGGAGAATGACAAGTGACGTAGGAAGGGATCGCAAATCTGTATGGCTTGTTTGACCACACGTTTTATGAAATGCGCAGCTCACAAACAACCGACTGGCTTGTCTTATTTCGCAGTTTGTGTGTGAGTAGGACCACCAGAGACCCAAATGTACGTGCGCAAGCACTGAAAAAGTGAGGTCCACTTTAAAATGGATTCAGGGGAGACGCTGACATGAGGCTTTACTCCTGGCGAGTTCTAGTCAGGCATGCGTCCATTGCCTGCATGATAAATTGATTTTAAGTGCAAAAACTGTTGAGGACAAATTGCTTTTGGCTGACTCGGCGCATGCCACGATGGTGAAATTTGAGTTTTGCCGTCTGGTAAGTGTTTGAGTGCCTTGTTCATTTTCTCTTCTATTTTCCTCATAACTTCAGCGAGGAGGATCTTCAATCTTCACCATAAGGGTTATGATGACCGATTTAAGTGACTCGCGACTGGTCTGGACTGGAAATGTTAATGTTTTTTTCATTCAGTCTGACAATTTCCTGTGTGTGGTTTTCTGCTGACGGCCTGGGAACTGCACAGCCGAGGGAAAAAAAATCAAAAGGGACAGGAAGAGATGAGGTCTGTCCAACTGGCCTTTGGTCCAGACAAGGACAAAGAAAGGGAGGGCGAGAAGGTTGATGGACTGCAAGACCGAAGAAGAGAAACTGAAACGGGGATATTTAAATATTCAATATTCCTTTTAAATTTTCCCTTCAAATATTCAGGGAGATGAAAAGCCGGCCACCAGCCCCTTTCCTGTTTATTGTCCAAGACAAGTTTATTTGATTTGCCCTTTGTCCCAGCGCTGGCATTTATATGGCAATTTGACCCCGCTGCTAATTCCAAGCACTCACACACTGTCAAGGAAACGTTCTGAAGGGGGAAAAGGGAAGTGGTCATGAGAAGCAAATCAAAAGAGGAATCCGTATTCCAATTTCAGGCAATGATTGATTTGGAGGGGATTTTTTTCGGCTGATACAGCCCACACATTTGGATATGCAGCCCTCGTTTTGTAATCGTTCAAACAATGGGAAAGCTCGTTATCCGTCCTTTTTTTTTTTAAATTCATATTGCATTACTTTTTTTTTTTTTTTCTTTTTTTTTTTACCCCTTTCGCACAGCCTCTCATGGAACTTACATAACGCTGAGTCGACGATTAATATCCCGCACATAACTGAACTCCTCTCATGGCAGCAAGCAACAGCTGGGTATAGTCCCAGCCCCGAAATGGACAGAGTCCATCTGGCCTTATTGGACAGGCAGACCGAGGCAGTCTCCCCAGAAAGAAAATTTACTGTAATACTTGGAATCAATTTCAAATCAGTTCCACTCCAGCTTTAATCTCTCGTTTCTCACTGACTGCCCTTGGATCCTGCACTGTATGGCTTAGTTGGTGTGTCAGACATGCGGCGGTGAGGCCAGGGCACGACTTGACCTTTCCAGACATCCTTTTAAACTTTGCAGACCTTGCTCTGATAGTTCTGAGGACATATTTATCTGTTGTTTCTGAAGTCCAGAGGAATTCTCACAGTGTCATATGGTGTGCTGCGAGTTTTACTGGTCATAGACGACATCTGTGAAATCAGAAAGGCTCTATAAAAGGCAAGATATGCGGTTGTGAAATTGCAGGAGTGGCTGGGATGGCTTTGAAACAGGTTTGTGAAGGATCTGTCTCTCCGATGAGGAGTGACGCACGATGAGTGTGTGCGCTGTTTAGTTTAGCCACGGATTCTTTCAAGTCACCATTGACACGAAGGCGCTCAGCGATTATCCTAATCGCAATCTAGATATCGTCTCTCGTTATGGTGATCCTGAGAAATACAGGCACGCAGCTTCACGCGCGGCCGGGTATGAATCCAAGGAAGGGAGCATAAAGTACGGCTCCCTTCTCTCCCACTGCAGGGCAAAGAAATGACCACTATTCATCGCTAACGGCAGTCACGCTGATTCATTTATCCGCCGTCAGCCGGAGTTGTTTATTGAAGCCTCTGTCTCCACAGTGTCTCAGACTGGTCTGGATTCTCTGGACGGTTGCAGCGCCGGGAATCAGCTCTCGGTTGCACGTAAGGTACACGATTCAAGCGATTGGCACTGAGAGGGGCGATGTTGGACTTGCGGATGTAGCATATGCAGGCATCGCGCACGGTTGGAAGACTGAAGTATAAGCGCCCTGGCTGCACCTCGTGTCCTCCGTCCTCTGAAATATTTTTCGAAGCTGAGAGGTTTGAATGGGACTGCTGCTTTATCGTCGTGGTCCGGTTGATTTATGGACCATCCTCCTCGCAGCGTGCTTCACTGGCCCAAGTGGCCCGGCCACTGTTTTCATAACACTGGAGAAGTGTGGTCCGGCCTCTGGAGCTACATCTCCAAAATTAAAGCAGGTTATCCTTTTTGATTGGCCTTTTAACATCTAGCCCAAGCTTCGATGCTCTGACAGTTGGCTTCCGAGTGCAAAACCCAATTTGTCTCCAAAGTCATTATGCTATGGACCGTAGGAGTGTACCCCTTCACCATTTCCTCGTGGACTGTCTGAGAGTTATAATGGACTTGTTCTCATAGGTTTAATTTGTGAGTCTCTTAAGTGTTATTCAATCCGCCAAGGAAACAAGCCATTGATTTATTGCCCCCAGCATATTAGCCGATCGATTGGGTCCCAGCCCTGCGACCGTCTCATTCTCACACCGGGGGGGCAAAGTCGTTAAGAGGAGGCTGAGAGGATATGACTTTTTTTTCCAATTTTTTTTTTTTTTTTATTAATTTTCTCCCCATATAGGGTGTCTGTCTTTTTTTAGGTGGTAAACCATGGTGCTGTAAAATTAGAACGTGACAGTGTTTGTGATTGTTCTGTGGCTAGCCTTACTCACCCCAGTGATTCATTAGTTCCAAGGAGTAGACGTAGTGAGCACCCGCTGGCTCCAAGTCACCCCCCCCCCCCCCCCCCCCACCTCCTCCCCCGGGCCTCGAGCCTGGACGCTGGCGCGGCTTCGGGAGCGTAGGAGTGGGAGGTGGTGGATTGGAGATTGGAGATGGGAGCTGGAGAGCCCATTCATTTGGGTGCCATGTCGGCTAATGGAAAGGTCTTGAACCATTGCTCACCCAACACTTTTGCCACTCGCCACAAATATCCGTTCAGTCCAGTAAGAAGAGCTGATAAAGCACCAGACCACAGTCTGTGAATGAATTGAATTAACTGGAAGTATTATGTACAATGGAGCCCCTAAGTGAATGGGTCAGTGGATATGGGGAGAGAACTCAAAATAATTTTGATAAATACTTGAAGTCATCGTAGATGGTGGGATATCGCTCAATCCTCGTTTGTTTAATCATCATGGAACATATATACAGTAGAAACCCTGGCACGAGGCGAAAAAACATTCTGATGTTAAAATAAAATCATTTCAGGGCCGGTGACTTCAAAAAGTTACTGGGCCTGAAAATATTGCTCATCAGCAACCGCCACAATCCGAAGTGGCCTGAACGGTTTTAAAAACAAATTCGCATTTTGGCACTTTTTTTTTTTTTTTTTTTTTTTTTTACGTAATACATATGAAAGAATATATGTTGTGAAATGGTTTACAAATATTACATTCCTTGTTTGATTTGTTTAGTTATCTGTTTTAGATCCTCTGCCATGTCTTTCGGGGGAACCGTGTCTCATAAGGTGCGAGGTGTGTTTGGGAAATGCTTTCATAAGCATCCACCCACGCATGAATTAAGCAGATAGTGGAAACCGTGTGAAAGTGGAAAAGCTCTTTATCTTCATAGTCTTTATCTCTTCAATGCTTGTATTATACTTGTACTTTTTTAAACAACATATACAGTCGATATATATGAATATATTATGAATATTTCTAAGTTGATACGTTTTAGTAAAATTAGTTTCAAAGGACAGGCGCCCCTGTCGTGGCATCCCTCGCACGGTCGCAAGGCAACAACATTAAAGTGAACGGTACAAGCAGTACAGTTGCGGCTCTCTTTCATTGAGTTCAAAGTGACAATAAAAGTGTGGTTTGCGCAATATGAAACGAAAGGGCAAATCCTGATTGCGTCCACATGCAGCTATTAAATACTTGCGATAACTCATGCTGGTGCAACTGACATGCTGAATTGATTGACCTCCCAAACAGGGAGGGAGATCGAGCAAAGGTCTTCTAGATAATGCTGTGGATGGCAGATGAAAAATGAAGGTAAAGCTTATAGGTGGAAAAATACGAGTGATTTTGTTCAATTTGGCAACGTTGCACCTTCGCGACTGCACATGCTCACCCCACAACGCTGATGGTGAAATATATATTGTTTAGCACTCACTTCAAGCCATTTTTCTCTCTGTTGGCGTATTATATATGTGGGAAAATTGAGAAACAGGTAAAAATAACACACGATATTATACAAATATTATACAAACAAATTACAAAATGAATTGATGTTTGCCTCAGATGATGTCTGAAATAGATTTCTTTCTTTTTGACTACTTTTTTAAAGTAAGATTTCCACAATTTAAAGAGCAACACTCAAAAAATTCAAACTTCATACAGCAAACAATACTGCCACTTGTCCCCAGATACTGTCTTGTAACTTAACTTAGCCTGCATAGAATCACCATTTGTATATTTTGCCTTTTTAAAAAGATTTTTATTTGGCTGTTTTCTTTGTACATTTGGCCATTCTTGTTCACCAGTCTTTTCCACAACAAATCCCTCATTCATATATTCTGATTCTAAAAAGGAATCGACACCTTTTCAACCAAATCACCTCAGGCGTACTGGGATGTCTTCATCCATACGTCGTTGAGCAAAAAAGTTCAATTTGACTGCACGAAACGACCGTATTTGTTTGAGCTCTGGCTCTAGATGGTCGAGAGATTTATTCCCCAAATCTCTGTGGATCTGAAATTCAAATTATTCGTCTTGTTGACTATGAGGTCAGCGGCGTAAATTATAAAAGTGACTGACACCGTAGTAAAATGCCACATGCCTCTGCTATTCCTCAGCGAGACTCATGCTCGTGCTCGAGGAAACACACACACACACACACACACACTCCTCAGGGCTCAGCAGTACGCCTGCACTCACATGGCTGTATAAGGGCACAGGGATTGTGGGAGAGAGAGAGAGAGAGAGAGAGAGAGAGAGAGAGAGAGAGAGAGAGAGAGAGAGAGAGAGAGAGAGAGAGAGAGAGAGAGAGAGAGAGAGAGAGAGAGAGAGAGAGAGAGAGAGAGAGAGAGAGAGAGAGAGAGAGGAGAGAGAGAGAGAGAGAGAGAGAGAGAGAGAGAGAGAGAGACTCCCATCTGGTAGTCCTTAAAACCCCTGGAATGCTTTGCTTTAGTTACGCAAACTAAACAAGTGATTCTCGCCAAGCCAAGGAGCTTCAGCTCGAACTGTGCCTCTCTCTCGCTCGCTCATATTTCTCAGTTTCATTCCTTTAAAAAAAATCAGAAGGGTTGGATAATAACCACCAGACACTAAATGGATGTGAGAGAGTGAAAGTTCTATCTAATCTTGATCTAGAAAATAAAAAATGAAAGTTTAAATGAAATACAGTTGTTATACATCATTGTCCGTCATCTCTGATCTGATTTCTGAAGGCATCCAAGAACCAGAGAGAGACCATGTGAGGCTGTAGCTCCATCCAGCCCTGCGTCTTTTTTTTTTTTTTTTTTTTTTTTTTACACCAACTCATCCATCTCCAAGTCTGACAGTCTGACAGTCTGACTGACTGACTGTCTGTCTGTCTGTCTGTCTGTCTGTCTGTGTGTCTCATGGTCCACCTCCGACCCACTCCAAACCCCCTCAACGTTCCAAAACTCTCCATCATCCCAAACCCCTTCACCGTCCCAAAGCCCTTCGAAGTTCCAAAGCCCTAACCTCGCCCCAAACCCATTGACCATCCCAAGCCCTCTCACCGTCCCAAACCCCCTTTACCATCCATCACCCCCCATCACTGCCCCGAACCCCCTCACAGCCCCAAACCCCTTGACCATCCATAGCCTCACTGCCCCGAACCCCCTCACCGCCCATCGCCCCCTCACCGCCCATCGCCCCCTCACCGCCCCGAACCCCCTCACCGTCCCAGACCCCCTCATCGTCCATCACCCCCTCATCGTCCATCACCCCCTCACTGTCCTGAACCCCCTCACAGCCTCAAACCCCCTCACCGCCCCACCCCCTTCGCCATCCCAAATCCCGTCCCAAACCCTCTCAACGTCCCAAAACGTCACTATGGCTGCTGAGTGATGATTCCCTCCTGGCCTCCTACCACTGCTCTGTTTTAGTCATTATATACTAAATCTGGTGTGTGTATCTCACTGTTTTGATTACTGTCATGTGCAGAACACGCACGCACACTTCCACAGATACAAAAGAAGGGTTACAATATAATTGTTTACTTAATATTTTAGCATCTAGAGATCAGGGAATCTATTAGAGGTGTTTAGACAATCGCCACAGTGCTGCTACTAGAACATTATTCATTTCTGTGTGTGTGTGTGTGTGTGTGTGTGTGTGTGTGTGTGTGTGTGTGTGTGTGTGTGTGTGTGTGTGTGTGTGTGTGTGTGTGTGTGTGTGTGTGTGTGTGTGTGTGACTGCGCGTGTGTGTGTGTGACTGTGCGTGTGTGTCTGTGAGGCGTTGACAGGGAAAAAGAGGGGGAGAGAGACAGACGGATGGTGGTTCTGTCCTGCCCGTCTCATTTGGGGATTACACTCTGAGGCAGATTTGTTGGGGTTCCTGAGAGAAGGGATTTTCGATTTTCTTTCCATCCCCTGCGAGTGCACAGCTGTCGATGATTGTTCCTCCTTCTTCAGTCTTGCCTCGTCTTCTATTTCGCCTCGTCTTCTTTTTTTTGGATCTCTTATTCCTTTCTTTCCCCACCGCTCCTTTCTTCTTCTTCTTCTTCTTCTTCTTCTTAATTTGACGCGGTAAGGATGGGTGCATTACTGTACAGACAATAAGCATTCAGAAAAAAATGAAGCTTAACAGTCTGGGGGGGAAAAGCCAAAAATAATGAACAGAAATAGCCATATATTTAAAAAAAAAAATATATATATATACAAAGTGCGATTCTATGCACAGGATACATTATGGGTGATACTGTATGCAAAGTATTTATTATTATAATGTTTTATTATTATTAAATTAATCTGTAGATTCAGTCTCTTTCTGTGTTTTCTTTCTTTCTTTTTGGAAGCCAGCGGTTGATCCAAATGCCCCCCCCCACCCCAAAAAAAATTCCAAATTGTGTCTCTTATGACCGTGACATCAGATCTAGTGTCTCATCGTATCAGCTGGCCTAGCTGTGTTGCTAGACAATGTTTTTCTGACTCTCTCTCTCTCTCTCTCTCTCTCTCTCTCTCTCTCTCTCTCTCTCTCTCTCTCTCTTCCCTTCCCTCTCCCCCCGCCTCCACCCCCCTCCTGGTTCCTCCCGACAGATATCCGCCACCCAGAGGAGTTATCTTTACTGCGTAAGCCCCGTGATCCCAAGAAGAAGAAGAAAAAGCTGGAGGAGGCGGAAGAGGAGGCTCTGGAGCTCGAGGGGCCCCTGCTGACCCCCGGATCAGGTGAGCCGGCTGACGCCACCCAAATAATGTACAACACAATGTTATTCCCGTTGTATGCTTTGTGTCACACACTAAACCCCCATTAATCACACGTAATTCAATGACGCCTATTTTTATTCATACTTTTTCTTTTCACCAATATCACAAGATTATTTTGTATTTAATGTAAAACTTTAACCTGGGCCGTCTGCAGGCAGGGCATTTATTATTGTTATTTTCTTAAACCCCAGAATATATATATGATGGGTCAGAAATGACCCACACGATTGTGAGTTTAATGAAATTAATTCAGTTTAATAATGTATAAGCACAACAGGTTGGATAGCAGGTTCTAGTTTGGCTCCGGTGGAGTGTCCGATGGCTTCTTTCCCATTTTTTTTTTTTCTTGTTCTAATTGCTCTGGTGGTTAGAAAACCACTGAGATAAGTGCAAATCGCTGCACCCTGTTTGTAGTGACCAAATATGAAAGTGTGAGCTTGAGGCCAGCGTGGGATCTTGCAGACCTGGCTCCCAGCTCCTTGGCAGGGAGGGTGAAGAATGGTTGAAATTCCGCACATAGTTGGTCACGCTGCCATTTTAAACCCAAAACTGGGCTACACTACTGCAGTTGTACTGGCCCTCCCTTTTCCAACCCCCCCACCCCCCCACCCGTTTCCCTCCATCCAACAGCGATGAGAGAGCGATGGACATGTGAGTAGAAACAGACGTCTGAGTTAGAATTAGCCCCTAATGCTTACACCATGAGCAGTGTGAATGTAACCCGTCGTCTGATAGCCTCCTAGGTGTCCCCGATACGCTGATACGCTATCGGTTTGGGTGTGTATATATATGCTGTATACACACGACTGACTTTTGGGACCTGTTTCCCCCTCCCAAGTAAGTATTGCCTCACTAGGGCTGTCAACATTGGTCCAAAATCACGTACGAATATTGCTTCTGATAAAACACATCAATTCGAATATATTCGGAATGAAATCGCGGATGGAACCTTTAAATCCAACACCCCTGCCAGATGTTAATGGGGCCGCATATCTCTCCAGAGAAAACGGGTCAATTTATCTGTAATCGCCGTTTGGCGGACAGCTGGTAATCCTGGCGGTGAAAGCGGTCATTGGTGCCCGTTTTGGTGTTTACGGAAATCCAGCGACACCACCGGGTACATACACTTAGACACAGACACCGGAGAGCGACGGAAGAAGCAGCAAATCGCACGGACAAAGCTCATTCACTTGCACGCGCAAAGAGGATGTATGTGGACGTATGTGTGCAACATTTTTATAAAAATTATACACTTCTGCTGAAACAAAGCATGCTTATTCTTATTTTTATTTTTTTACAATTCGAATAGTATTCGAATAACGAAGCATCGTTTGACAGCCCTGTGCCTCATTTAATCCGTACACTTTATAATTACAGCTGCAGACTGTTTAAGGATGCAGTGAGCTTGAATCATAGCCAGTGTTTATTTCTGGACACGGCACATGACAATCACACCCTGTGCTTTTTGTTGATACTGTTCTTTGAAATGTGTTATATAAAAAATAAATTTAAGTTATACCACAGTGAAATAACACCCCCACCCTCCCATTTGGTGAATGTGGTGATACTATAGCAGCAGGAGATTAACTAAAGTACCTCGAGGAATGTGTAGGAGTTGGTCTTTACCCTGTTCTTCCTATCTTTTTAAAAAATTTTGTGTGCATACAAACACTTCCTGTTGACCCCTATCAGATCACATGCTGCGGTAGTAAAGATCGTCTCACGGCCAAGTTACAGGGAGTTATTTGAGGCTCTGTGGGGAAGGGCCCTGGCCTCCAAGCCCCAGGTCTCCTGATAGGATCACAAGGGGCTCGGCTCTCCAGGGAGGCAGCGATGTAATCGGCATGCAGGAGATCGACCGGAACCGCAGGCCGCCAAAAAACGCTTCTGTATACTCCTCTATAGCCTCCAGAGAGAGAGCGAGGCTGAGATTCAACAAGACAAATTTAAATTTATTGTATGCCAGGGTGAAATTCTTACATTTATAGATGATATTACCTATTTTGTGTACTACCCCCTTCTCCTTATCGACTATGGCCTTCTATCACACCATCACTGAATAATAATTCTGTTCATATTTGGAAGAGGGTGAGATTAAATCAGACGAAACGCCAGATTTTACAGCATTTGGCCGTCTGTTACCGCGCAGCGGCAACGTAAGGTGAAGTTTACACCTTAAATTGTGCAACATAAATTTAGCCCGTGGGCATTGTATTATTACAGGAAAAGGCTTACGGTTCAGAACTGTGGTTGCTTGATATTGCGGTATACTTAAAACGGTATGCCCATTACATCCCTAATTACGATCGTTCCTGGGTCATGCAGTGCGAACACAGAAGAAAAGGACCGTTCCTCCACTTCCTGCGGTGTGAAGACGCCTTCTGCGACTGATTATAGTTTTCAGGGTTTTGTAAAACGCAGCACAAGTTACTGTTTTCCAAGTTTCCTTTAAACGCAGCATCGGCTGCATTGTCTGTCTGCGCGTTGCAAGTGGCTGGATATGAAGGAATTCCGAGAGACGAAGCTTGGACTTGTATAACTTCGGATGATGATGTCACAAAGTGGCCCGCTCCTGAAATTAATCGGATCGCCTCAACATTCTTCTTCTTCTTCCTGTAAAATTTCTGCTCCAAATGTACATTGATACTCATCAAACTCGAACCGGTCCTGCAGTCTGGACCCCAAATAAAATTCATTTGCACTCGCTCAAATATATTAGTATTGCATAAATAACCATATTTTGCAAAATCCAATGGTCTCTCAAGGGTAAAATCACATGAAGTGCCTCCATTGAAGTCCTTTAGCCTGGTTAAGGCTTCCTTATGACTGGCCTTTGCAATCTTTTGATTCCAAACCTCAACACCAGTTTTAAAGTGTGTAATTTTAATTTTCGGAAACTCCAGCTCTCCTGTCCACCCGCACGTTGACAAACCGCAACACTGGTAGTCTCTTTGGAAAAGCCATGTTGCTAATCCCCAGCTGTTGCTGTGACTCAGACTATAAGAGCACAGAGCATGACCATGATGCCGGCTCAGTGTGGGACCCACTGGGGCTCACCACATCTACACTAACTACTGGATCCGGTGATCTGCCCTTTCGTCGTGGACAACAACATGCCTTGGATGTTCACCCACGCGGTATGCGTGCATGGCAGCGTCGCGGCAACCAGGCCACCAACACCCTGCCGTGGGTTTTTGAATCTGTCACGTTGCCTTGAACGCTCATAGGTGGAAAGAAGAATAGAAACGTGGAGTGGAATGGTGGAAGTACCGTCCATGAGAGGGGTGTTCTCCCTCTACCAGGAGGGCAAACTGAGTCATATGCTTCGAGATTGGCAGCTGGGCCATGGCCATGAAAACCCCATGGATCTCTTCATCCTCATGTTCCTCTATTCTATTTTCCCTCCTTCTTTTTTCCACCCCTTTCCCTTTTAGAGTCTCTGACTGTTAATCCGTGTTCCTGATGGTTTTTTTTGTTCTTTCCTAGTGCTTCCCTTCATCTCTTTTCTTGTCTTTCTTTCCCTTGTTATATTCTTTCCCTATCCACCCTAGCTTCTGAGATAATATACATCGGGCCTGTCAAAGGTAAGCCTTTCTCTTCTTCTGTCCCTTACCTTTCTGCACTGCTTTTTTATTTTTATTTTTATTATTATTATTATTTTTTTTTACACTCCCCCTCCTCCAACCGCTTCCCACCTTCTCCCATGAGTGACATGATGCTCAGGTCACCTGACTAGCTCCAACCACTGGAACCAAAAACACCTGACTTCTTCCAGGAAGGATGTCAGCTGACTTGGGTAGTCACTTCATAAAGGCCTTGCCTCCATTTAGAGTTCAGGTCAAAGCTCAGCGTCTATTTTTTAATTTTAATTTAATAAAAAAAATGTTTTTATAGTATCTCCAGGTCTGCTCACTGTGCTTGATGACTGTTTTGCTGGATCACTTTTAAGCTCACCTTTAAGCTCAGAAAGCAATGCTAGAGAAAAACAGATTGTGCAGTTTGTTTTGGAAGTTTTCATGATATTCCTCTAATATTGCTCTATAAACATATCTTTTACTACAGCCCACACACAATCTGTGTCTATAAGCCACATACACTACAGACACGATCTCTAGTGTACGTGGCATCAACATGTGTTTATGCCACTCTGAGTGTCCGTCTTGGCCTTGCATCCCAGGGTGGTCCAGCTCCTTCTACATTTCTAATAGTCCCCACTGTGAGAGGATTAGGGAGTGAAGGCATGTTCGCATTCTTGATGTCTTTTAGTCTTTGTGTAAGTCATCAGGGCGGAGATCAGTGTAAACATGGGAAGTTGCCCGTGGTGTTTTCACTGTTCTGCTTACTAGCTCTGTACATACTCCTACTCTGGATATTTGGGATTCCATGCAAGACCACAGGGGAAATGGGAGTACTGTCCCTGATCTGGTCATCCCCGAGCACCAGGGAGAAATCTTTAAAGCAGCCCTTAACATCCAACTCTTCAATGAAGGAAGGATTGCCATGGCCTGCAACCCGTTCTCATGACCTCAGCTCCACACACAAACACACAAATACAAACCAAGCCCACTTCCTGTTTAGTGGTTTGGCCAGTGTTGCTTCTTGACCTGCAGAGGGAGCGGGGAACTGGACATGGGGCCAAAAATATTCCACGGGGCCATCCCAGAGGAAGTGAAACCCTCCTTGTTTTGTTTGTCTTTCTGCAAAGATCCAAATGTCAGTATCAATTTATTTGCTAAGAACTAAACCAACAAATATTAGTCTGCACATCAACATTTGTTACCCAAACGTTCTGTTTTAGCTCAAAATTTTGATTGACATTGCTAAATCATTTGTCCACTTCTTGCACTCTAGTGCCATACCCCAGTCCTTCCTTTCTCCCTTCTATGTGGCTGGTTATGCTGCAGTTTGCTGTGTGCATTGCACTCCTGCAGGTTTTTGTGATAAAGTAAGTCGGTGACCCTCATCATTTGGTGCATTATCTGCATGCTGAACTGCAATAGCTGAGCAAACAGCAGAAGGACCTAGTTGAAGCCCCTTATCTGCAAAGTCCTGGCTGGTAGTCACAGTGTGTTGTTGACCTCTAGCTGGCCTGGCTAGGCTGCGGCGTGCGTGCTGTCTTGTTGTGATTATGTCTTTGTAACTGTGCTTTCTTTTGTGAGGATATCGTGTCAATGTTTAGAGTCACTGAACGACTAAACCACGCTATAATGTTAAATATCGTGAGATCACTTGATTTAGTAGCTGTGAAAGTCTTTGCACTTTGACCATCAAGTGGCTAACTGATGTGTATTTGCTTCCAGGGAGCATCTACTCCAGCCCAGGCCTGTACAGTAAGACCATGACCCCCACCTACGACTCCAGGGACGGCAGCCCCCTGTCGCCCACCTCCGCCTGGTTTGGGGACAGCCCCCTGTCCGAGGGCAACCCCAGCATCCTCGCCGTCAGCCAGCCTATCTCCTCTCCTGACATTCTGGTCAAGCTCTACAAGCCACAGTCGCTCCTCGACAAAGCCAAAATCAACCAGGGGTGAGCTGAATCTTGTGTAAACACAAGAAAAGCTTCTGTAACGTTGAATGATTTTATGTATGAAGAAATTGTATGCACAATGTAAATATGCATGTCTGTGCAGGTGGCTGGACTCATCCAGGTCCCTCATGGAGCAGGATGTGAAAGAAAATGAGGTTCTGCTCCTGCGGTTTAAGTACCACAGTTTCTTTGACCTCAACCCTAAGGTACGACTCCTCGCACTCTTCAAAATAAAACTTAGCTTTACACAATAGCATGTGTGAGTGTGACTATCCATGGGTCCATGGGTCTATGTCTGGATAATATATTTCATCGCTATATGCATGTTAGCTCATCCAACGTTTCCGCTGAAACCTTATTTCCCATGCAGTATGATGCCATCCGGGTCAACCAGCTCTATGAACAGGCCAAATGGGCCATCCTGCTGGAGGAAATTGAGTGCACCGAGGAGGAAATGATGATGTTTGCTGCCCTGCAGGTAAGGTGTGCATGTGTGCGTCTATGCTTACTGGGCTGGTTTGTGTATGTCTGTGTGGGATCTCACTTGGCCCGATTAATTATTGCCTCGTCAGGGTATGCAGTTTGAGGACCCGCAAACCCTGTTCTCATTGGGCACACTGCCTTCTCAACCACAAGCTAATGAATTGGATGGGCTTTCAGCCCAGACCTGAGCCATATGGCTTCCTCTTCTGCTGTGGTAGGCACACTTAAACTTGGCTATTGTACATTGTTGCAGAAGAAGCTAATAGAGGTTATTATCACGTATATTCCAAATGGGCTGCTGAGTTGGCAACTTTTTCAGCGGGCCTCTTTGGAAAACATCCATTATGAATGATTCATGACTGGGGAGGCATTTATTTAATTGTCACATTCAGTTTATGATCTAGCAAAGTACAACTTTGCTCTTATGGAACTTTGGTATTTTTAAGTCTCGGATCTACTGGTTGGTCAGAACAAGGGAGGAAATGCAGAAATTGGAGAATGTTCTTGGTTTTATATGTAGTTATTCGAACCCAAGCAAACAGCGAAGTGTTTCTTAATGCCGATGACTTTGTTACAGGTGTATTTAAAAATAAACTTTGGTCCAGAACCTAATTTCCCTCCCTCAAAAGTTGTCTAGTCGAAGTGCCTTCCAATAACCAAGACTATGCTGTGACCTTAACTCAAAGTGCTTAAACTTGTTGAGTAATACACCATATTCTCTGATCTTTGTAACAGTAGAGCGGGAGGAAGAGAACTTGTGTCCGTTGATTTATTAGGGAACACGGGAAGCGGAGTGGATGTGAGCCCCCTTTGCCCCCTCGGGTTGCACCCTCAGCCTGGGGGTTGGTGCCCCTGCTATTTCCAACCCCTCATAAAGCCTGGGTGCCAAGACCTGGGGACGCCACCTTGTCCTCACCCCTGAGGTAATTATAGAGTGTTTTGGGCCATGAGGCAGCCTCTCGACCGGGACCACCCACTCCAGTTAGCAAGAGTCAGGGAGACTCACTGGCATTCCCCGAAAATCCTGCGTACACATTGAGGTGCGGGTTATGTCTCATGAGGGTCCAGTTATAATTACACCTAACGGGCTTCCTGTTACTTCCCTCTTAGAAAGGAGCGAAGATGCTGATGCTCTTGGTGTGTTTAGACTGGGGCGTTAGTCTGTCGCTACTTGTCTGTTCGCGCTGTGCTGCCTCTCTTACTCTGTTTCAGCTGGGCGACCTTCGCTCAGGGCTGGTGGCTATGGTTTTCACTGACGACGTTTGGAAAGGGGGCTAGAAGATGGTTGCATGTTACTGGGGGAGCTGATAAAAAAAGATGAATCATTGTCCAGACCCGAGAGCTGGTTAGCTTGGGTTACCGAAGCCCGGATCACCTGGATGTGTCACTTTGGCATGTGGCAACACCATAGGAATTAGCCATCAGCTCACCATGTCGGTAGGACTAGGTCTACGACTCTTGAGCTTGGATGGGTGTTGTGCTTTGTATCTCAAAATACATGCGATCAGTCACTCAGTCAGTCAATTCGGGGAGCGCGCACGCACAAGCACATAGCTCACCAGCGTCTACATGGCTTTTAAAGAGCCAGCCGAGAGGGTGTGGCAAAGTGAGGCTGAAGAGGGCTCACTGTTGTCACTGAGAACCCTTTGTCCCACATTGTGTAACCTTAGCTGGCTTTTGCCTCAAATCTCTCACTCTCTGGCTTTGTCTCTCTCTCTCTCTCTCTCTCTCTCTCTCTCTCTCTCTCTCTCTCTCTCTCTCTCTCTCTCTCTCTCTCTCTCTCTCTCTCTCTCTCTCTCTCTCTCTCTCTCTCTCTCTCTCTCTCTCTCTCTCTCTCTCTCTCTCTCTCTCTCTCTCTCTCTCTCTCTCTCTCTCTCTCTCTCTCTCTCTCTCTCTCTCTCTCTCGACAGCTGTTAATTCATATTTTGTGGGAGTTAGTGATGGAAGGTTGACATTATAAATACCATTTGTCAACAGGTTGTATTTAGTGTGTGTGACTCATGGGAGTGCATGGTCGCGTTTTAATAAAATGGTCACTGTGGAACGACCCGTTTTTCCATTGTTAATACAAAAAAATAACCAATTGTAGTATAATTTATGGTCCAAGTAAAGGCAAATTTATAGCCTGTGATAGTTTAAAGACGTGTACTATGAGTGCTTCACTAATGCATAATCTCTGACATTGGACATTGTCTCACAGTGTTCTCACTGGACATACTGTACTGGTCAGCGCCCGGAATCCATTTATTTATTGGGAAGTTATTGGCAGTTGGCAATTTAGTTTTGCAACGTAACTGTGATGTGTGTTTTGTGCAGGCTTCAACAGTGACGTGATTTTATGATTACGGTTCAATGTAATCATTAAATCAGGCAGAGACGTGCCTTGCACTATTGATTCAATTGTCACGTTTGGATCAATCCCTACTGCATTGTAACACACATAATAATGACAGGCATGCAAACAAGTAGATACATATATTTACATGAATTCAAAACAGCTTGAGCAAGAAAATATTTGTTTCCCGCACACTTGCCATGTATTAAACTGCAGCAGTCCCACTTTCCTTTCAGTAATAGTTTGAAGCCTGTACTAGCTACTGCATTGCATAATACGATAAGCAGTGCAAGTAAAATAGACAATTTCATTACAGTCTGCCATTTTCATCCATCCTTTATCATAATAGGAAGGAAAAGGGCAGACAAACATACTCTGGCTTATTCTGTTTTTTCAGGCACAGCTTGACAAGATGGCAGATGAATCTTCTCAGGCTTTGTTTTCCTGAATGCACACGTGGTGATCATGTTATTACAGAATCCGCTTTTGGCCACGGTCATTATTATTATTTCTTTATGCGTTCCTACTCCTCTTTTGCCCGGTCGCTGCCTTTCACATTAACACAGAGTCAACCTTCTTTCTCTCTCTACCTTTCCCTCGCAGTACCACATCAACAAGCTGTCCATCATGTCTTCAGAGAACCACATGAACAACAGCGAGAAGGAGGTGGACGAGGTGGACGCCGCCCTGTCGGACCTGGAGATCACTCTGGAGGGAGGGAAGACCTCCAACGCACTGGTAACCAGGGCTCTTCACTTCACTTTACTTTACTTTACTTATTCATTTACTTACTTACTAACAAACTACTTACGTATTATTTATTTATTTACTTGCTTATTTATTTACTTACTTATTTATTTATTTACTTACTTACTTACTTTCTTACTTAATTACTTATTTATTAATTAATTAATTCATTCATTCAAATGTTTTTATTTACTTACTTATTTGTGTGTGTGTGTGTGTGTGTGTGTGTGTGTGTGTGTGTGTGTGTGTGTGTGTGTGTGTGTGTGTGTGTGTGTGTGTGTGTGTGTGTGTGTGTGTGTGGATGAGCTATAACACTTTTTTTTCCCCAGAGGGGGAAATTCAGGTGTTATTGCAGCAGAAATTGACGGAGCAGTTGCGAGTGTTAAAATAAATAAAAGAGATGGAAGTTAAATAGATGGATACTATTCATCTCCAGATGGAAATGACAGTATTAGAGCAGCATCAAAACAATAGGTAATAATAATAAAGTAGCAGAAGAAAAAATTGTAAGAAATTGGCAATGTAAAATAAGCATAAGAATAGTAATAAATTGGTTATGTACAATAAACCTAAAATAAACAAGAAACAAGAAAAATAGCCCTAAAAATAAACAATGAACACGAAATTGACAATATGCAATAAACATAAAATATTAACAGTAAACCTCTGAACCAACCATTCACATTCTGACATTAATAGGAAATAGTGCAAGTTTGCATAACACTGTGTAGGGTACTGCATAAAAATGTATTCGATGTCTATACAATTAAAACTGTATATATACTGTGTGCACCAGGGTGGAAAACAAAATGGGTACAGCGATATAATGTATACGGTATTGAAATAAAATTAAACATATGTACATATGTACAAATCTACAAACGGCAGTTAACAGGAAGCACTATGCTAAAAAATGAATAAACTTCCCCCTGCCCTATATGGGCAGGGGGAAGTTGCGCCAAAGTAAAAGTACAGTAGCCCAAAAAGTTACTAACCTTAACGGGAGCGCAATATGTTACACGCTGCCATTGTTTCGGCTGCGCTGTTTATTCAGCTTATCCCAGGAAGCTGAGCTTGGAGGTTTTTACATAATATGCAGAGTTTTCCCAATCTGAAGAAGGACTGATCCCAACCTGGAAAGTCAAGACGGAGGAGGCCATTGTTCTAGTTACATTGAACCGTGTCTTGCTCTGCAAAATAAAAAATGAAAAACAATTGTACCCACACTGATTTGAAATTTTTTTTATAGGGTGATGATATTTTTTTATTGGTTTATTTTTTCTTTTTACATTTTTCTGGTATATTGTTTATGGTCAGGTTTGTTTTTACTGTGATAAAAGTTATGAATTGTTATTTATTGCATATTGACACATTTTGTTGTTCATTGTTTATTTTCAATTTTTCTATATATTTTTTCATCTATCTAATCTAGAACCGTGTCTCATTCTATAAACAAAACAAAAAAAATCATCCTCAGTTTTTCTCTTTCTCTTGTTTTCTTCCCAGGGCGATATCACGTCGATTCCTGAGCTGGCCGACTACGTCAAGGTCTTCAAGTAAGTCCAGATGCTCAAATATTTCTCCCATTTCAGCCATCCATCCTTCCACCCATCCACAATTATTATCCCTGCTTGAACACATTTGTCTGTGCGTGCAAAGATCACATCTGTCTCCAAGGAGGTTGTATCGTAACATAGTTCGGCTAAATCTGAGGCTTTGTGTCTGTTTTGTGTTTCGTGTCAGGGCTAATTGGACACATCTCTATGTGCCAAAGGACATTACAAGCTGAGTTTTCGGTTTTTTTTTTTAGCTTCAGAGCCCGATGGTCCCAAATAATTATTAAGAGGCCTGTTTTGTTTCTGTTTCAGTTTTTTTATTTTATTTTATTATTATTTTTTTTTTGGCAAGGGCGGGGATCAAAGCCCCCGCTGATAGGCAGGTGGCCCTTGTGGTTTGATTGGCTCATAAATCCAAACTGCAGGAGGGAATTATTTCAAGAGGCATTTCCTCTATAATGCTCCTCCATTAATGTTCACACCCAACACTGGCCGCTCTCCCAAATCCAGCCCTCTTTCCACCCCCCTTTTTCTGGGCTCATTTGGTGTCTCTTTCTCACTCTCTCCTGTCTAATGGAAAAACCTCATGTCTTCATTTCTGTGTGCGTGTGTGTTTCCAGGCCTAAGAAGCTCACCCTGAAGGGTTATAAGCAGTACTGGTGCACGTTCAAGGATATCACCATTTCCTGTTACAAGAGCAAAGAGGAGGCTCACGGGACACCCACTCTGCAGATGAATCTCAGAGGTACGCACACGCACGCACACACACACACACACACACACACACACACACACACACACACAAACGCAAAGTACATGTACAGTATATGCTTGTACACAAGACTGCAACTTGTATTCTGTTGTGTGTATGTGATGGAGGGGGAGAGAGGAAAAAGTAGAAAAAGAGAGGGAGAGGGTGTGAGGGATGAGTGAGGGAGGGAGAGAGGGATGAGGAGAAGGACGGAGGGGGTGTGAGAGGAAAGAGGGGGGGGGAGGGCTCGAGATTAAGGGAGATGGGGAGGGTGGCAAGGGGAGCGAGGCAGGAAGAGAGGGGGAAGGGGTGTGAGGGATGGCAATAGAGAAATGAGAAGAGAAAAGAGAAATGGGGAGAGAGAGAGAGAAATGGGGAGGGAGAGAATGAGAGAAGGGGGGAGAGAGAAGCAGGGGTGGATGGATGTGGTTAGAGGGAGAGAGGGCGGTGAGAGGGAGAGAGAGTGAGACAGGGAGAGGAGGAAGGGCGAGCGTGACCTCTGACCTGTGTCCTGTGTCTCAGGCTGTGAGGTGACTCCGGACGTCAACATCTCGGGTCAGAAATTCAACATCAAGTTGTTGATCCCCGTCGCTGACGGCATGAACGAGATCTGGCTGCGGTGTGACATGGTAAAACCAAAATAAAAGCTTTTCCTACCCTGCACGCAGGGCGTGTGCAGTGTCCTTTCAGAAAGTCCTAAAATGTCTCAGACTCAGAATTTCCAAAGTTGTAAAAACCCTAGAACACTGAGCTCAATACTGGCCTTCATACTGGACCTGTAGATGGATGTCCAAGAAGAGTTTGCACCCACCTGTTCAAGGTTCTGTGGTCCTCCACCTAATGCTTTCCTTCCTCTTCCTCCACCTCCTCCTTGTCCTCCTCTTTCCCATCTTCCTCGTCCTCCTCTTTCCCTTCTCCCTCCGACCCATCTTCCTCCTCTTCCACCCCCTGCTGTTCCGCCTCCACCTCTTCCTATTCCTCTTCCTCCTCCTGCTCTTCTTCCTCCTCCACCTCTCCCTTGTCCTCCCGCCCATCTTCTCCCTCCACCTCCTCCTCTTCCTCCTCCATCTCCTCCTCTTTCCACTCTTCCACCTCTTCCTCCTTCTATTCCTCCTCCAGGAGAAGCAGTACGCCCACTGGATGGCTGCGTGCCGCTTGGCGTCCAAGGGGAAGACGATGGCGGACAGCTCGTACAACCTGGAGGTGCAGAACATCTTGTCCTTCCTGAAGATGCAGCACATGAACCCGGACTCCCAGTTCATCGCCGAGCCCATCACCACCGACATCAACCCCGAGTGTCTGGTGTCGCCCCGATACCTGAAGAAGTACAAGAACAAGCAGGTACATGACCCGATTTAACCTTCAAATGTTTTGGGTTTGTTTGTTCCAGATGTGTGCTCTGATGCTACAGTACAGCAGGTGGGGGCTCAAACCATACACCCGGGGGCCTCATCTGGCCCTGCGATTTTAAATCACTTAAAGGCGGCCTGACCCACTACATGTTTGTGATACATTGTGAAAGCTCAGTATATTGTTTCATATATATTATGTTGTATAAATTGTTAAATGTCAAATTATATCTCACGTTTTCTCAAATTAATTTAAAAATCACAATGTTTAAGATAAGATGAGATCCAATAAGACTTGAGTGAGATAGAGGAGGGGTGAGGTGGTGGAGGAGGAGGAGCAGCGAGATGGCGGAGGTTGTTTACATGTTGGAGGAGTGAGTTGGAGGAGGAGTGCGATGGAGAAGGAGCAAGAAGGAGGAGGAGGAATGAGATGGAGTAGTGCTCAGTCGGTGGAGGAGCGAGATGGTGGAGGAGCGACATCGAGGAGGAGCGAGTTGGAGGAGTGGGATGGAGGAGGTTGTTTTCACATTTGAGGAGCAAGCCGGAGGAGGACCGAGGTGTGGAGCGAGACGTTGGAGGAGTCAGATGGAAGAGTGAGGTGGAGGAGTGACAAGGAGGAGGTGGTTTACACGTTGGAGGGGTGAGACGGAGGAGGAGGAGGAGGAGGAGTAAGAAGGATGGAGCGCCTGATGGTTCCCAGATGGACGCCTCTTGGCATCGGGGTTGTCTCGCCTTGGAATGCGCCCCACCACCACCACCACCACCACCACCACCCGCCTCACCGCCCCTGCACTCCTCTGCCAGTCCTCTCTCTCTTAATCTCTCTCTCACTCTCTCTCTCTCACCGAGGGGAAACCAGGACAGCAGCCGCTCCGACCACTGAGCTTGATTTCAGTAGACTTGCTCCAGTCAGTGCTGTAATAGATTCCTTACCTTCTTTCTCTCTCTCTCCCCGTCCGCCTCCTTCCTTTCATCGGCAGACAAAAGAAACAAAAGAAACAAAAGAAACAAATAGGATGGATCCGGATCTTGTCTGTACCTGTGTTTTCTTCTTTTTTGACGCATCTTTCCAAAACTGCTTGTTACGGCATACACCCAGATCGAGCGGTATAAAGCGGTCACCCTTGAGCGGTCAGTTGCTAAAACCATCAACGGACCCTCTAATGTACAAGTAAAAATTGTCTCCTACAACTCACAATATTCATGTCATGATGCGTTAGGTCCGTTCAGAAGTCATCAAGTCAATAGCGTGCCAATATTTTAAAAGGTATGTAGAGTTTAAATATATATATGCAGTTTAGAGTGAATATTTTATACTTACTGTATATATTTTAGTATTTATATTACTCAAGACAACAAAAAACATATGTAAATGTTTCTCTCCATTTCTCGTAGTTATATTTAGCTATATATAACCGACAAGACAATACGGTCACAATTCACCCTTAAATACAATAAGGCGCTCGTTTTCTCCAATTTTTTGCATTGTCAGGATTGAGGGCATCCAGCAGGGGGCGAGATTTCATATACTGCATCACTGTTTGTTTTGTTTTGTTTTGTTTTGAGATTATGTGTGTATGTGTGTGTCCGTGTGTCCATGTGCGTGCACTGGAACAGCTGAATATATATGTATATATACATATAGTATACCTGATGGAGAGTGGGGGGGAGGGTTTTCCGGACCTTACTCACTCAATCTGGCTCTGATTAAGCTCTGTAGGAAAAGAGGAGTGTTTTTTGGGGGACGTCATTGGTGATGACTCAGTGATGGTCTGTCTGGACTCTAGTGCGTCGCCCGGTGAAAAGAGAGAGAGAGAGAGAGAGAGAGAGAGAGACAGCAGGACGGGGGAGAGCCCTCAGACAGGAAATGTTTGCCAGGCAGAGACAAGGGTTGTGCACCATTTTTAGCTTGTAAAATGGAACCTTTCCCCTATTATTATTATTATTGGAAAACGAAACAAAAAGTTACTGGTATGCTGACTTATTGTTGCAAAAACTCACGGGAAACGTGTTTAAGATAAAAAGAGTGATGGCGCTTTTTGTTTTTCCTGTACCGAATGTTTAAATCTCAAGTATCTGCCGACACCGATACCAATGCGATCCAATATTAATTTTCTCAACTGGTACGAGCCATATTTTATTGATGCACTTCATTCATGATGGCCATCCATTAGTACCAAGTATCAAAAATGCAACTTAGAAATGCGCCACAACAGTCAAAACATGCTAAAAAGAAAAAAGTCAATATCAGTTTAAGTGCAAATTGGTGCAACATTAGAGCTGTTGAAACAAAAATATTTACCGTTATACCGTGGACTACTACATTATGTGGCAACAAAAAGCCTGTGCCAACATTGCCATTAGAGCTGCCGTGAAAACGTATTATATTCCACTTAAAGTACTTGAATAATGGTAGAAATTGCAAGGCTGCAGTAATTCATCACTGCCAGCAGCAGAGCAGCTCTGTGTTCCATCAGAACAAGCACAAGCTCGGAGTCGGGAGTCACTCCCGACTTCTGAGTCATTTCAAGGATTTGAACGAGTCACAAACCCCCAAAACGTCATAAATCATCACAAAGTCCACCCCCCGACGACCGATCCTGCATTTTCTGCTGCGACCGGCGTGATAATGATACGGGACGTGGGATCGGTGCCACGGCGAGCTGTCACACTGGAGCAGGAGGCCGGGGTGTCCTGTCTGTGCTGCTCCAGCTCTAGTTAAACACTGTTACAGTGCACAACATGAAAGGTGTGTGTGTGTGTGTGTGTGTGTGTGTGTGTGTGTGTGTGTGTGTGTGTGTGTGTGTGTGTGTGTGTGTGTGTGTGTGTGTGTGTGTGTGTGTGTGTGTGTGTGTGTGTGTGTGTGTGTGCTTCATCTGCAGAGTGGGCGTGTGTGTGCAGGAAATGAGCTGTGCACGGAAGCGTTGCCAGTCTGAGCTGTGGGAGCCTTCTTCACCCGCTCCACCTTTTCATCACTACCACCCTTTACCTCTACCCCTTCCCTCCATCGCCACCCTCTCTTCCCTCACCCCTTCACCGCCTCTGCCCATTACCACCGCCCTTCGCCACCACGCCTTCTCTCCATCAGCACCACTCCTTTACCACCTCCACCCATTTCCGCCGCCCTTCCCCGTCATCGCCATCGTCCCTTCACTCCATCAGCACCACCCCTTTCCTCCATTACGTCCGCTCCTTCATCGCCTCCTCCACCCCTTCCCTCCTTCATCGTCACCTCCGCCTCTTTACTCCAGCACTTTGTCATCACCCCTTCCCTTTCCTCAAACACTTCCTCACCGTCTCCACCCCTTACCTCCATCCCTTCATCACCTCCTCCACCCCTTTACGCCACCCCTTCATCACCACCTCCACCCCTTTACGCCACCCCTTCATCGTCGACACCCCTTCCCTCCTTCATCGTCACCTCCACCTCTTTACTCCACCACTTTGTCATCACCCCTTCCCTTTCCTTAAACACTTCCTCGCCGTCTCCACCCCTTACCTCCATCACTTCCATCCCTTCATCACCTCCTCCACCCCTTCATCACCGCCTCCACCCCTTTACGCCACCCCTTCATCACCACCTCCACCTCTCACCGTCTCCACCCCTTACCTCCATCCCTCATCACCTCCTCCACCCCTTCATCACCGCCTCCACCCCTTTACGCCACCCCCTCATCGTCGACACCCCTTCCCTCTACAACTCCACTTCCTCGCCACACGCCCTCCGAAAATCGCTTCCGTCCTCAGGAAGATCAAGCGGCGGAATCTCTCAGATCACGGAGGCCGCTGCTGCTTTCGGACGTTGGGAATCACGACGTATCATTTTACACGAGAGGAAACAAACATGGAGGCTGCAATAATAAACTCAGCAGGGTGGAGGGGTCCGGCTGGGGTCAGGGTGTGTTGCTGCGGGGTGTGGCGCCATCTGGCGGCGGTTTAGGGACACTGCACGTGTCCAGACAGACAAGTGGTAGTGAAATAATTCAACTTTCATTTAATACAATTGAATGGATTTCTTTATATAAAGTTGGATAAGGAATAGCAGGGCGTCTACGGGTCCTTTTATAAAAAAAATATTTTTCACAAATATAAGGCCTTCAATGTCATTAAATAGTCATTTCAACATGAACATTTTGTCTGTTTTTAGATTTTGAGGAGATTTATTAAGTTATTTTTCACAAAAAAAAAAGGTATCCATAAAATTCTTGATTTTAAAAAGCCTTAAAAATGATCACATGTAATTCTCTCACACCTGCTGATGCCCTGAATAATCATTACCCATTGATTTTTTTGAGTAGTATCTTGATAAATATTATTCTGTCTGAATCCTCATTGTATAACTCGGTGCCCTCCTCCCGTGTGTGGAAGCAAGCTTTTATTTTTAATTTTTTTTTTTTTTAACCCTTTAAATTCTCTTGGCTCTTCCACATTAAAAACAGTGTTATTTCTCTCTATTTTTCTCGCCTGAGCATTGTTTCTCACCTGCTTGTTCACTGTTGTCCCCCCTCTCTCTCTCTCTCTCTCTCTCTCTCTCTCTCTTCTTTTTTGTTTCTTTCTTCCTGTTTTTGTTTTGTTTTTTGTTTGTTTTTTTTCTCCTCCCCTCTTCAGCCAGGCTATATCAGGGACCTGGTAAGTTCAGTCGAGATCGAAATCCAAGTTTCTCTCGCTTCTAGTTTGTAGTTTTTAGTCTGATTTAGGTCAAATCGTCGGTCCCTAACACCTTCTAATGTGTGTCAGTAGATTGTGTTATTTTTAAGTGTTCAATACAACACTGCGGGTGTTTTTTTTTGTTATTTTTACCTCCTAACACATTTACAACAGCGGTGTAAATACTATCAAATGATATGGATTGCAGTTTGAGGTTGGATTTGCCAGCTTTACATATAAAGGAAAACTCTTTTGTTGTTCTTTTAACCTTATTGGGATTGAACAAGAGTGATTGTGGCAATCGGCATCTATTTAAAAAATGGATCTAGCAGTATTAATAGCTAGAAGAGTTTTCCTTTGAATGTAAAGGACACTCACCCCAGGAGGCAGATAATTATGGCTCAGAAATCCACGTGTTGAGCCTATATTGAAAGGATAGGTTCATTATTTTTCAACCCAGGTCTAATTAAAATGTATATTTCCATCATTGGTAACGGCTCACGGAACTTTACTTTACTACTGAGAAACTTACCACTCTGCTGCAGCTTGTGACTGTGCTCCAGTGCAGTCCAATGGGGCAAATGTTCAAACCTTAAAAAAAATAAATAATAATAACAAAAAGTTAAATCTCCTCAACATACCAACAACGTCAATATTCTGACATTCCCCATTTCCAAAAAGGAAATTCGACAAGGCTTTTAGGGCTTAAACGCTTTTCCCCATCGGCCTGCACTGGAGAACAGTGAGGAGAGCTTGCAGCAGAGTGGTAAGTTCCATGGTCATAGCAACAACTTCTCTGAACTTAGTTTACGAGTGACAAACTTACCACTCTGCTGCAGCTCTCTCACCGTACCTAAATGCAATCCAATGGGGCAAGCGTTTAAGCCAACAGCCCCCAGCCCCCCCAAAAACCCTCCTCCTTAACATACCAAGACGGTCCATATTGTGACTTTCCCATTTTCATTTTACCCATTTGACTGCATTGAAGCGCAGTGGTAAGTTTCCCCAGTAGTAACAGTTATAAATGACAGGAACCAACATGTCGATAAGGCCTGGGTTGAAAAACGGCGAAAGTATCCTTTTAATTGTTGTTTGTTTAGTCCTCATCGTCCCGTAGTGTTTTCCTCTGGGTTCCTCCTGACTGTTCGGGCACGACGCGGTGGTTTCCAGGGCGTAGATGCACTCCAGTTGGGTGGCTTCCGGTTCCACAGTGGACGGACGCTGCGGGGCGCGTCTGTCCGCCGCTTTGGGACGGTTCTATCAACCTTTTTGTTCTTCTCTCTTTTCCCGTGTGATGTCCAGATCTCCGCCCGGATTCTGGAAGCCCACCAGAACGTGGCCCAGATGAGTCTGATTGAGGCCAAGATGCGCTTCATCCAGGCCTGGCAGTCCCTGCCCGAGTTCGGCATCACCCACTTCCTGGCCAAGTGGGTCCCGTCCCTGAAACCACACTCAAACTCAACCTTTATTCTGGGTTGTTGTGTTTGTTTTTTTTTTTCCCATCTGATTTTCAAAGCCCTCGTCATTTCTTCTACCCAGGCCGAGGTTCTCCTGTACTGTAAATGTTATTTTAGGACAAACCTCCCAATCATTTTTTTTGCTTTCCAAAGCCTGTCGCTCTCTGGAATCCCAAATTCTGAAAAAGTGGCGAATATAGGATCTGTGAGGGTTGACTATAAAATAAATTCAACATTTAAACATCATTAAGGCCGCGGTTGGCTTATTATTTTGTGATTTTCATAAAAAAAGTATTTTTTTGAGTTAAGCCTCCTTGTGATGTTCTCAGATATATATATATATATATATATATATATATATATATATATAAAATTATTTTTTGAATATGTATTTATTTGAGAGTAGGTGTTTAACCGTGTTTTCAATTTTTCCTCGCGTACTTTCCTCCCCAGGTTCCAGGGCGAGAAGAGGGAGGAGCTGATCGGCATCACCTACAACCGCCTCATCCGCATGGACGCCGGCACCGGCGACGCCATCAAGACCTGGCGCTTCAGCAACATGAAGCAGTGGAACGTCAACTGGGAGATCAAGATGGTACGCAGTCGGCTTCACACCTCGCGCAGAGAACGCGCCAGCTGGCAAACATACATACAGCTGTGGAAAATCACGTGTTTTATGACTTTTTCTGTTTTTGTACCCGGTAGTGATATCAATACCACTGTAAAGAATTTACATATTTAAATGTTTTTTTTTTTAATTGTATTTTTTCTCATATATATAAAAAATATATATTATATTATAGTATATGTTATAATACACTCTATATTATGATAATCAAATTTATATTATATTAGTAAAAAGAATGAATTCAGCTCAGAATTTTTTTTAACAATTAAAAAAAATATATAAAGTGTGTGTGTGTGTGTGTGTGTGTGTGTGTGTGTGTGTGTGTGTGTGTGTGTGTGTGTGTGTGTGTGTGTGTGTGTGTGTGTGTGTGTGTGTGTGTGTGTGTGTGTGTGTGTTTTTTTAACTGTTTTTTTTAACTTTTTTTTTTAATTTTTTTTTTTTGGGGACGTCCCTCCGTCCTCCAGGTGACGGTGGAGTTTGCCGACGAGCCCAGCCTGGCGTTCACCTGCGCCGAGGTGGACTGCAAGGTGGTGCACGAGTTCATCGGCGGCTACATCTTCCTGTCGACGCGCGCCAAGGACCAGAACGAGTCTCTGGACGAGGAGATGTTCTACAAGCTGACCAGCGGCTGGGTCTGAGGGGGCGCGGCCCGGGGGGGGCGTCTGAGGGGTCAAGAGGAAGGGTTTGGATGAAGTTCTATTATTCTGTTTTCCGTGTTTTTCCCCTTAACACTGACAAGGTCGTTTCCTGTAATAATAACACTAGTCCCCCCCCCCCCGAGTGCGAATCCCAGAATGTCCACCGCCGCCGCGGCCTCCGTTTCGCGAAAAGATGCCGAACTCGCACATCAGCGAAACGTTTTTTTGTTTGTATTATTGTTTTTTTTTTTGGTTGTTTTTTTTCTTGTTCGTTCTCCAACCCCGACCGAAAACCTTGACGGGAACTAGAAACGATCAGATCTGCTCAAACTCGCAGGAATCTGTTTCATCCCAAAGACCTTCTCTCTCTCTCTCTCCATCCCTCTCTCTCTCTCTCTCTCTCTCTCTCTCTGTCTCTCTCTCTCTCTCTCTCCATCCCTCTCTCTCTCTCTCTCTCTCTCTCTGTCTTTTTCTTCATCCGGGCTGAGGGAGCTCATCTTGTCTTTTTTTTCCTTTTATTTTATTTTTTTTACATAATTAACTAGAATATATCTTTTTGACGTCCAACAAACACCCACTGTCCATTGAATTATTTATCACAGCGCGCGCGCGCGCGCGCACACACACACACACACACACACACACACACACACACACACCACACACGCACGCACACACTTCATTTCTATGAAGGACTTTTCGTTTCACCTCATCCTCAGTAGCTTGTATAAAATCACATTTAAGCACTTCTTACAGTTTGAAGACAGTAAGTCGGTTTTGCGAATAATAAGCTGTAGTTAAAAAATGTTAACTGTTACTTCTTTTCATGCTTTCAACGTTCTCATTTTTTTCGTTTCGAGACGACGACAACAACCAAGCTCAAATTTTTTTTTTATTTTTTTTTATTTTTTTCCCCCACTTAAAAAAACACTACATTTAAAACACTAAAAATTCATGCACAGAGATTCCCAGTCGCCCCCTTATGGTCAGTCAGGGGAACTGCTATGAATTAATTTCTGGCTCAGAATTTTTCCTTCTTATTTTTTTTTTATTTCTTAATCTTTTTTCTTCAAGACAAGTATTGTACCTGGAATGCAAATTATTAAATTATGAAATCCAAGGACATGGAGTTGTATTTTGCCAAAACATGCATCCGTGGTTATCCAGTTTATCAATAAGCATGTAGTGAATTGCACTCAGATTAAATGATGCTTAGTGCATGTGAACTACACCGCAGGAATTTTTTTATTTTTTTTCCACCATCTAGTATTATTATTATTATTATTATTATTATTATTATCATTTATTATCATTATGCACCAGCAATAGGTCACTGAGTTTTTGAAGAAGGAATATGCAAAAGTATTTTTTTTTTTTTTCCTCTTTTTTTGTTTTGTCCTCTGTGTGAAGGATCAGTAAATGAAGTGTTAGTTTTTTGTAACTAATGTAAAAACACAGGTTTTATAGAATTGTACAGTTGTTGATTTTGTTGCTGCTTTTTATTTTAAGTGTATTGTTTTGCAGAGAATATTGCGGGGGCGGGGTGGGGTGGGGTCGGGGGTCCGGCTGTCGACGTTGTCTAGTAAATTTTGTGGCCGCCAATTGTTCTGTCTTATTGAGTTTTCAGATGAAGATATATATAAATATATATGAAGATGACACTAGTCTCAAACTCCAGGTTTTTTAGGATTTTTATGAAGAATTTTGTCCTCACACTACATATTATGATTATTTTTTCTTGTTTTTTTTTGTTGTTTTTTTTTTCCTTTTCGATTACGCTTTATTCCTCATCGCTTCTACTTACAAGTGTAATTTAATTTTTCTCTTTTCTATTCTAGCAATTTGAGGCACTGAGTTGCGTTTTGCTCACTCTATGAACTACACGTTATTAAAAAAATAAATAAATAAATTTTTTTGCTCAATGCCTTTTTTCTTTTATATCACTTTAAGCTTCAGGTTTAATCACAGTTAATAAAGGCATGTGTCGTATGAAGGAGCCTCAGAGTTTCAGTCCTGGAGTTTGAGACAAAGCGGTTGGAATAAACGGAGAAACACACGTTGTTTTCTTTCTCTCTGCCATGTTTGTGTTTGACTCCTTCGTCCCGGAGCAGCGGTGCATGTCCTGCTGTTTTCAGACTGTAAAAATGCATTTATTTTAAAAAATAAAAAATAATTTTTATTAAAAAAAAAAAAAAAAAAAAAAAAAAATCCTTGGTTTATTGTTGTTTTTGCAATTTGAGTCTTAATCATTATATTTATGTTATTGTTCATTATACATCACAAAAATCCCAGAAATTTCTGCATGTGATCACCAGTTCTCTATTATTATGAGCTTACTGTACATGTTGACGAAGCAGTGATGCAACGCTGCTGTTCCCCCACCTGAGGGCAGAAGACAGCCACTTATTCATACTTCTGACTTCATTGTCATAGTTTTCACCTGCTGCTCAACTGGGGCAGTGTCCCCAACGTGGGGACAAAGTGAGGGCCCTTGATATGAAAAAGGTTGGGAATCACCGGAAGCGGCAAAGGCGTATTGCAGATTTTTTGGGGAGGGGAGGTTCGCTTTTTGCCCTCCTCACCCAGTAATTATTCCTGATTATGATTATCTTCTGAAGCCACCTGTGAAGTTCAGTGCGTGGGTTGCCAGTTCAGTCAGCTGAGTTTTGTCGATTGTTAATATTCTGACCGAATCATTGCAGTTCATACCTGGCAACCGCCAATTCACTTCACAGCTAATAATTGCTGATGGATAAATGGTTGTCGGGGCCGGCTCAAAGCCTTTATGGGGCCCGAAGCGGAATTTGATTTGGGGGCAGTGGTCTCACTAACGGAGGGAGATAAAATATATGTAAAACAAAAACACACTGTTTATATTTGTTTGTTTGGAGAAACGGGGAACGGTGATCGCTCCCTCTCCATTACCCATTTCCAGTTGTGTTGCGCACCCTAGTGACACCACTGATGAGGGCCCCCCCCCATCACCACTCTTGGGGGCCCTCTGGTGGCCATGGGGGCCCTAAGCAGGCGTTTGGTTCGCTTATGTGTCCGGCCGGCGCCGGATGAAGACGCGTCAAAAATAGTATGTTACGTGGCCATATTTAAAACTATGGTCTTGTTTTGACTTTTTGAGTTACTGGAAGGTGTTTCTTTCCCCACTGTCAGAGGAGCTAGGCTAGTTGCTTCCCTCTGCGGCCATGCATGGCGCTAACACAGTGAGCATGCCGCCCGTCGCCATCTCTGTACTGGACACACGCGGATCACATTGGTATCGACTTTCTCGTCCCTGGACCGTCCCTTTTACCGCAGCGCTCCTCTCATGTCGAGTGGCAGCACCAAGTGCAATAGTAAACTTTTGGCAGGACGTAGATTCGGAGTCAGGTGCTGAGCCTGCTCGCCGGTATCCTTGGTTTTAGGGGGAGGTGAAATGGGTTCCGAACAATAAATTTTGCTGAACGCGACACTCGGGCCACTTCATTAAAATCCGACGTCCAGATCGTATCAAATCAAACCGGGGGCCCGGGTCGGACTCGGAAGGTTGTGCGTGATGTCTTTTCAAAGTTAAACAAGGTACAATAAAAACCGCCCGGGACGTTTACGATCTCATCCATCTCCGGGCCGAGCTCGGTGCGGCACGTCCGACCGCCGTCCTGACCTCCGTCTGCGAGAACCCCTCCACCCTTTTTGTTTGTATGTTTTTAGGGGGAACTTTGGGGATACATGACGGACGTCCCTCCACCTGGGATCGCCTCCCCATTTTGGAACTCCAACCGGGAGAGAGGACGCTGACCAACGGGAGGGAATAGAGGAGGAAAACACTTCACTTTAATGAGTCGGTTCGGCTCCCGGGTGTGAATGCAGTTCTGGCGAGGATCGTTTGATTGCGTCAAAATTGTTTATTTGGGAAGAATGAGTTGTTGAAGTTGAGGTTAAGTCAAGGTCGGAGTGCAAGGAGGCGTCTCCTGGAAGAGGCATGGTTTTGGAAAGATGATTTATTGTCTTTTGTTCCAGGCAGTTGCTGGTTTCACCACGAAAGGCCATTTTAAGAAATCCTTTCTTTCTTTTCTTTTTTTTTTGTGCTTCGTGATGGAATATTTGTTGTGAATATGTTCCAGAGAGATAAGATGTTCTGTTGATTCCCTTTCATTCCTTGTTTTGCTTTCAGAGATAACCGACTTTCAGCAGCCATGCTACATGCATTCTGTACATGTATATATATATATATATATATATATATACTGTATATATATATGTATATTTTATTGTTTTTATGTGTTGATCTTCTTTCATGGCATTTGTCTGCAGAGAAACGCACCGATCCCTCACCATGACAAACTCCTCGTGTAGAGGATTCAGATTTTTTTGTTTTGTAAAATACATTCTTTGAATCATAAAAGCTGACTCTGATCATTTTAAGAGATTTATTCACTTTTTTTGTTCAGGGCAAACTGAGGGCAGCAGCTTAAATCTCCTCCCACTCTGGTGTGTTTCCAGTGTTTTTATGAATTCCCTGGTTCATTCTTGTGCTCCCCCCCCCCCACAAATTCCATTCACAATAAGGAGCAAGCGGCATGCAAACAAAAACACTGGAACAATGGCGTGTTTTTGTATAAATTCAGGGGTCGGTGGCGTGGGGTGGGGTGGGGGTGGAGTGCACGATGCAGGAATAAAACTTTTTGAATATATCTCAGTTCCTCCCAAAACGCTGACACAAACAGATCATTGTGAGTTCACTGTAAAGATGGTGAACGTATGCAGGTGACAGGTGTCTGTTCATTCATATTTCACATTTTAACATCATAAAGGGAAAACTCCTGAAGCTTATTTTTCATTGGTCATTGGGCGTCGACCCGAGTGACTGGCATCAGTGGGGCGATCGCAGCTGCAACTGCCAGTGTGTCACAAGCTGAGTGCCGAGACCAGGGGTTAAAACAAATAACCACAGTTTGCTTTCTTTAATGAGGTTTGAGGCTCCAGGCTCACCTGTGGAACAGGTCGGTCGTTCCATCTGTGTTCACCGCCCCGAGCCTCCGAGCACGAGACGTTACGATAATGTCGTTGGGTCCAGAGGGCGTCTGTCCTCCTTCCTGGGCTCAGGTGGTCGTGTCCCCTGCACCGAGCTGACGTGGCCCCAGGTGTGAGCATCATCCTCATCATCATCATCATCACTTCAAGATTCAAGATTCAAGATTCAAGATTCAAGATTTTTATTTGTCACATACATATACATACTTCCATACATATATGCAGTGAAATGTAATGCAACGCACCCGGTGATAGCACACATGCATGATGATTACCTGTAAACAGTCCGAGGGACAGATATGGCTCTGGAAGGGAAAGGGTTAAATGCATGTTTGGTACTATATACTGTGTGTGTATATATATATATATATATATTTTTTTTTTTGTAGTACAAAACATGCTTTTATTTTGCTGCTGCTGCTGAGGGCACGGTGTCTCTCCCTGAGGCTGTTTGTCTCTGTTTTACTGGATCCTTTGAATAAAAACAGGAAAAGAGTGACAGCGGTCGTCCTCCGAGAGACGTTCCTGAAATACATGTTGAAATGAGGTGAAAAAAATAAAAAATAAAAACACAGAGAAGTGGATGGACAGACAGACAGACAGACAGACAGACAGAGAGATAGATAGATAGATAGATAGATAGACAGACAGACAGACAGACAGACAGACAGACAGATAGACAGACAGATAGATAGATAGATAGATAAATAGACAGACAGACAGACAGACAGACAGACAGACTGACAGATTGATGATAGACGGATAGATGGATAGACAGATATTTTATTCAAGCCCGGAGGGAACTTGCATCGTCTCGACAGCTCACATCAAAACATCAGCAAAATAATAACAAAGCAAAACAATAATGATATGAAAAACAAATGACAATATCTGGAAAAAATTTAAAAATAAACCACAAACTTATCTTTAAGTAATAATAACAATAATGTGAAAAATATGACCTAAAATTAACAAAAAACAACAAAAAATAAAAGCACATAAAATAAACAGTTTTATATGACAACGTATGAGATAGAAAAGGTGACGTACAATTTATTTGAACTGCTTAATATTACTACTGAATATACATTAGGTGGAGTGAAAGTACACTTAATAAAAATGTACTTGGTCGTTAAACGTTTTTTTTCCATGTTGAATGACATCATACAGTAAGTAGTGACTATAACTGTACTACATGCATAGTGACTAAATAACAAGTAGATTACAAACACTAAGTCTACTTCAGAAAACACACTGTGTACTTCTCAGAGTGTACTTCTCTTCAGTCATTTGGTTCATCACATAACGCAGTATAAACAAGCCTCACACACACACACACACACACACACACACACACACACACACACCACACACACACACATACAGACACACACACACATACAGACACACACACACACCACACACACACACATACAGACACACACACACAGACACACATGCACACAAGTGCAGACACACATGCCCGCACATACAGACACGGATGCACACGTGTACACACATACGCACGCACCCATGCACGTGCGCACACACACACACACACACACACACACTCACACACACACACACACACACACACATACACGCACACGCACTCACATACAGACACACATACACGCGCAGGCACACACACACACACACACACAGTTGTCAGCGGAGGAGCGGTGACGGAGATGGATGGTGTGTGTTGTGGAGTCTGCTGTGTGTGAATTCATCCTCAAACTCTCCTTTTGAAAATCCCGTTTCACTCCCGTGATAAAGCTGCTGCCGACGGCAACACACACATTAGAGGTTTGTTTTGTTTTTCCAGAGGACAAACACCACTTCCTTTGTGTGTGAGTCAAATATTTCATCACTGGTAACCCCGACAACGCTGTGACTCAAAGATAATAACACCGCTACTGTTGCTATAATAGTCGTACATCCTGTAATATTTACTGAAAAACGCCTTGACAAGACCTATTACTGCACCCCGCCCCGGAATACTCCACTCTGAGTGGTCAACAGCTGCAACCAGCGGCCGGTCATTCCTGGAAAACGACCGCTGGTCTGTTGATAACGGCTTTAACAGAGCAGCGTGTTCAGAGCAGCGTGTTCAGAGCAGCGTGTTCTCATCCCTCGTATGACTCCGCCTTCATGCTAATGCTAATGCTAACACTAGACGGTGGGGTCATCTCGTGACCTTACATAGAAACTACGATGGAATGAAATGTTAAAATATCGCATTGTTGTGGAATGTTGTACTCAGTGGAAGCTCTATAATAAATAGACAGACAGACAGACAGACAGACACACAGACAGACACACCCGCCGCTCCGGGTACGCCGTGCGCGCACACATGCTGTATTAGTTTTAACGCTCGCACTCAAAGACACGCCCGCCCGTCGTCGCGCCGGGAACCGGGCGAAAAGGACACAAGTGCAGCTTTTTGACTTGAACTCTTTAAAGAGCAGGGTTTACAGCCCGGAGGGCTGCGTGAAGCCGGTTACCTAAATGAAACAGCAGTCTGGCCCCGCGCCCCCACCTCCCTCCCAGAGTAATGTACACATTCAGAGCAATGACCTCCCCGCGACCCCCTAACCTTGTCTTTAATTATTTGTTTGAAGACAGCATGGCGTTCCCAGGCGGCGAGGTCCTGTGTGTGTGTGTGTGCACGTGTGTGTGTGTGTGTGTGTGTACATACATGTGGGCAATACTGTGCGCTAACACAGAGCGCCTGCAGGCCATAGATAGATATACAGTACATCCATTTGCAATGGTAATTGTGGAGATTGAGAAGTGGATATTTACTTTAAAAAACTTCCCTTCCATATATTCCATATATTCTGTATATTCCACATATTAAATATATGCTATCTACTCCATATATTCCATTAATTCCATATGTATGGAATGTATTCCATATATTCCATAATGCCATGTATTAAATACACTCCATGTATTACATTTTGGTGTGGGGGTGGTGTGGATTGAGCAGCCACACCTGTCCTGGGTCTAGAGAATTGTGGCCCAGGATCAGTGTGGCTGCACACCTGTTGCTGGTTGGTTGGTCTAATGAGCAACAGGTGAAGCCCCCATCCCCCCCCCCCCCCCCACACACACACACACACACACACACACACACACACACACACACACACACACACACACACACACACACACACACACACACACACACACACACACACACACACACACACACAGGTGAGGAGCCCTTGTCATGACATGGTGTCCATCTGCTCCGGGCTTGTTCCATCTTGCCCCATCTCTACAATAAACTGGGGCGTTTCCAACCCCGTCGTCAGGTGTCTCTGTGCCGGAGGGTCTGGGTGGCGTGTGGCAGGTGAAACTGCCACATCCATATATTCCATGTATTCCATGTATTCCATATATTCCATATATTCCATATATTCCGTGAATTCCATATATTCCATATATTCCATGTATTCCATCTATTCCATACATATATTCCACTTGCTTCCTGCCTTTTCACCTTCCCCTTCCATGACCACTGGACCAGCAAAAGCACTTCACCTGCTGAGGAGAAGACGAGCGTTGGTGACGAAAAGGGAAAAGCAGAACTGTTCCTTACTGTCTGGACTCAAAGCAAAACGATCTCCAGGAAGGACGACGTTTTGCCTGATGTGAGATGGAAAGGTGAGGACCCCGAGCTCCGTTGAAGAGACGTGGAGTAACCAAATGTGGTTTTCCCAAATGAAAACTAACCTGGAAAAAAACACTTCAAACATTCAATTTGAAAAAACAAACAAACAAAAAAAAAAACACGAGCGTTTTATCAGCCTCGTTTTAACCGATGAGATGGAATATAAAATGGGAATTTGAACAAGAAAAAAACCTCCATCAGATATATAAGATGACAATTGGCGTCAGATAGTTGGAGTCTGATTGAACCGGATCTGACTCCGCCGTGGCACCGCCCTGACGTGGAGGTGATGGATGCAAGAACGTCTGCTTTTCAAACGTAATTAAACCGAGAGCCTGTCGGGATTGATGTCGGCCCTAGTTCAGGCCGCTGCTTAAATTCCTCCCTATGCCACCGAGCCGTCTGTTGCCGTGGTGATGGGTCATGCGGACAAAGTCCCCTTTATCTTTATCTGAGGGATCTGTGCCCAGACGGGGCTCATTAGAAAGTGTTTTCACAAACATGGCACCGCGGGAATTGGGATGGAAGGGAATAAGGGTCAGTTCTGGCGCTGGAAAAATCGAATATAGCGTTATTGGGCAAGTTTCAAAGGTTTTTTGGCGTTTCCCTTTAACTGCAGACACAGTTTGAAGAACCTTGACGGCTACTAGGCTGTTTCTGGGTATTTGAATATTTATATTTTATTATCATTTTTTATTATTTTATCATATTTCATTTTCTGTTTGATTTGTAATTTTCTGTTTAATTCAATCCAATTTAATTTAATTTATTTTAATTTAATTTAATTTTATTTCATTTCTTTCTTTTTTATCTATTAAAATTATTTCATGCTAATCGCCTGAAAAGAAATGTACCAATCCTCAGCATGATAAATTCCTCCTTTATGAAAATGTACTTGGCAGAATAAACTGATTCTGATTCTGTATCCCTGCCAAAAAATAATAATCGGAATTACCTTCGAGTTTGAAATGGATGTGGAGCTAATAAATGAGCCAACGGGCTCTAAGCAGCTAAAATATACACGCTACGGCAGAGCCCAAATCTTTGAAAACAAAACAGACAGAAAGGGCTTTTGTGCGCAGGGATCTCTGACAAATTCTGAATCTAAATCCGTGCAAGGTTTTTTTTGACAAAGTGGATTGTTACGCTCTAGTTTAATGATGGAGAAATGATGAAGAAAAGGCTGCAAAGAGGAGAATACGCGCACGCGCGCGCACACACACACACACGCACATGGTTTTTATCTCAGTTTACAAAGGCAATCCAAACAAGATGAATCAGACGCCTCTTCACGTAAACACAGCGTCCACCTCCCGAACATCTTTGGGAATGAATTGTGACATGTATATTCAACTTGTGAGTGTGTGTGTGTGTGTGTGTGTGCGTGTGTGTGTGTGTGTGTGTGTGTGTGTGCGTGTGTGAGTGTGTGTCGGTGTGTGTGCGTGTGTGTGAAGCTGACATCTGCACATGTGCTCATGCTCTCAGACGGACATACTCAAATAAATACACTTGTAATTGGTGTTCAAGAGTGGACATGTGTACATACCTACGCACACATACACACACACACACACACACACACACACACACACACACTGGAATGCAGTATGGGTTTTAACTAAATAGATGAAAGATAGTTTGAGCGGGAGATGCACATAACCCTCGTTCGCCAACCTCCATGTTTACCCTGCTCTCCCTCCTCCTGAGGACACTCCCTCCATCCCTGGCTGACAGGAAGGATGTTTATGTTGTGGTCGGCTGGAAGAAGGGAGAGAAAGCGAGAGAGAGGGAGAGAAAGAGAGAGAGAGGGAGAGAAAGAGAGAGAGAGAGAGAGAGAGAGAGAGAGAGAGGAACAGAAGGAAGACAGAAGAAGCATGCGAGGTGATGAGGCCAACCGAGCGGAGAGAAATTGGGATCGACCTTCTCCCCCAAATCTGGGTTTGATAGACAGAAAAATGTGAGATCCCCCCCCCCCCCCCCAAAAAAAAATAACAAACGCATTCCAGAGGTGGATCAAGAAACCCTGTGTTGTACTAAAAAATTGGACTTCTTAATGACATATCTATCAATGAAAATAAAGTTGAAATAGAGGAGGGGAAGCAAGGTTTTAATTGAATATAACAAGTGAAGCATCGCCTCCCTCCTCCAACAGCCTGCGCTCATCACTGGAGACCTTTTGAAAACAGTTGTTTGACGCCGTGTTCCCCTTCCCACAGATCCCTCATCTCCACGTACACCGGCTGAGAGCAGGGTGTCCGGTCTCTGCGGTCGTGGCGTGAGTCATGGTTCCTAAATAAAGCTTTTAGCCTCGCATTGAGCAGCGGCCGCCGTTGGGACTTTTGAGTAGATTTTTTTTTTTAATTTTTGCAATCAATTTGCAGAATTATTTTTGGGGGGGGGGTTGTTGTTTTGTTGGGCTGGTAGTGCCACAGGACGCCCGCCTTGGCTCTGCGCTGTGTTTTCAGTCTTTCGTCAGAGTTTCGCGCCGGCCAAACCCTCCCTGGGGGGACGCACATGTCTCGATTCCCAGACTCACCAACAGGAACCCTCTCCACTGGTATGTGTGTGTGTGTGTGTGTGTGTGTGTGTGTGTGTGTGTGTGTGTGTGTGTGTGTGTGTGTGTGTCTGTGTGTGTGTGTGTCTGTGTCTGTGTGTATATATGTGTGTGTATATATGTATGTGCGTGTGTGTATGCGTGTGTGTGTGTGTGTGTCTGTGTCTCTGTGTATATATGT
>NC_137198.1:10007066-10022066 GCF_960531495.2 Zeus faber
GTCTACTTTTACAATACAACAGGTGGGACATAAACAATAGGCCTACTCTTCTGCAAACACAATTTGTATTCTATTCAAATTTACAGCAAGTGAACAATAGCTTTATAGCATTATACATTGTTTTGAATTGATCAAAATAATACAAACAATGTCAGTTAAAAAAATAGGCAGTGAACACGCAGATACACAATAAACACACGATTGTGGTAACCATGTTGTAGCATTGTAATAGTGATTGAATTAAACATAAAATAGGAAAGAAAAAATAAATAAAAAAAATATTCAATCATAAATAGATAATAACAAATACATAAGATAAAATAAATACATAGATAAATAAATGCAAATAAAAAAAATACATTGGAGGAAAGCAAGTCATTTATGGTATACGATTACCGTATATATATATATATATATACACACACACACTACTCACAAAAAGTTAGGCATATTCGGCTTTCGGGTAAAATTTCAGGATGAACCTAAAATGCACCATAAACTTTACAGGTGAACTTAATTTGACCTTCTCTAAACTTTTGAATGTACATGTCCAACTGTTCAATGTTTCAGTACTTTTTGTACAACTTGCTGTTCTCTCACAAGGAGCTGAACGGCAAAATTCACAACAGGTGTTTGATCCATCAATCGACCAATACATTTCCTGGTTCAATTAGAATTGGTATTTAAACAGTCCTCTTCATCATGCTTTTCACATTTTGACATCATGAGACCAAGACGACACCTAACAATTGATCAACAGTACCTTGCCCATTGCGAGGCTTCAAACAGGATGTTCTCAGAGGGAAGTGGCCACTGAGCTTAGAGTGTCAGAGTGTCATCAGCAGGTTGCAACAGAGATACAGAGACTGGAAGAGTCACAGAAAGGCATAGAAGTGGACGTCCTTTGGCCACATCCCACACTGATGACCGCTTCATTGTGAACAGTGCTCTGCGGAACCGGACGATGAATGCCACTCAACTCCAGGCACATTTAAGGGAGGTGAGAGGCATCCAAGTGTCACGTCAGACCATTTGAAACCGTTTCCATCAGTGTGGTCTGCGTGCTAGACAACCTGCAAGGGTACCTGACCACACCAACAGGCACAGGCATCATCGTCTTGCACGGGCCAGGGAGCATTGACGCTGGACGAGGGACCAGTGGCCTCAGTGCTGTTCTCTGATGAAAGTCGATTCACGTTGAGCAGAAATGATGGCCGCCAATGATGTTGGAGACGTCAAGGAGAGCGCTATGCATCAGCCACTGGTGTCACCAAACGAGCCTTTGGTGGTGGTGGTGTTACAGTGTGGGCAGGTGTGTCTAGTCAATACAGAACTGCCCTACACTTTGTGAATGGTACAGTGACAAGGCCATACTACCTGAATGACATCAGTAATCCAGTCATTGTGCCCCTGCATGAACAACACAGGCCTAATTTCATCTTCATGGACGACAATGCTCCAGCTCATTGAGGTCGCATCATTAGGGAACGGCTGCTGGTATACATATTTACAGTATTTTAATACATTTATTTATACCGTAGTATTTTTTTTTTATGATTTCAATTCAATTCTAAAACGGAGAAGAGTAGGGTAAAAAAAAAAAGGTTAAAAAATAAAAAATAAAATAAAAAAAGAAAAGTCCGGATGGAAACGCAGTTTGGCGGCTGGTTACGTAGCGGGTGAAGTGGGTGTGCTCGGCGTGTTGAGTGGGAACCTGCCCCCCCCCCCTCCCTCCCTCCCTCCCTCCCTCCCTCCCTCCACGCAGCAGCGCCGCGGCTCTCCACACACACACACGCTGGAGCTCGGTGGGAAGGGGGAAGCAGCGTGGAGCCAGTGGACATGTCGGACGCGAAATGCCACGGGTCGGCGTGAGCAGATAGCAGAGAATCAGGTGGAAAGTTGGCGAGATTGGAAACCCACGCAGCGGTGGTGAGTACGCGCGGTTCTTTCCGCCTCATTCACTTTCATATTACTTCGCTGCTGTGGTGGTAGTGTGTGTCAAAAACACAGACCTGCTAGTGTGTTATTAATATGATTGTTGTTGTTGTTATTATTGTTTTTGTTGGTTTTATTATGTTATTATTTTGTTGTTATTAATATTGTTTTTTTTTTATTATTATTATTGTTATTATTATTATTATTATTATTATTATTATGATCATCATTAATATTAAGGATACTCTGTGTATAAATGTTTCCAGTTGTATTTTTCGATATAATGTCGCCACGCGCTACTTCTACGGAAACATACTGTGTGCGTGTGCGTGTGGGTGTGTCTGTGTGTGTGTGTGTGTGTGTGTGTGTGTGTGTGTGTGTGTGTGTGTGTGTGTGCGTGCGCGCACTTTAAAACGGTGATGTATTAACCCTGTAGATGGGATTGTTGATAAACACTCCGTCTGGTCCACGCAGCCCGATACTACCGCACGTATCAAGTTTCCACGAGGTTCTAAACAACGTGGACGTGCAAATCGGAACATTCTTTCGCCTCCAGCTCGGTCTCAGGTGTCATTTGAGAAGCTGGTCGCTGTTGGTTTTCGTCCCAGTGGTTGATGTTCATACAACGCACGCATGTTCCTTTCTCAAGCCCTCACAGCCCAGCACAACACAACACATCACAGCACAACACAGTAAGACACAGCACAACACAGCACAACACAGCACAACACAACACAGCAAGACACAGCACAACACAGGACAACACAACACAGCACAACACAACACAGCACAGCACAACACAGTAAGACACAGCACAACACAGGACAACACAACACAGCACAACACAACACAGCAAGACACAGCACAACACAGCACAGCACAGCACAAAACAACACAACACAACACAGCACAGCAAGACACAGCACAACGCAGCACAACACAACACAACACAACACAACACAGCACAGCACAACACAACACAACACAACACAACACAGCATGCCTAGACAATAACACTTGGCTCCTCTCCAGCTCTGGGTATTATGGCGCTTTCTGAAAGTTCACTAATCCCCTGACAATACCTCTATTCATTAAAAATAATAACGCCCCCCTATAGATTATAGATTCATATTCATGAAATCACTTTGTTGGTGCTTATTTATAAAAGTGCATCGGTGTAGAAGTAATCACTGTAAAGTTGTTCTCCCTGGGGTACCTTGCCCAAACAGGCAGGAATACCGTACACGACGTCATAAATGTTGCCTGTCTTTTAGAGATTATTATTATCATCAATACTGTTATTATTTTACTTTGATGTCACCATCATTTAGATCCGCAAATCTCACGACGTTATGTATTACATTATAAGGGGGGGGGGGTGGGGGTGTATTGTGTATTGTGTACACACACACACACACACACATCCTTTCCACTATTTGACTAATATCATGTGCCGATTTCATTTTAAAAGGCTTGGGTTGGAAAAAGAACATCAATAGTTTATTATAGGAAGCCGGCCCTCCTCATCGGCGATGTTTTATGTTGCCGGTGAAGGGTTCTGACTGGGATTCATCAGGGCTGCTGGATTGTGTATTGTCGTGTGGCTGCGTCTACACGCACGCCCCTGAGCTCCTCGTTCGCCGGCAACAATCTCAGGATGTTCCGTCCGCGCGCGTGTCGTCAGCGCGGAGCCGGGAGGGCGGATGTGCGGCACATCCACGGTGGTGGTGGAATCCATCCCTCCACCACGGCAGGGCTTAATGGCAACCGGGTTGTTTTTAAATACAGTACATATAAACACACCGTGTATCACCGCAGCTCTCACAAAACCGTCTGGAGCTTTCTTTGACGGATGCCGCCGTCTCGCTCCACGGTGGCTCGTCTCATTATGAGCGGCGGGGTGTTAAACACGTGGCCCGCGGCCCCCGCCGTCCCCCGTCGCGTCCCGCGCGCACGGCACGGAGCCTTGCCGTGCGGGGGCCGCGCCTTTCAGACGCGGCGCCGCGGATCAAAAGCACGGCGGTGGTGGTGGCGGCGGCGGCGGCGGCGAGACGGAAAACAGAGCAGATCACCGCAGTTTTTGATAGAATATCTGTAATTGGGAAGCGGAGACTCTCGTCATGTGAAGCCCGCTTCAGTCGACTCATTAGACTGTATTAGTTTTTGGGCTAGTGGGAAAAACCCACTGTGGGTTTATTGTGACAACTTGCAGGGAAAACATGGTATTTTTCTGTTTTTGACGTTGTTGTTCGGCGGTTCAAGCTTGATATAATACATCAGGATCGGAATCAAAATGTTTTTATTGGGCCAAGTACAATTTTATAAGGAACTTATCATGCAAGTGGGTGCATTGTAGAGTAAAACAACAAAAGGATTTTACTATTGAATGGGTATAAATATGAATATGGTTGGATGTTTCTGTACATGATAAATAAAACAATAATAATAATAATCTGTATCCAACCGTGTGGAGACGGTGCATAAGGGATGGGTACATGGACGTTACCTCAATCAGTGTTTCCAAACCTTTTTTCTGCGAAACTCGCCGAACGAGTGGAGTCTATTAAACGAGTGGAGTTGGGAGTCGCTCCCACAAAAAGAGCGAATCTTCAATTCACAAACTGAAGACGAGTAACTTTCGTTCATCGTTCACTGGAAGTCCTCCCTCGCTCACCGCGCACCAAACCGAATGAATCGGTTGAGCGGAGAGTCGGGAAAACCGAACGACTCTCTCTGCCGAGCGACCCATCAAGAACCGAATCTCTAAGAAACGAATCCGACACCACGAACCGTCCTTCATTTCAGAGAGGGCCTCGTTCCGATGAACCAGTAGCTGCCGTCCTGGCTGCAAGCGACAAATCCTACGAAGTTAGTGCGGCGTCGCCATTTTGATCTTGCAACACAAACGCAAATTTCCATTATTTACGTATTCATCTTGTTTCAAGTGGGATTTTGAGGGGGGATTCTCACGGCACACCTGACGACATCCCACGGGCTCGCACGGCGGTTCTGAGCACGGCGGTTCTAAGCACGGCGGTTCTGAGCACGGCGGTTCTAAGCACGGCGGTTCCCAGCACGGCGGTGGAAAAACACGTAGTTTGCACGCGGTCACAGGGCTTCTGCGCACACAGGCCTCCCTCGTAGTGTACATACTCGGGGGCTATTAGCCGACTTGATAATTTAGTCATTGTGGTAATTATGGCTGTGGGTGGACGTCTCTGTGAATCCTGTTGGTTCCTGCTCCTGTTTACCCACTCGGGCTACCGGACGGCCGCACTCTGAAAGGCTTTTATTGTCGTAACGGATGAGCTCATTTTGGGGGGGCTTGGCAACACTGTGTGTGGATTCACGGCTCGGCCCTCGCTCGCTCGCGCCTCCCCGGTACCGCGCTCTGGCTTTATAACCCTCGATATCGCCCCCCCCCCCAAAAAATAAAATAAAATCAATGAGCTCTGCCGGTGTCCTTCCCGGGAGGAAAGAGACGGGACCATGCTGCTGTGGTAAAGAGCGTAGTCGTTACCTTATCAGCCTTCGTATTGAGTTTAGTGCTTTTTTTATTTATTTTTTTATAATATCAGTATCTTTTGACAAATACCTCGATGAGGATATTTTGACGATGTATCTCATGCGCTTTTTACCGACGATGAACGAAATTCAGCCCCGAAACCCTCCGTCGGGCGTGGTTGTCTATGGGGATGCCTTCGGCAACACAAAGGGACAGATGTTGTCAAAATCAAAAATCGTAATATTTTGTTTTCTCCAATACCTCAATATAGGTTTTTTTATTTCCTGAAGTTTATGCTTTTATTTTTAATATTTTATTTAATTTTCGCCTTTGAGTGTTGTTGCTTTAATAAAATATTGACCCACACAAAATATTTTGAGGGACTGTCATCGGTAATAGGGTTATTATGAATATTATGTCCATTGATTAGAGCAGCTAGAACAGTCTATGAAGTTCAGAGAATTTCATTATTTTACCATAATTCAGCCTCCGAGGCATAATTTAACCATATCCCAATTTTACAATCCTATTTTCATTTTGTTACGATACAAAAATGAGACGACGTCTCCTGGTCTCATATCACAAAATCAATGTTATACCGATATAGCGATGTCTGTGGAGCTTTTTGTACTAAGTGATCACTGAGAAAGATGACAGAAACGGAGAGAAGGAAAAGGAGAGCGAGAGGCAGATGGAGGGAGAGATTTAATTCTCCTCGGGGATTCATGTTTTTTAATCCACCAAAAAACTAATAAAATAAAAGGGTGCAGTTTTATTGGCCTTAATTAGTCCCTCGCCGCGAAATATAATGTAATGCCGTACGGCATCACACACTATCACCAAATCTGAACACGGAATCTCTAATGTTGCAGCCAAGACGTTTAATAAGTCACAAGCGGACGCCCGGGGGAGCGAGTGATTCCTTTTCGTCTCAATTATTTTAGGAGCGTGGCCAAACTCCGCCCGTGTTCGGGTGGATCTCCACCCGACACCCCGACGGCCGCCCCTTAAGATTGTAATTCGTTGAGATCGGTTTCTGTTTTGACATCCAGCCACGAGGACGCCCCCCGGCCGAGGCGAGGCGTCGCCTTCCCATGGACGTGTCCTCCGAGGAGGCGACGGGGGAGACGCTTCTGTTTTTTTTTTTTTTGGGGAAGGTTCGGCTGGAGGGGGGGGGGGGATGAAGGAGGACGAGGGGTGGTGGGGGGGGAGTATGAAGGTCGGTGTGAGATATGGGAGGACTAAACGCTGCCAGCGAAGGATCACGTTATCGGTTTGTTACTTATCCTTCCAGATATCATCATGTTCCCCTGATGACCTTGAATCTTAGAGAGTGATGATGATGATGATGACAAAGATGGCGATGATGCATTTCCTCTTGTGGCGTCATGTTTTGCGCGTGTGTTTTTCGATAACCTCCTGCCTTTTCTACGGAAAGCCAGAACAACGTAAGGAGTGATCGGTTGGTAGTTCTCCCGACTATGCTTTCTTCTGATCGGTTGATGTGTGAACTTTTTCTGTCATCCGAAAAGGCGGACCCCGCCGCCGGCAATGTCAAACAGCGTATTGAGGAGCACATGCATAACGCCAATACTCTACATCGAATGCATTGAATGGCTGTTTCTTATAAAGTGCCAGCTAATCAAATATGGAAATTTTTTATTTTTTTTTCCAACAGAATAATTCCATGGATTTGCACTTTAATGACTGGGATGTGAGTGGTGGCGCTTTATGTCACTCGTTATGTCGCTGCCTTTGCCTGCAGCGAGGTGTTCAACATGTGTGTTGACAGGTGATCTCATCCGAGTCCGTGTCTAGCTGACACGTGTTTCCATCACTCGAGTGCGGCTCATGCCCTGAAATAAACTTGTTTTCAACCTTTACAGCGAGAGAGATGAATGTTTCGGCTTAGTGCTCGCTGATCCACGGGCCTTAAATTGGCCCGGTCGGCAGCCCTTCCAGTCGCTCCTCAAATCACATAGTTTGCAGTCTGAGCGACCGGCGAACCCCCCCTCCTGCCTTTTTTATTTATTTTATTTTTGTGCACATGGGGTTCCACTTTGGACATAATTACTGCTTTGTGTGTGCGCGCGCGCGCACACACGCACACACACACACACACACACACACACACACACACACACACACACACACACACACACACACACACACACACACACACACACACACAAACACTCAAGCAGAGTTGATGATAAGCTGATGAAATTCCCATGGAGTTCTGGGTGTTCTCTAAGGTATGCGAACGGGAGATAAGGCAGGCGAATGTGATTCCCCATGCTTGTCACTTTGTTTCTGTAACGCACACACACACACACACGCACACGCACATGCACACGCGCGCGCGCACGCACGCACACAACCTATACAGTTACTTCATACTTCACAGACTGGAGATAATGCGTGGCAGACACTTGTTGTGCCTCCAAGTCTCAGCAGTCCTTCCCGCCTCTGGCTCCTCGTCACAGCTTGAGAGCCACTTCTTCTAAAAGCGCACTCCAAACAACCCTCTCAGCCGTGCCAGCAATGTAATTACAGCAGCGACAGACTAATTTATACTTGGTAGCTCCTCCTGAAATGGTTTTATTTTTATTTTTAAGGCTTCCTCCGGCGACCCATTTCGGCTTCTATTTCTCGACGGTTTTTAAAGGGGGGTTTAAAAGGGGGTTGGGAGGGGGTCCACCTGGCTGGGCTGGGCGCTCTTCGTCCGTCGGATGGTGGTCGTGGTGGTTGCGGTCCGTGTCGTCCGCGGAGTCCTGTTCTGCTTACGGGCTCATTCTGCTGCTGCTGATGGGCGGAGTTTCTCGCTGTGAGGAGAGCAGAAAGAAAGGAAGCTGCCAGAATCTCCATTAAGACCCCTTTCCCCAGAAGGTCTCCAGAGGGCCGTGAGCACCAGCCCTACAGATTTCACATTAACACGCCGGGCAACAGGGGGAGCGGTGGACACTTAACGCCGCTGTGTTTCCCCTGACAGCCGGTGTACAGACACACCTAATGAAGTGTTTTGGAAAGGGGGCTTTTGCTGGGAAACGGGGTGATAAGCAGCAATAAAAAAAAAAATTAAAAAAAGTCATGTATCTTCAAGATGGCGGCTCCTTGGCCGCCGCCGACCTCCGCGCCGACCAGCCACTGAGAGTTGTTGCGTAAGGCAGCTCAAAGTCAAACTCATAAGCCCAGACATCGTCACTGGCTTCATTTCACCGCCCGGGGGCTCCTCCACGCCGCCTCCTCCTCCTCCTCCTCCTCATCCTTCTCTCCTTCCTCTTATCGCCGCTTCCTTTCTCCTTCCTGCCCGTCATGCTTCAGCAGGCCACCTAAGGGGGAGGATCTATGTTGGGTTCCCCACCGCCTGGTGACAGCTTGGAGCGAGATTGGGGGGAAGGGGTTGATGGGGCGGGGGAGGATGTGAGGGCTTCCGCCTCATTTGTAGGCTAGTGGAGGCTGGTGGGATCGGGGGTGGGGGGTGGAGGGGGGGGGGGGGGGGGGCTGCATGGATTACGGTGCCGAGCCTCTGCTGGGATGCCGTGGTGCCTCAGCAGAGGCTCTCCACTGGAAAGATGGAGAGACCAGTGACCTTTTTCCCAATCGCTTAAATTCTTGTCAAACTGCATAAAAGGCCCTGAAAGCTCTGAGAGGCGGCGGCGGCGGCGCTCGGACGGCCAGATGGAGGCGCGCAACTGTCACCCGGACGACGTGGACACGCTGAACGCATTCACGGCCGAAATGTCTGGTTTAGCCAGACGCTGTCGATTGGACTTTGAAGTGTGTCCAGGCCATGTGGGCAGCATCACTCTTTGTTACAGTTTGACTTTGCTCCAAAGAGCCCCGCTCCCACTGAGCTGGAATCTAAACTCAAAACATCATTTGGCGTTTTTTTAATTTGCCGTGAGCATAAATGGCAATAAAACAAAGCCATTTCCTGCTTTTGACAGAAGGCCGAGCGCGGTCCGCTCTGGTCTTTCCCCGTTTGTCCGCCACGCAGTGTTGCGGCCCATCTGTAAGACCTTACCGCGGCGCGGGGATGGCCCACGTTTTTGAGATTCCACAATAAGGCATACTTATTTATCAGTGTAATTACGCTCCGCGCAATCTCGACACATGTTTTTGTTTACCCGTGGCCGAGCCCTGGTTTTCCTTCGCGGCCGTTCGGTCGAGTTGTGCAACGAGGCCGTTATCTGCAGCGAGGCTCGAACTCCTTAATAAAAACGCGTCTGGTTTGTGGGACTGCGCCACCGTGCTCGCTGGGTTGGAGCGGAAAACGCTTCAACTGACTCACGTCGCTCTCCTGTCTGTCTGTCTGTCTGTCTATCTGTCTGTCTGTCTGGATATAGTTTGAAAACTAAGAAGCCGTGTGCAGATAGGGGCCGGCTGCACCGTCTTCCCCACACCTGCTGAAAGGTTATTTTCGAACCTGTCGAACCTTCTACTTCTGTTGGTTTCCACTGTGTTTTTTGGGGCGTTAGGGTTTTAAGCAATGGCCCCAAACCCCTCTCCCCCTCAGCGAAAGTGGGAGAGGGGTTGTTAGACGTCCTCTTGAGAGCATTTGGACCTAATTATCTCACTTCATTCTTTATTCTTGCCTTAAGCTCCACAGGCCGAGAGAATCCTCTTTTCCATTCCACCAGCGGCAGTTATTCATATTCATATGCGTTCGGCAGCAAAAAGAGAGCCAGGTCGGTGACTCGGTCACGGTGAGCCGTTCGTGTCCATTCAACCCGTTGAGTGAAAGGGCTTTTCAGGATCGGTGAGGACGAGGATATCGACCGGGCGCCTTGGGCCCTCGAGCGTAAAGATGGAGCGCCAGACGCGGGAGGGCAACCGTCGCAGATCTGAAAGCCGTGGGTCCCTCTGCGGGTCAGGGTTCTTTTATCTCTTACGGAGCAGTTCATGGCTGGATCTTGGAGTGGATGGTGATTGGATGTTGGAGGTGTGTGAGACATGAGGAAAAGGATCTTGCCTTTTTATAAGCTGGTGAAAACGCAAAAAAAAAAAAAAAAAAGATGTTTTTTTTTTTTGTTTTTTTTTTTGTAGATGCTGGGAGGAAATAACTGTACTTTCTTGCCCCTATTCTCCCTGCTTGATAACATTGTTTGACTGGGTGGTGCTGGTTCCAACCCTCCACCTCCCCAAATAATGTAATCTCACGTTAGTTTTTTTTTTTTTTTCCCTCCCACTCTCTCCTTCACTGCAGAGCGGTTCTGGTTCCTCTCCACGTTTTTCCTGTCTTTCCTGACACCCGCCGCCACCGCCGCCGCCGCTGTGCGTCCCAGCGATGAACACCATCAACAAGGAGGTGTTCAAGCCCCACGATGAGAAGATGCTCGTCGCCGTGCAGGTGAAGAGGCGGACGAAGAAGAAGATCCCCTTCCTGGCGACGGGCGGCCAGGGAGACTACATGACCTTCATCTGCCTCTCAGGTCAGGGGGACGGCGACGCGCGTTTTAGCGGGGCTTCCTCTGTCGGTCTCTCCTCCTCCTCTGCCCGCTCCTCCTCCGCTGACTCCTCCGTCGGCAGAGCTGCAGCCGGCGGAGTCTGAGCGCCTGCCAGCGTTCAGTGCCGTCTCTATTTGTTTGTCTGAGGCAACTATTTGTATTTGTATGCCGCTGCAAACGAGATATGTGGGTGCGGAGCTGGAAGCGCTTCAGATTGCGGTTTATAAAACGTTTGGTTGAAAAGGTCGATACGTGTTATGTATAAAACGTTCTCAATTGGGTTTCTCGGTGTTTACTTCCCCTCTTCGCGGTGGTTTGCGGTTTATAAATGCATATCTGCTTTGGCACGGTGGAAAATGTTCTCCTTGGTGAAGATGTTTTCCTCTGTCGGGGGAAAAGGGGATCGCGGTATCGCCGTCTCATCGTAGGCGATTTACTCCGGATTTTATTTGAATGACGTAGGAGGGCTACAGATGGTCTATATCGCCGCCCCTTCCCCACCTCCATTCTGCCGCGATTTTGGGGGCCTGAATGGCACGCACGCGGCGTGACGCAGTGGTCCGCGTGATTCCCGATTTAAAGAAGGCCGGCGCCAAGTAAAGTCACATTGGTGCACCGTAGCAGGCGTTCGAACCTCAAGCTTTTTTAGCTTCTTGAGGTTATGTCAAATCTAATTAGGATATGTAGAAGGGATTGTGTCGGTCTCCTTGGATTTTGGAGACCCGAGAGACGTAATTGCTGTTTTTTACACCAAAATAAGCGGGTTGACCGGGTTTGACGGGTTTCAACCCGTTAAAAATAGACGACGGACACATTTCCCATTGCCAGGAGGAATGCCTTTTTTTTTTATTTTCTGGTGTGTCATGTTCGATGTCACAAACGTAAAGGGGCGTGTCATGGTGCCAATGCGATAATAACAATGCGGGAATAAAACAGTAGAGGCGGCAGATAATTAAACAACGGCATAAGACTGTAAAACTTGGAAAAACTGTATTTTGAGCGGGATCGTTCATGAACGGCCCGACACTACAGTAGAAGCAGCATGGAGCACCGACCGTTCGGGACCGGCGGGGAGCGCGGGGATTCTCCGCTGTGCTCCCCAAGGTGCGACCCCCACACTCACAACATTTCATGGCCCCCCCCCCCCCCATGCGGAAATAAGTCAATGACTTCAGATTTTTATATGAAATGATGGAATACATGGATATTCCTGTCTATTCATGCGTCAGCGCCAGGAATTTCAACTCGCGTCGCGTCTCGCTGGTAAAGGGGCCAAAATGAGCATGTCGACCCCGGTGTCTGGGACCCAGGTTTTTCCCTTCCCACTGGTGACAAATGCCGGATGCTAGCGGCTGCTACCGGGTTTTTGGTGCAGTGGGAAAGGGGTATAGGACGGAGACTGACCGTATTCTCTGACCGGGATGTTGGGTCACTTGACCTGAAGAAGGTGGCGATGAATCGTTGTGATTTTGGGTCATTGTGTGGATCTCTCTCTCTCTATCCCTTTATACAGTATATATTAAGGCTGTAAAAACAAATTAAGCATTACTTGGGAAGCACAATTAATCGCGATGAATTGAATATTTTCCCCCTTGAAACCAGGGCCTGCAGTCATCGATATTTAAACACAGAACCACCAAAATTTATCTGTAACTCACCACATGAATGGAGAATCTACCCGGAGGAAATAAATGGCATCTTGTGACTGCCATATTCCCAGCCTTAATTCTGTATACACAGGGTGCATTTACAGTATATATCATTTGGTGTGTGTGTGTGTGTGTGTGGTTGTGGGTATGGGTGTGTGTGTGTGTGTGTGTGTGTGTGTATGGGTGTGTGTTGAAGGGGCGAGTGGTTCAGCGTTTTTAAGGTTCTGTCGGCAGCGTCCTGCTAGTCCCACTCTTGTTCAATTCCAATTATTGTCGCTGCGGAGCGGTGGTCACATTTCCACACGTCCCTTTAAATTCAGCCGCTGAAGCTCGCGCTGATGAGCGTGTTTACGTTCCCCCTTTGCCAATAAACTGACAGGCTTAATCAATTTACGCCTCGGGTTTGGGGACCAGTCATTTCAAAAAATATTAGATTTACACCGAAATTGAATAATTGTCTAACGAGAAATTCGGGGGGGTTTCACGTCCCTTTCAAATCTTTCCTTCTCGGAATGTCGACAGAAAAACAGCTCGCCGCAGTAATTCAATTAGCTGTGCTTTTTATCATTCTGGAGGAGAAACGGTGAAGAGTCAACAGCACCGCTGGTCCAAAAAACCTGCTATATTTATTAAACTGGTCTTTGGCAGCTTCAGCCATCTTGCTTCAAGGTTTATTGCTCGTTACAGTGAGACTACAAAGGGAATTCATGCTTTCATATCAGTCACGGTAGCACGCCGACAGCCCTTCAGGTTTGAAATTCAAGGTTTCCTTCCAGGGGTTCAGCCGCTGAACCCCTTTTTGTTGCATTTAATTGCAAGCACAAATGCATAAAATCATGACTTTTACAACCACCAGCGGAGTGTTAACCATAGGCTATGATGAACGAGAACAAAAGGCCTTGGTTTTTTTGTTAGCGCTGGTGCTACAGTCATTTCCCCCATCAACGTCCAAGTAAACATTCAGTTCAGTTTGACCGGCGGTGCGATGCGAACAATAACGCTCACCCCTTGGCCCTAAAAAAATAAAATAAAAAAAAATAAAAAAGTGTGTGTTTGCTTTCCCATATCTCTCTATATGGGAAGGTATGGTCCAAATTCCATTTGTACCAAGAAGGCTGGAGCTTTGAGCTTTTGCCTCAATTGATTATTAAATCAATTAAGGCATATTATATGATCATTAAAGTGGTAAATTAAATTGTACTTTTCTCTGGGGCAATTTTATATATATATATATAGATATATATATATATATATATATATATATATATATATATATATATATGTATATGTATATATATATATATATATATATATATATATATATTTTTTTTTTACTTCTTGGGTTAGAGCTACCTAGACTTAGGATATTCTTGAAGCACCAAAGAGGTCGTTTCCATACGTCGAGGTAAGTTTCCAACGTCTCGATTGTTGAAGACTCATTAGTGCGAGGGGTGTTTTGTGTTTCATGCCTGCGTGCCTTCCCCAAATGGTCACTTATCCTTTGTAGCACTTACGCGACGAAAAGAAATTGTGTCCCTAAAAAGGGTGGCAGGTTATTGAACCAGGATAAATGGTTGTTAAATCTACGCGGAAATGGAGCGCGCAACCTCTAACTGCTCCAGTGGGACGGTTCGGTCGCTGCCAGAACAAGGCTGTTTTTTTTTTGTTTGTTTTTTTAACAGGCTTGAGATTAAAAATCAATCAATATATAATATAATATATCAATGAAATGGCTTTTAATCATTAGAAGACTGTGTGTGTGTGCGTGTGTGTGTGTGTGTGTGTGTGTGTGTGTGTGTGTGTGTGTGTTTCCATAAACCCCAATAATATGCCAAGAGTCGGCTAATTTAAATAACTTTAACGTCCCCCATCATCTGAGGATTTATTCTCTGGATTATCTGGGTGAAACTAAATGAGCTCGCTCTGATTCAATAGCACAGGCCTGGTGCACTGTGCAGCATTTTAGGAATCCTGGAACGTGTGTAGCTGCCTTACAGGTTCCTGTGCCCTCTTCTGACATTTATTATAAAATTTAGTTTAAGGAGAGTGTATTAATGTTGACGTGTAGGAGTGAAGACTTTGCAGTTAGGATATGAACAGTATATTTATTCATATTCAACAAATAAATTAGAGCATCATTTCATAGAGAATTTCTCGTAGAGCACTTCTGTTTAGATTTAATACATTTATTTAATACGTTTATTTATTTTGTGGAAACACAGGAAAAGTCATATTAAATGAGATAAGAAGACATTTTTCCATATTTCAGTCCAATTAAGGCATTAAGAAAAGTGTATAAATAAAAAATAAATTGTAATCTTAATAAAAGATAAATAATATAGTAAAAAAATTATAATTAGCAAAAGGTGAAATTATGAAAAAAAGCAACAACTCCTGTTTAATTACAAAACAAAAAATGATGAGATTAAAAGAATGTTTCTATTAAATGTTTCTTTTTTGC
>NC_137198.1:10027066-10052066 GCF_960531495.2 Zeus faber
AGCTGCGCCGCACGCAGGGCATTGGGAGCTTGTTTACGCCGGGGAGGAATTGCCGTTTGTGGGAGGGTATACGGACAAAGGCGCCCGAACCCGTGTCCTGCTCAGCGTTTTATTACAGAGGTCTGTTTACTGAACTTTGGAACAGAGTCACAATGTGTGATTGTTCTCCCTCATTGCAAGATTCTACAGCACATAAATTCCAGTGAAAAGGCTCCCTTTCAATTATAAACTAAACTTCACAACGACCATTTACAATAAAATCGCCAAACCTGAAAGAGCTGTTTGCGTATGTTGTCTCTGCCTCAAAAAGTACTTGGTAGACTTTGAATTTCACATCTGACCTGTGCTGCGGATAAAGTTTTGGCCCCGCATATCAATGGGAGATCAGCAAAAAACGCTGATCTCCCATTGCTCCCAATGCGTTCCTTCCAGGGAACGCCCCTCGCGCCAAGTCACAAAATCCAGAAGGCGCACGACCTTGCGCCGCGACCTTGCGCGAGCGCCACGGCGCCGGCGACGTCATTCGCGGCGCGCGGCGCCTCACACCCCTGCGCTACCGGCGAGCATAAAGCAGGCTTTAGTGAGATATACAGACGCTTTGCTCCAGGGTCCCATGGGTCGGCCGCTCTCCATACTCAAACCACCCTAATCCCCCCTTTTCATGTCCGTCCCTTTATCCAGCTCTCCCTCACTCTCCCCAGCTCCTCCCGACTCACCCCTTTGACCCAGATCTCCATTGTGATGGGGATCCTTCAAGTCTCGGGAAAATCGCTGAAGTTTGAAGAGAAGTAATGATGAGAGGTTTAGGAGGAAACGATGAAGGAACCTCTCTGATATGATGGAGATGATGCAATGTGAGTTCCTAGAAACCCAGAGGGTGCGAAGGAGGGGATTTCTACACACACACACATGCACGCAGACACACACACACACACACACACACACACACACACACACACACACACACACACACACACACACACACACACACTTGTGTTTTTTATTTCCACAGATGTCTCATTGCGATTGCAGGTGTCGGAAATCACATAATACAGGCAATTACACAAACATTAGGCACGATCTCATCTGTGAACAATCACACACACACACACACACACACACACACACACACACAGCAGGCAGATGGAAATATGAAAGGCCCAAGTGTGTGTGTGTGTGTGTGTGTGTGTGTGTGTGTGTATGTGTGTGTGGAGACATCACGGCATGGCTGAGTGGGTTTGACAGCCCTCCCTTCACCATTCCCTGCTTTACCTGGGCCAAACCGTCCGTCAGCCCTTCTTGAACTTTTGTTTTCTAGTCTCTCCCACTCGCTCGGAAAAGCCGTAATTTTTTCCACTGGAAACAGTGGAGCGCTCCCTCTCTTTCCAGCAGGAATCCGGGGTTTGCGGGCTTGGATGGAGGGACGGTGTGGTTGTTGGTTTCGAAGGCCTCCCCCCTTCGCTCCCCCTTTGACTCCCCCGTGCCTCCGCCGAGAAAAGTCCTGATTTCTCGGGATGGAGAAAGTAGAGGGAGGAATGTAAACACGTAAGACGCTTGGAAGTGGTTGCCAAGTTGGAAGCCATGCATCGACTGTTGGTTTCTGAATAGAGACTGGCAAAACGGTTGTCGAATTTTTTCCTGAATCGTTCTATAATTTTGTGATCAGCCTGTGTAATTATAATCCATATTGCACTTTTCATGTTTCTTTGACCATTTTTGAGTAAATCAGTGCACAAGGATAACTCATTTTCTACAGTATACTCACGCAGTATACAGAAGTATACTGCGTGAGATAGTTGTTAGTGTCACAAATCTGGTTGCCTGGGCAACTAGTCAACCTTTATGATCGGGTGCTGGAAAACAGCAGGTTTGTTGCTCTATTTTGATTGAAACCGGTGCAGTTTCACATTTTCAAAACGTGCCTCGTTTCGTGAAAGTCCTGGTTCCCTCACCTGGGAAATACACACCCAAGTGACTCTTTTGGATGAACTCGCCGCTCGCTGCTCTTGTTTCCTCAAAGTTTGTTAATATAACACGTGTCGCGCGTCGGTGCCGAACCTGCCTGCTCAGAACGGGCTCGCTGGTTCTCACGGGAAGCCCCGTCCCCCGCCCGCCCCCCCGCTGGCACACTCTTCACTGTTTATTGCGAAGTTTGTTTTATCACACGTGTCGCGTGTCCAAACAGACCCGCCGAGTGTCAAACACATCGGACGCACGGCTGTGGAGAGAATGGAAGGACATACACACAGACAGAGATTCCTTCCTTAATAGTCATATATTTGTCACCCATCGTCGGAGCCGCCTGAGGTTAGATGTGGAGCACGGTGCAGCACACTTGATGTTAATGTCGGCTGTGAGGCTTGTTTACCTGTCTGAGTCTACCGCAAGCGGAGTGTATTTAGAAGGGTTTTTTTGGGGGTTTTTTTGGTATAGAATGCTTTCTGCAGAGTGTCCCTTCTCCTACAGAAGGAAGGGGCACCGGTGGAGCGTCGGAAAACAACTACGAACCCAAACAATCCGGACATTTTCAACGCGAAGAGCTCGGCTGAAAAGCTGCTCTCCCCTTTTGACCCCCCCCTCCCCCGTTGGAGTGTGATGAACGTCCGGTTCGGAAAAGGTGGAAACACTGATGGCACATGATAGTCATGAAGGGGGCCCGGGGAAAGAGGCGCGGGGGAGGAAGCCACACATGGTTCTGATCATCTGTTCTCTGACCCGACGGGTTCACTCGCTCAGGCGGGGAAGGACGAGCGCGACGGCCCCCGCTCCCTCGTGCGACCGGCGGAGCCGCCCCAGCGCCGCCTTGCGATGCCGCTGTTCTGTCGCGCCGGGGACGCGGTGGCGGCACCTTCCCCCCTTTTTCATCTGCCGGGAGCGTAACAGAAAGAGAGGATGGAGGAAGAGGAACATGTGAGACATTAAGTGAGTCCACACTGGCGGTCCTGTAGAAACGCGTCCGTCCGTATAATTAGACGCTCTGATCCACTGGCTAAAGACTTAATACCAGACCTTTACCCACTCCGACTTTAATTTAACCTCATTAACCGTCTCCGAAGGTGGCGGGAGAACAAATGGCCTCGATGAATAAATATGGTTTTGGGGCCGAATAATCAAGTTCCCCCCGCGCCAAGTTGACCGTGTTTATCTGCCGGTGTTCTTAATTAAAATAAACTGTTTATACCGACGCAGGATGTCGCTAAATGATCCGTGAAGCCGCGGCTATTAAAGAAGATTAAAAGGGGGGAAATCCTGGCGGCCTCGCGCCGTGATGAAACGCAGTCCGTCGGGGCAAATGGTTAAGCTTTAAAGAAACGTTAAATCTCGACTTTTGGGAACACGGGGAGCTCACACCACGGTGAGATGTGGCTTTTCTTGGAGTTGTTTTGAGTAACGGTAGTATGACATTTTTACTTTGAACGACTTTTTGTAATTGCCGCAGTACCTCCAGAGCGCGATCCTGCCAGCGGGGTTGCCAGGAGGAAGTGACTCAACGTCCTGTTTCTAGTCTCTGATATTCATGCAGGAAGAGTGTGGGGAAAAACGCCATAAAACACAAAGTTTACACACATTATAATTATTATTATTATTTTTTTTTTTATCGGTACAACATGAAGACAAACAATATTGTGAGCTTCCAAAAAAAGAGATTTATCGTTTTAAAGGCTGTATTGAAGCGCAGTAAGAAGCTGCGGCAGAGTGGTAAGTTTCTCAATAGCCAAGCGCTCAGTGGGTAAATGATGGGAACCAGCATTTTAACACGGGCTGGTATTGAAAATGAACACCTCAATGATAACATTGACATTTATTTCAGTAATTGAGTCAGGTAACCAGATAACGTTCGACGCTCACTGCCGCAGCAGGTCCTTTTTTTGCTGACTTACAGGCGTCACCAGTCTGGTCGGCTTTTATGTTGAATTTGGAGACCACAGCCGCTCGATGGTCTCCTCTGTGACTCTCCGTGTTTAATGGAACACCTTGTTTGGTTATTAGAGGAGCATTGAGCTGAGGGGGAGGATGGCTGTTTGCTAAGCCAGCGGCTCAGACACAGGGATCCAGTTAAAGGAGATGGGGACAGATGTGGAGGAGTGGAGAGGCGGGGGAGAGATGGGGGGATCGCAGTGGGAGGAGGGTGATCTCAGGAGGACAAAACCTTTTTTTTTTTTTTTTTTTTTTTTTTTTTAGCTGGAAAGGGAAAAAAAAAAAACAGGGGGGCTTACACATGAAAACTATTGTGATTTCTGCTCCAAAAGTCTGTCATATTATTTAGAACCGTATAATATAAACATATACTTAAGGTAGAACAAAATGCAGTTTAAGAACCAATATTTGTCTTTGCAGTTGTTGGTGTGAGGGGGGAAAAAGAAAAAAAGAAAAAATCCACTGGAAATATTTGCGGCCTGCGCTGGTCTGCACAGGTCTGAGTACGGAGCCAAAAGATAATACAACTATGAACTAATGTAATGTAATGACTATCGGAACTAATGCGTTCCAAATCTCAGACCCGGAGAAATGTGAATGGAATGAGGAAAGTATTTCTGTGCAGCACGCCCAACGATCCCATCAAAAGCTGCAAGGTAATTTAAACAACAGATGGGATCATTCTAAATACTGCCAGAAAGTTTGCAGGCCTGCAGTCCTACAGTAGAACAGGGGAAGCGTGCATATCTGTCTGTCCGGCGTGCCAACTGGAGACAGTTTGGAAAAGGGGAGAAAAACAAACAGTACGAGAAGCCCATTTTTCTGTACACCGAAGACACTCCGTATTTATAACGATAATAACACCGACAGGGTGGTTGTCTGTGTTTTTATTTTATTTTGTTTACAAAGAACGACATCTCTGTCTTGACACAAATCACCCTGTTTTTTTTTTTCGAAGCCGGAAAACTCTTTTCCATCCAATTTAGGTTACACTCACTGTTCTGATCAGTATTTCGGCAGTTCATTGATATTGGATTTTTTTTTTTTTTTTTTCCCAACCGTTTGTGTGCCGTCAAATTCCACTTAAAATAAATAAATAATGGCAATAGTTATCGTGGTGCGAGGCTGCATTAGGTCGTCTTATACATCATCATCATCTTATTTTCAGTTTGTGAGTCGAACATTCACTCCCTCGCTCACTCTTTGCTTGGAGTCGAACGAACGAATCGTTTTCAGATCACTAATGAGGAGTCGGCCTTGATCATAAGCACAGTCCCATGCATTGATGATGGTTCTTTTTAGCGGTTAACAGGATAGTAGCTGATAAATACTGATCTACTACAATATATGATATATATCACGGCCAATAGTTATCAGTTGTGATGTATCCTATAATGGCAGCATTATTTTGTCCAAACATTGTCCCTCAGATGCTTTCTATTCTGCACCGTGACGAAAATACTTCCTTTCTCTGAGGTCTTCCTCAGATTTCAAACACTTGACATGAACAAACAACATGACACACACACAAACACACACACACGCTTTTATTATTTTATCTCTTTTTTTTTTTTTATTCACTCAAGACACTGGTTGTTTGTGTGTGTGTGTGTGTGTGTGTGTGTGTGTGTGTGTGTGTGTGTGTGTGTGTGTGTGTGTGTGTGTGTGTGTGTGTGTGTGTGTGTGTGTGTGTGTGTGTGTGTGTGTGTGTGTGTGTGTGTGTGTGTGTGTGCACTACTGTACCCTGCCTGATTTACGACCCCTCCGATGGCCGGAGAGGTGTCGAGGACCCCGACGCGCTGTATAAATAACATCATATCTGCTCGGGCTGAGAGAGGGAACCCATCAATTCAAGTGTGTCCTCTGTCTGTCTCGCCTTTCTCCATCACTGTCAGATTGTCAGTGATGGACACACAGACACACACACACACACACACACACACACTCTGAAATTCTCCGTCCAATCATCTTAAGTCCTGCGTTCTTGAAACTTCCACTAGCTCTCTGAGAGACTCTTGTTTTCCTGTTTCATTTCATTTCATCTCATCACATCTCCCAGTTCACTGCGTCTGTCCTTGCCCTTGCTGTGTGTGCGCGTGCTTTTTCGTCTCTTTATCCGACTGTTCCCCTCCTTCGGCTGTGTCCGTGTTGCTGCCGTCGGCTCAATACAAACCCCGACTCTACGGAGCCGCTGCCAAAAAGCTCTGCTTGGAAGCCAAAATGAGAGAGGGGAGTCGCGCCGACGAACCCGTCGCACTCCTCAGAGAAACCCATCTACTGCGCTAAGATCTGGAGGCTGCACCTGCATGGCCTGGAAGACCTGAGCGCACGGCCCTCCTCCCCTGCGCTCGCTTTCTGCTGCTCCCTCTTCATCTTGTGTTCGGTTTGAATGGTTAATTAGATATAGCGAGGTCGTTTTTTTTTTATTTATTTTTTTTTTTTTCGTTTTGTTTTTCTCCTTCTCTGGAATGGTGTTGTATGAATACGCCATCAGTGTATTTATCCACACATTTGTGTATATGCTGATGATCTCGTGATCCGGGGGAATCTGTGTGAAGGGGGCTTATCCGCGGCACACTGGGATCCATATAATACGAATATGGAAAATTCAATGAATGTCAAGTCGCTGAATGTGACTTAATCTGGGCTAATAGTGACTTTCCTTTCTGCCTCTGGCTCCATCGACAGACTCATCTGGGTTTTAATGCAAGACTTAATATCTGCCCGCCGTGTGCCCCTCTCTTCTTCCCAGTGACTATATTTAAAATGGATCTATTATGCTTTTCCTTATTTTCTGTCATATATATTATGTTTCAGTGTGGGATGTTCATATGAGACATGGCCAAAGTGTCAAATAATGAGGTTAACTTATGACAAAGTAATCGCTGTGAAGAAAACGCTTCCAACTGCTCTGAAGGCTCCGTCTTCAAAGGTTTTTTTCTCGTTTCTCTTTTTTCTCAGCCCGTCACAGATTTCTATATATGGTCATCTGCTCCATCTGATCCGCTGTGCGTTTCTCCAAACAAAAGCGATAAAAATACGTCAAATATATTTATTTTAGATGTATTTATTTTATTTTATTTGGCACTGTCTGTGTCTCCCACAAGCTTGGAACATGGCAGCGAAAGTCGGAACAAACGAGGCGTTGTAGATCTAATATGAGTGAAGACTCAACAACTGGATTGCTTATTTCTCGCCTCAAATTTGTTCAGAAACAGGCTTTAGCGGGCTGATAAGGTGAAATAAGTGAATGTTACAGAGTCAATACAACGAAACCCAGAAGCCGTGCTCATGGCTGGAATGCATAATCTGAGTGGTATTTTCGGCAAAAGAAAATTCAAAAACATGTTTTGGGGACCTTAGAGACCCATATTATTAGGAACAAGATCTCATGTTTATCTCTCTCTGAACCCATCGTCCCCTGCAGGGTCAATGGAAAAAAAAATCTGCTGCTCAGCAGAGAAACTGGGTTAATAGCGGCACCTAATTTAATTATTTTATGGAGGCAGAGTCTGAGAAGTATCGACCAGGTTTTTATTTTCTTGCAGTAAATTTGATGCAAGGCTCCTGGCTAATATTTGTTTTACCCCCCACCCCACAGTAGCTCAGACATTGGTGAAAAACAAATATGGAATGCTTTGACACAGCACAGCAAGCATTTAGCATTCCGTATCGCTTCGTCTGCTTCAAGGTTCAAGATTTAAGGTTCTTTATTTGTCACATGCGCAGAGGTACCAAGTAAAACATGCAGTGAAATGCAGGGGGTGCTCAGTTACTGTGCGACAATCAAAGGGATCAATAATATGGCGATTAAGAGTAGATAAAATAAGATAAAAACAGAGATAAAATAAAATTGCTCGTGCAAGAGAAGCTATACATTTTAGAGATGTGCATCTACATCACTGAGGCTGATGCAATATGCATCTCCAAGCATTGACAACGATCCAGTGCATTAAAGATACATATGAAGCAGCCACTGATGCGATACGATTCACCCCTCTTGCGATGCAGTGCGATTCTACACGAGTCGATTCAATTCAGTCCGATTCATCGTGATGCGATTCGACCCGATGCAAAATAATATGATGCTATGCAATTCAATATGGTACAGATAGTTTATTTTTTATATATTTTATTGCTTTGGTTCTTCTTAAGCAAACAGCAAATCAACTAAGAATTAACAGATAAAAAGTCCCATTTTTACTTCACAGATTTGTTTCTCTAGTACTGCAACTCAGCAAGCGTCTAATTTATTATAATAATAATAATAATAATCTTAATAATAATAATAACATAATTATATATCCATAAATTGGATTTCACAGAAGATTTTGGAAACGATGAATTGCAAATTCATCCCAAACTCTATTTGGTACACACCATTTTTTAATCGGGGAATCGCATTGTCAACTTTTATGCCTGTGCACTGATGCAAATCGGTAAATCCTACCATCCCTAATACATATACACAAATCTTAAGGTTAGGTAAAAAAAAAAATATATATACATACTAATCTTAGCAGTTACCCGAATCTATCACTATTTACAGCTAAAGTGACCTGGTGTGCAAGTCAAAGTGGCTGTGGCAGAAACAAACAGTGTGTGCAGTATTGCAAAAGTGTTCATGTGTGTGGAAGCTTTGTTAAAATGATAGTTTGTGTTGAGGATCCAGGTGGCCTGAAGATAGAAACTCCTCCTCACGACGTCTGCTGAGGTCAGGCGGAACATCTCCCAGTCGACGTCACGAGAGCATCTCGTAGCGTGCCCTCCGATTGGTCAGTCCGGCAATTGTAACTTTAGGGGGAATAATTGTATCTTCAGGGCGAACAATGGTGTCTATGGGGGAATAATTGTCCCCTTACATTAAGGGCTTGTACCTCTGTGCCTTTAGGGAAACAATAGTACATTTAGGGGGACAATTGTACCTTAAGGGGTACGATAGCTTGTCACACCAGCAGTACCCTCTAAGGTACAGTGTATGCTCATTGCACGCTTGGCATGAGCACTTGTTTGCCATTCTGTACCTCTGGTGACAAATTTGTACCAAACAAGTACAAAAAATGGTATGGTCTTGACAGGATACTGCCAGCGCAGCAAAGCTTTAGTACAATGCGGTGTTTTACTTTCTTAGGGCGCAGAACATTATTTTCCTTCTTATTGTCTGCAAATGCCAGACATTTCATAGATTTGCAAACCCACACAGTGTGTGTTTACTTCCCCTACTATGCAAGAAAATAACACATACTGTACACAAACGCCACACATAGAGATGACATATGCTGCTACCCTGAGCCTGGCACAAATGGAGCTTCTCAAATGTACCTTGGTGCTGTCTGCTTCCATCCATTGATCTCGCTATGCCGAGAACATCTTATGTACATTCATCGTCCTTCTCCTCCTCCTCCTGGCATTTTCTTTCATCAAGCCAAAAAAAGGCCACATAAACTTCAAAATTGTTATTGCTTTCATTTTTGGTCGTTGTCTGTGAGTGCAGCCAGGCATGAATGACCCCCGCAGTCATATGGATGGAAGTCCCTGACGGCCATGATGGACACATGGGACATTTAGGCTTTTTTTTTTTTTTTTTTTTTCTTCTTTTTTTTTTCTCCTCCATAAATGCTTTCATAAAGCCTAGTTCTAGTTGTTGCGAGACTTACGAGAGATGTTCACACGGCCGGCAGGTAAACTGTCCGAGGCTCCGTGTATTGTCGGGTCTTTCATTGTAGCCTGGAGACGCATCACAAGCAATTTCGCTCTTCCCCTCTCTTACCCTTCAGAGAAATGTCCGCTGTGTGATCATGCTACGGCTGTCCAAGGCATAAGAGCCGAGGATGGGCCGAGATTTAGTGGGATTGGAGGAGGAAAAGCCCCTCTCTATTGAAGGGATGCGTGGAATCGAATTGATACCTTCGAGATGTAATGAATTCGGAGCCGCATCGGACTCTGCAGCGATAACTCCTATCATTTAAAAGCTGCCCGTATTGATTTTGAAGTGGATGAAGCCGGTGGATTTGCTGAGACAGTGCATCTGGAGTTAACTCTATCAGTCTGTTTTAAAAGAAAAAAAAGAGTAGCAGGGTAGATTTATCCACAGCCCTGAGTTCTGTGGACGCGGAGTTTTCTCCATCCTTCCAAAAGTGCCGCAATCTTTGATTATTTATTCGAACACCCCCTTCCTAAACAAGTCAAGCACCACCGCACCTATCCTGCGAAGCGGGATTTAACACTGCGGTGTTCGCTGGATTCGCTGTGATTTGCATTTCTCACTATTTAGCAGCCAACTATTTTATTATCTATATATGTTTTAGTTCTAAGAGATACTCAGGAGAGAAGGATTATCACTTGGAGCCATAACAACTGTTGCTCTAATTCCAGCGGGGAGGGAGGTTAGCACTGCTAGGGGTTCGAGCCAATTTGTTTTATTACCGGACTCCTCTGAGATTCCCGGGGCCGGTGTCCAAAACAGTCCATTATTTCTGTGACTTTTTAATCCCTTCACTATCATTCTGAATTGGGAAGAGGCTGATGAGGGAGACAAGGTGAGGGAGCAAACCGATCATTTAAGTCACAGCATGGAGAGAAAGAGCGAGATAAGGGTTTATGGACTATGTTTGGGTGGGGTGGGGTGGTGGGGTCAGAGTCAGAATGTTTTTATTTTTCCTAGTACATTTTTATCTGCAATTAATTTGTTGTGGTAAAAATTGGTGCATTGCTGTACAGACATTACATTGGCATGAGAAGCTTAACAGTCTGTAAAAAAAGTCTAAGCTTGACTTGACTTCAAACAAGAATAGCCAAATGGACAAAAATAGTTAAATATCCAAAGAAAATGCCCAAATGCACATAATATAACAGCATTATTATTATTATTATTATTATTATTATTATTATTATTATTATTATTATCATTATTATAATTATAATTATTATTATTATCTGTCCAGCCCTGTGGGCTGGATCCCTATTGTTTTTGCTCAGATTTGTATTATTATTAATCTTCTTGAAATTTTTGGGGCTAAAAGTGTCTGGCCTACGACAACAGCAGTACGCACAGACATGGTTGAGGGCTCGTCGGAACCGAGACATTTCAGACATCTTGTTCGAAATTGATCAATATCGATGTACATATGGAGCAGAGATTTGTGAAAAACTGTTGCAAAATTACTGGAAGTTGAAGAACATTGGCGTATCCTGATTAGTTTGAGCAGCGGGGCGCTTTGTGACATCGTCTGATGTCATACAAGTCCAAGCTTAGTCTCTCCGAAGTCATTCGCATCCAGCGACTTGCAGGCTGCAGGTCACTGCGAGTAGACAGACAACCCCGACAACTCGTGTTGTGTTTCACAAAACCCTGAAAACAAAAAACAGTCACAGGAGGCGTTTTCGCACCGGATGAAGTTCAAAGAACCTTTAGAGAAACCCATCCCTTCCTTTTGTGTTGATTTACGGAACCTCAGAAACCTGTAATACGTACCTAACAAACTGGACCCCATGTAATTCTGCCTGCTGCTATATTTATTATTATAACTATTATTAGGGGTCCAGCCCGTAGACTGTGCAGGCTGTTTCATCTTGTTTGAACAGCGCTGTCACAAACACCTCGTTGTTGAAATTTCAATCCAAATTGATGTCTAGATGTTACAGAGATGAGGCCAAAGCATTTCACGCCGAAATAAGTCCAACCCAGCTAGAACTATCTTGAAGACATACTTTGGCATAACACGGTTGAAGTGTCGTTTAAACCGCTGTATAACACGGACCTTGTGGTTTAAATTTAATTCAAATTGATCTACATACGGAGCAGATATTAGTGAAAAATGGAAAACTTAGACACTATATATTCAGTTGGTCTGGTTAACTGACACGTCACGCGTCTCATTCTAAATTGAACGAGATGAGATTTATAGAAAGACGCTTGATGACATCATCATATTATTTACTATAAATTTACACATTCCCATTGGGAATGTCCAGTTGGACCGTGTCCAGTGTGTGGCGTAGACTCGTCACTCTAGTGTTTCGACGTTACCAACTTTCGATTTACGTGTGTATTTATATAGCTTCTTACCTGGTAGATGTCAGTAGATCTGTTAAATTGATATTTTCAATCCGTGATCCACAATACTTTGCCGGATTAACGAATAATATAATAAAAAGTAATCCACAGAAACTCGTCAACGCGTCCACTCGAAACCACTGAAATGTGTACTTCATGCAAATGTAACTCACCGAAAATGTAATCCAAGGAGAAAACTCAACAAATAAATGACGTGCCCCACGCAGCTTCAAAGTGCCACCCTTCACTGAGAGTCCCGCTCTATTTCCACAGACGACACGGTGAGTTAATAACAATGAGAAGTTCTGGTTTACAGGCAAACATGGACGGATGCTTTAAAAGACAGGAGGGTTGCGCTGTGTAGACCGCATAGTGGTTGCTCTGGGAGACGAGCAACAAGGAGACTACAGACCGGGGGGAGCCCGGTAAACTGTAAAATGCAGCCAACACGACTAAACTGAACCCTGTGTATTGCTGCCTGCAGCTATATTTATTATTATTATTATTATTATTATTATTTCAGTATTGAGCAGGGACTGGTTTCGGCTTCAAATGAACCTGGAACTCAGTCAGTTGGAGAGATTGAGCAGTGGTCCACCAATGGCTTTGAGCACAAGGTCACTTGTGAGGACCCACCCTACAGTGTGCTTTTGTTCATTCCTTTTTAGAGGTTTGCGTGTGTGTGTGTGTGTGTGTGTGTGTGGTTCAGGCTGACGGCTCTGGATCATCTGTGATGCAAACAAACAGCTCTGGACATTCTCTGGGATCTGGTAAGTGGACATCATGGGGAAATTGTAAAAAAGAACAAAAAAAACACCCTCCTGTAAAACAAAAAAACACACAATTGCTTTGCATCATATAGATTGTTGTAGTTATCAGAATCAGATTTGCTTGGGGACTGGAATTTAATGGCGTTGCCTCAGATTTGTAACGGTTTCCATCCAGGATGGAACCCACCCCCCTTCCCCAAATTAAAATAAAAATATATAAAACCCTGGCGAGGAGGATAAACTGCAGCCAGATTTACAGACACAGGAGTGTTTTATTGTCGCAGGTGGTCGAAGCAGCGTCTGGCCAAAAAGTTTCCAAAAGGATCCAATCTGTCAAGGGAGTAAAGCATTTGACAGAAAGGTGTTTTCTGTGGAAAAATGGTGAAATTCATATTAAACTGGAGTTAACTGAGTCAGAAAGACATTTGGTCCTAATTGTAATTAGGGAGAGCAAGGGAGAGAGAATGGTTTGATTTAGGAAACATGACAATGATGTAGAGACGAGGTGGAAGGAGATATAAAACGAGCTATTATGAGTTTCTGTACTTTCTTCTTCCCCGGGGTGGAAATGCAATGTCACAGCAGCTCACATTAAAATAAATGGTCAATAATAATGATAAAGCAATAACAATAGAAAAAAAAAATGGCAATATGCAATAAACCTAAGAATTTGCTGAAAATGTTAAAGGACACTAAACCTAGAGATTAACAACAAACAATAAAAATATACATAATATTATACAACACTACAAATTTGGCAATATACAATAAACCAAACAAAAAATATTACCCTAAAAATGATCAAAAACTAAAAAAAGACCTAAAACAATGAAAAATACAATGATGTAAGTGATGGAAAAATTATGAAAAAACAATGATGTAAGTAATGAAAAAACAATGATGCAAGTGGAAAACAATGAACAAGAAAAGATAGTGCAAAATGCAATACTCATACTTCTATTGCATATGTATCTAATTTAACATTTTTAGTATCAAATGGAAATGGAATGTAGATAATACAATTCTTTAGTTTACTCGAATCTGCTTAACCAGTTTAGTTGACCCTCTGTGTATATTTGATGTTTATACAGTAGATCCTGCATTTGTCACTATGTCCACTGGTCCGGATCGGAGCTCAGATTCATCTTTTTTGGGGATGGTCTTCTCCCACTCCAGACTTTGTTTTTCCTTCTGATCAGGCTCTGGGGTTTTCATTATAACTCTTTAAAATTCCTTGTGCTTTTATGTTTTTTGGAGAGAATACATAACTGGCTGTCGATTCAGATCAACCTCGACGAAAGGTCTGTTTGTACTTTTTTATAGTTATAAGTGAAAAACACATGAAAAGGGAAACATTTTTTAAACGCTTTTCGAATGAACCGAATTTGTCCTTTTCCCTTTGTAGATTCCAAAATAAATACTGGAAGGCGTATTTAATCAAAGTAATTAGGGCTAGATAAATAATAGAAAAGATTAAATTACATCGTTTACATTTTCACAATAGATCTGAAAATTGTTATGCAACCATTTTCTGCTTATATTTAATTTAAAATCACCACAGTCGCAAATGAATTTAAACATTTCGTTTCTGTATCAAACAGATTTTTTTTCGGATATATATTTATCTTTGTAAGCTAATTAAATAGTAAATTGAAAACGGGTATAAATTATTTAATGTATAAAATGTCAATATGTTATGTATTATATGTATAACATGTCGACGTCTAATAAACATCGGATTGAATCAAATCCTGACCCTTTGTATCAAAATCGAATTGTGAAAACCTGCCCAATACCCAGCACTTAAAAGTTATTCCACAACAGTTGACATAATGAATAATCATAATTCATCTCCATCACAGCCCCCAGTTTATCACAAAAATGCCTCCACTGTACTTATATATTTTACTTGCAGATGATCTACATCGTGTACACACCAAATGTTGTAATTCAATGACATTTTGATATCAAACACATTATTGACAACATTTTAAATAGTCGTGATGAACTGCGTCTACTCGGACACCATCAAGGTCCTTCAATCTTTCAAGTTTATTTCCTGCGTTCTTCCATTACACCCTCTCATTCTCTTTTTTTTCTCTCTTCCTTCCTTTACTCCACTTCCCTTTCCCTCCGATCCATTTTCCACTACTCTCTCGTCCTGCATTTTGATATACCCTTATTACATTTCCCTAACCTCCCGTTTGTTTTGATCTCCATCTCATCCTCGCTCCTTTTTCCCCGCTTTCTTTCTCTTCTTCGTCCCTCCCGTCCCTCTGTGTGTGTGTGTGTCTGATTTAACGTGATGAATGGATGGAGTCGTTAGAGCTTGAAAGCTGAAGAAGCTAAATGCTCCTATCAGCCAAGCAACGCGTGCGTGCGTGCGCGCGCGCATCACATTTTTCCAATCTTTCTCAAATAGTTTTTCACTATTTTTTTTGGCTCGGAAAAAAAGGATATCGAAGGCGCATGAATAGGGATGCCACACCTGTTGTTATTCCCCTTTATCGGCAGAATATGAACTGGCAGCGCATTCGAAGGATGTGTCAGCGCAACCCCGGGTCACCTCTCACACTAGAAATCCAGTGGAATTTGAACATCAAATATATTTGAGTATCGCCTGCTGATGGCGACGGTGGGGGGGGACCCACTGGGTCAGTTGATAAGACGTTGTTTTTCATTCCGGATTCCACATTCTCTCGGCTCATGCGTTTCCTCTCTACATGTGCGTCTGTCACAAGTGGAAGTGTGCAAACAAGGGGGTTCAGCATCAATGGCGGCGACGTAAGCAGCGCAGGCAGTGGGGCACTGGGGCCCTTAGCCTGAGAGGACCCGTCGCATCAGTAAGGAAATTGCACGGGCCCTTGCACTTCAAACCGTCCACAATCAGGGAATCTGGGATTTTTACAGTATATGTTTTATTTTGCATATTTGCATGTTCTCCCCGTGTTCATATGTTTCCTCCCACCACAAGACACAGAGGATGGGGAAAATGCAGCATGCATGTTTCCCCCATGGGGACTAAAAAAAGTGATGGAATTAAATAATGCTCATTTCTCATATGCAATTAATCCGTTTTTAAAGAGCATGGTTGAGTTCTTATCCATTTCTCTCTATTAGAGACATCTAACCTTTTTCCATGTCACAAAAAGTCAATTTGGTTTCTTCTTTGGTTTCTTGCGATTATATTTTATATGTATGGGGATGTTCTTCCAACGCCTATAGTATATACCTTATTTTAGTCTGATAACAAACCAATATCCAGTAGCAGTATGGTTGTCAGTTTTGGTCCATCCCTACATACAGTATTCCGCCCAGGAACCACTTTGACGGCTCTTCCTGATCAATCACCAACTTCAAGCCCCGATCCTCCACAGACTGTCTGACGGTCTTCATAATGGAGATCAATGTGGAGTGTGGGAGCTCCTGCCTTCCATCCAAACGCCAAATACGCCAAAACTAATACTAATAGCCCGCCGCCTTCCGTCCTCCTTAGGACTCAGAAGAAAATCGCTCACCGACCAATTAGACCCACCTGTGTTAGTGGTTTTCGTTTGCTCCCGCCGAGAGACCAGTTAGGGCCTGTAGATGAGCGCTGTTGGCGGTGGGATGTTGGAGATAATTGTCTCCTTTCCTCCCCGGTCACCTCTGTCTGGTCCTTCTGGCCGCTCCCATCGATTTAACTCGAAACAAAACGGTCTGAACACAGCGGTTCATTAGTTGCGATTTAATCAAATTTGTGATCTTTTTAAGCTGGTGTCTGAACTATAATGGGCCTGACTCGGTGCCCTGTGGGACGCCTCACAGCACTAGCGTCTTTCCGTTTTCCATAGTCTGGGTTCCTTCCAGAATTGGGGATGTGTCTGGAACCACAAGTTCAATTATGTAAAAGGGGTTCCCAAAATATGCCCTAGGGATACACCAAGTTATTGTGATTCTTTTGATACGGATTGTGAGCTGCATGGATGTAATTCTGTGTATTTTATATTTCTGTTGCAGCACCCTGCAACAGCCTCTCGTTCTGTGTCATTGCAAAAATTCCGCTTGGAACATTTTCACCATTTGTAAGCGCTTTGATTTAGGCTTGCTTCGGTGAAAGTGAGCGACAGGTCAGGATAAACATAGAACGCCGTCCTAATTTTTACCTCCGCCTATGGAACACTTGCATTTCACTGCTTTGTAAAAGCGACGATGAATCAAGCCGTTGAGGTCCAACGCGAGAGAATGTGACACAGTGCCTGTTTGTGAAATATCAATTTATTGTACTTTATTATTTGTCAAGCTGCTGCGACCAAGCAGCTGCTCAGTGTCGATGTCTGCCTCTCATTGTGCCGTGGTTCACTGTTGGGAAAATTCTCTTCAGGACGTTTACCGTTCGGTGGATGTGTTCAGCCCAGCAACAAACGTCACAAAAACGTCACTAGTATCGTCGAGCGTTAACGCCGAGATCATTCCAGTTACAATTTTTCTCACGTCTCTCCTTTCTTCTCCGCCGTGTCGGGTCCTGTGTGAGTGGCGTCCGTGCTAATTGCAGTAATGAAGGTCACCCCCGAGGAGCAGCTGGAGTCCCTGGTTCTGTGGCTGCAACACTCCCTGTTTGGTGGCCGGGTTCCGGTGAGCAAGCGAGAGAGAGAGAGGGAGGCACGCCGGGATGCCGAAAAATACCATATGCTCCACAACACCACCCGCCACCCATCCTGTCACACCTTCCGCTGAAGAGCCGCCGAGAAATTCAATCACAGAGCCCGGAGCCGTGAGAGATATGAGTTTCTGTCACTGTGTGTGGAGTGAACAGAAGCCATGTCGTTCTTCATGAGCCGCGTCGGCTTGTGTAGGCCACGTATCGAGATGAAAATATACCGATAACGAGGCTCGTTCTTTCACTTGAGATAAGATAAGATAACGTGTTGTTGATCCCCCGGGGGGGAAGTTCGGGAGTGCCAACACCGTGAGCGATTATGCATCGTTCTGAAACCTGGGTTCGGCCGAGGGGAGCGCAAAAAGCTTGACTTGCCGATGCGTTTAGTTCTATTCACAGTAGAAAATGCCTTGTTCAAAACCTTCAGGAAGAAATGTTTATAGTCAACTGCCGTACCTTTTCCAATTTTCGCTGCACATATTTGAAAAGCTTTGGGGAAAAAAAATTGGAAAGCTATTATTGTGAATCAGTCATAAAAAGTCCAACATGGAGGAATAGATTTGACTCTTCCATCCTGAATGAGTTATGAATTATTCAGACCTGAGTGTCTCTGACTGCGGTTCACACGTCCCTTGAAACTGTGATTCTTGTACTGTTCAGTACTTGTACGAGAACAGAGGCTCCCTGGGTGCTTTTTTTTTGGGGGGGGGGTCGTTTAAAACACCGTAATCCTGGAGGATTTACGCTCCACACTCCGAAATGTGATGGTGACCAGACAAAAGCACAGCTGGATCTCACTCTTCGGGGGAAAAAATAAAAAATAAAAAACCCATCTTTACAATTGCGCTTGATTGAAGATTTCCCACTGTGAAACCAAACTTTAAATTGTGTCATTTTTGGTGCTGCAGTCTCAAATCTCAAAGTGGAAATTTCAGACTTTTATTTATTAATTAATTTATTTTAGGGGTTTTGATTTGGCGTCAAGCCTTTGATCTTTGAGAAAACTCAGTCGAACCTTTTTAATAATGAGAGAGAAAGGTCCTAAAGCCTCGACCTGATAGAAATGGACATTCTTGTAGTATTCTTTCTTTATATTTCCTTATATTTTGTTTTCTTACATCTATCTTTCTAACCAATTATTTCGCCCTCTATTCCCAGATATTATATTATCGCTCTTGATTTAAGAACGGAACCGAATAAAGCTCATACAAGCCCACCTAAACATTACATTTGGAGAGGGAGTCGATGGTGGTGGTGTGCGTCCCTCATCTGGCTCCTCAGTAGGTCTACTGGCCGATGCCAGTCAGCTGCTCCTCATGGTGCTGAGCTTTTAGATGTGATTTAAAGGTCAGACAGGATGAGGGCTGGCATCCCAGCATCTCCACACAGAGATCTGTCCGGGGGAACAGGCTGCAGACAGCGGGCCGTCGGCGGCTTCCTCCCCAGGTGTCTCCGGGAGGATCCTGAGCTGGTATTTGAACTGTAAGGGGTCTCACTCGGCGCCCTGTGGGACGCCTGACAGCACGAGCGCCTAAATACTTCTTGTTGTATTAGGTCTCCGTTTCTCTCGCTCTCAATCGCTCTCCTTCCTAGCACTGGGTAGGACCCCACCTTGTCCCCAGATCAGCCTGATGCTCTGGGGACGAGGAATCAACCGTGTGCCGGGAACCCTCCATTAGGTACTCTGCTCCGTGTGGGCGTGAGAGCATCACACGGTGGCCGCAGATTTGTAGAATCTCTCGTTCCACCACATCCCAAAGGTGCTCTGAAGTACTGGTGAATGTGGAGGCGCCTGGAGTCCAGTGAACTAATGTCGGTGGAAGCAGCTTGAGACGATGTGCACTTTGTGACGTGTCGCGTTAAGTCGAGGTAGAAGATGGGTGGAGTGTAGCCCCTGTGGGATACACATGGCCAGCAGCAACGCCTCAGGTGGGCTGTGGCATTCAAACAACGCTCCGTTGGTATTACGGGGCCTACTGTGGGCCAAGAGAGTTGACTTGCGGTCGGGTTTAACCAGTCCGGCTGTTCCCCTCTGACCTCTCTAAGTCAAAACAGGACTTAAACTCACTAGATGCCTCCTGACCGTGTTGCTGTCATGCATTGAGCTGCTGCCACATGACTGACTCATTTGATATTTGGGTCAATGAGCAGGTATACCTAATGAAGTGACCGCTGACAAAGAAAGTAGAAAGACCGAGGGGAAATATGTGAATGTTGCAGCGAAACATTACCGAGAGATATGGTAATGTTTCACTGCGACGTTCACATTTTCCCCCATCTCTCTCTCCCTCTCATACATGTAAGGAAAACAATTCAGATCTCAAGCACCTTTGTGTTGATCCCCGTTGTTAAACACCACATAGAATTTGATCCGTTGGGAGCATTTGAGATTTGAGGATTATATTCCTGCCAGGAAACGTAATGCATGTGACTCGTGCTTGTCACAGAGGTTAGCGCACTTCCTGAGGAGGGAATGGAGGGAGATAAGAAGGAATGGAGGGATGGATGTTCTCCCATTGTTTTGGAAAATGGGGAAGATTTATGGCTCTGTATCATTCAGATGATCCTGCGCCACCCGGGCCAGATGGAAGCTCGTCTCCTCGGGAAATGAAACTTTCTGCTGCTTCAAGGTGTGTGTGTGTGTGTGTGTGTGTGTGTGTGTGTGTGTGTGTGTGTGTGTGTGTGTGTGTGTGTGTGTGTGTGTGTGTGTGTGTGTGTGTGTGTGTGTGTGTGTGTGTGTGTGTGTGTGTGTGTGTGTGTGTGTGTAAAGGTACACTGGAGAAAAATAGTAAAAAATAAAATGATCTTTAAAAAATGCTTTTATATGCTGAACATGTACATTTTTGAGCACTCGACTTTTTTCAAGTTGATGCAGTGACTCCAATTCAGTGATTACTTTTCAAAAATCGAAATCAAAAGTGATTTTTTTTATCTTTATATATTTTTGGATTTCTTTACTTTAACTGGAGCAGTGGAACTCTTGAAATTGAGAAAGAGACAACTCATTCAAATAGGTCATATTGCGCAGGAAACGGTCACACCCTCGGTCGGGCAATAACACCGTCGCACCATTGCTCACATAATGATTTTGTATTCTAATGCCATGTATTTTAATCCTGGAAGTGTTGAATTGCACAAATTTGGCAACATTGCATCATCTTTTGACCCTTTTAGATCTACTGATGTTATTGTGACCGTAAATTATTTTGAACGCTGAACACCGATAGAGAGCAGCTTTTAAACTTTGATGGTACACTATATCTGAAAGGATAAACCCCCCCGGAGGCTATTATTATTAATATTATTATTATTATTATTATTATTATTATTATTATTGTTATTTTATTATCATTATTATTTTATTATTGTATAATTATATTATTATTATTATTATTATTGTTGTTGTATTATTTTTTTTATTTTATTATTACTACGCCAATTAACTCCTTCTTTGGTTTGGTGAAGCGAAACTGAGGCTGACGTGATATATATTTATTATTATATATATTAAATATATCATTATATATTTTTATGGCTTTTTTTTTTTTTTTTTACTAAAATCATTTATGGGCGTAATAGGATGTGATGAATCCTTTTTCCTTCATGAGCTCCATCTCGGTTCTGGGTGACTTTCGGGAGAAAGGAAGAGTGATGACGCTGTTTAGCATGAAACTCTGAGGAGAAGCCACATCCATCATGTTTCCTCTCGGAAGATGGAAACAGTCGGAGGCATGAGGAGCTTTTGGGCCGATGTATAAATGATTTTCACAGGGAGAGAAGATGACGACTTCATAGAGATGCCATACATTTAGCTTCCTCGAAATTCATCTACTGTACTAATTTTTCTCTCAAAAAGTATATATTGAGAATACTGTAGATTGGTTAAAAAGTATTCTCGAACAGGATTTTAGTAATCAACTCCCCCTTTATTCCCATTTGGTCCGTTCCTTTTTCCTACAACAAAGATCTTCCACGGCACTGGAGATGTCCAATGTCACTGGCAGTCGATAGAAAAGTTGCACATCTTCGCTCCCTGTAAAAATCGTGCACGTGTAATCAGGATTCACGTGGACATTCTAGTCGTAAATGGCTTACAATATAAAATTTCTTATTTTATCTGAAAATAAATTGAAGCAAGATGTGCGTCCAGGTCTCCATCTGGTAAAAAATAAAAAATAAATAAAAATAAAACTGTTTGATAAATTGCTTAAAATGACTTTGCACCCTGTTATTTTAGGTGTATGTCGCCTCTGAATGTAGCTCAGACATACCATAAATATTTAGTTTCCCCACCATGCAAAAGTATTCAACCTAAAAAAGATAGTATATGTAGTATATACAGTATATGTAATGGGGTAATAATGGTAATACATGTAAGTAAATATTAAGTAACAGTAAGTAATATTTAATAGGAAACACTCATCCCATCCCATTTACAGTCAGTCAAGTCAAAGCCTTGACAAATGACAAATGACCACCGGTGCCATTTTATCTTTTAAGCTTTTACACCAATAAATTAAATATGCGTATTGGTGTTGGGACACAGTTGTTCTGGATCTTCCCCACTTGAGGCTTTAAAGCCGTTTAACTTTGTCTAAAAGAAAACAGATGGAACAGGGAGTGACCAATAAGGCCTCTAGCATCACTTTGACTTCATTTGACCTTTCAAATTTGACGGTTCAAACATATATTCAAAAAAAATATGAATCTGCACGAGCGGTTTCTTCAGTTGATTCTATAACGTCAAGCAACGCCACGGCCACAAATATTAACGTAAATAATTCCGAGCATCATTAAAGAGGAAATTAAACATTTCATCATGAGGCTGAACTGATTTAATTTCCCCTACGTGTAATATATATATATATATATATATATATATATATACACACACATCTATCATTTTGACGTGTGTGTGTAGGTGAACCTCGCTTGATTAGTAATAACTACAAAAAATACTTTTTTTAATCTCTGGTTTCGTAAACAAGTTGTGGAATAAAAAGATAGAAATTAAAAAATATATATATAAAAATTGCTTCAAACACAGGGTGGAATATCCCTTTCAACTTTGAGGCCGTCTCCCCAAAGTCACTGAAGAATAAAGCAGCAGTTAAACTTTAAAGTTCACCGAAAACAGAAACTGAGGTCATTACCGTTAAGAGGAGTCACAGGTCAGTGCCGTGCTACTCTGCTCAGTGTCCCCAAACACAAACACATTCATTTCAACAGAACATCACATTAAAATGTAATATTTTCTTATTCCCATCGACACGGGTAAACACAGCAGGGTGTTTACGGGTTTTTTTTATTATTATTTATTTGATTTTTTGGAGTTGAGGTCATCACGTCAGGGTAAGTGTTGGAATGTGGTGGACACGACGCAGCCAGATCTTCCACCGTGATTGGCGGGAATTTCGCCGAACTGTGATGATGTTGTGCAATCGTCTCTCAGTTTCATTTAACTGAATAGAATCTGAAGCACACACCGTGACGGTCAAAAAAGCTGTATGTTTACCACACACGTACTGTAATAGTCCATTTATTAATGTACTGTTGTCATGGTTACGCCGTTGGTCAGTTTGCCCCCTACAGGGTTCTCTGGACACACGCCTACTACAGAAGTGAGGATCTGATGCTTTTTTTGGGTAATTATTCTCTCGCTCCATGTGAAGAATGAGACGTGTTACGTGTTATTAAATGACAAGTGCAGGTGCTTGTTGCCTGATTTTACAGGGCATATAAGAACAGAAAGCGTTGCATCGAGAACATTTGTTTGTTTATTTTTTATTTTTATATTTCTCCCCGCCCCTTTCTTCAGAGTCATGATCTGTTTTTGTTTTTTGTTTTTTTAAGGCGGCATTTTTTATTTATTTATTTTTGATCATTTATTTTTTAACTAGTATTTTTAGTTTTTAACTAGTATGCCTAATTTGAGCGTCCTCTACTAAAATAACTCCACAAAAACATAGCTACCCATTCGCCCTACATTACTACTTTACTGTTATTGATGTGAAATTGAGAGAGAAATATCTGCTCGTGACCAGAAACAATTCAGAAATTATTGGCCGCTGATTGACCAATCAGAATATTCCAGAGTATTCCACAGAGCGTTTACATATTCAGAACCTTATATATTAAACTTCTCGATTTTGTCGAGGTGCTGTTTCCTGCGACTGAAGCTTGTTGCCTCTTGAGGTACCACACGCGAGACAAACGCCCCGCTGCCGCCTCAGGGAAATCACATTGAAATCAGCGGTGGCGTGGAGGTACAGCGACGGAGTGTGTCCTCGTTGCTCCGCCGGGACGATGCTTATAATGTCTCCTGGTTCTCCGCTGGATGGAGGGATTATGAAGTGGTCCTTGGAGGGAGGGGTGGTGGGTGTGTGTGGAGGGTGGGGGCATCCATGGGGGCCACAATATGGAGCCAGGATCTCACCGTACCCCTCGTCCCCGAGATGAGGCGTGCGGTGTACGGTGTGTGTGAACAGTAGATTGTTTTGGGAAGAATGTGGGGATATGGGGGATAGTGGGGAAATATGATATTTGACTCATTTTTTTTGACTCAATAATATAATAAATTCAATATTATCACTCGAAATATCACAATGGACTGCAGTACTAATAATACAGAAACCTATAACAAATTTACTGTCATATGTTTAAAAAAAGGATTAATGCATAGCAATACAATATTATTATTATTGTTATTGTTATTAGTATTATTATTATTATTATGCAATACAACCCAGTGGACATGGGTGTGTGTAAACACCAGACTACAAACAACTTTTCTACCTAAATATATGTGGTTAACACTGTTATTTTGACAGTTGATAGAGTTTTGAAAAACAAAGTATTTTAATAAATCACCAATGTATTGATATTTTCTTGACCAATGTTGTGCATTGACACATACCTGAAAATAATCGATTTCCTGGTTTTGTCGTGTGTGTTAAGAATACTCTTTCAATTCCCTTTAAAGTTGCGGTTCAATCTTTATTTTCTCTCGTCCTCCCGGTTTCCACGGCTTCCTCCGCTGTTTTATCTGCTTTTATCTCCCGCCCTGTCCCCCGATATCAGCGGGAAATTCTTCCTTTTTTTTTTTTTTTTGTCTTTCTCAACTTTTCTCCTCACGTCACCTCATTAGACACAACCTCCCGCAGGCCTCCGAGTCCCCGCAAAATCACTCGTCTCCAGATCAGAATGGCACAAATAATAACCCAAACTAAATAAATATATAATAAATAATAATAAAATGTAAACTAGCTTACAAATTAGGGACACAGTGTCAGAAAATGGAAAATATGTCACTTTGTCGATAGATTTAAAAAATAGGCAATAATAATAACAATAACAAAAGGGGGAAAAAAATGCAATATGCAATCAACCTAAGATTATCAAATATATCAGCCAAAAATGTACAAATATAACTCAACTTCACAATATACTATGAACCTTAAAAATATACAATGAACAATAACAGTGTGGCAGTATACAAAAGAATAATGATAAACAATATATATATATATATATATAAACCTAAAAATTGACAAAAAGCAATACATTAAAACAAAAATGTAAACATGGAATTGGATAATTCATCACTTTTGTGCATTT
>NC_137198.1:10054566-10122066 GCF_960531495.2 Zeus faber
CGACTCTCAAAATAATGACAGAGGACCAAGTTTATGTCTCAGGCAGAAACAAATGTCTCGCCTCTGGCCGTCACTCGTATTCTGATGTGACTGATTTAAACTTGGCATTCCGCCTGAGCAACTTATTTTAACAGGATGAAATTGGCTCTTGGGAGAATTCCATCCACAACTCGGAGCCGACGCCAATTCTTCTGACCTTGGTTTCGCACCCGCTGGGCCCAACGAACGTAGGGCTGGAAAAACGAATCAAACGGCCGGTTTCACGGAGCGACCCGTCGGGAACCGAGCGGGAGACGAGGAGCGGAACCTTCCGTCGCGAACCCACGGTCCTCCCTCTCAGCGTGAAGCTCGCCGTGATGAACGCGGAGCTGCAAACCTGATGAATTTGGATGAGTTGGCGCGGCCTCGCAGTTTTGTTCCCGCAACACACGAGCTCTGCTTTCCGGGGCTTCTTCTTTTTTTTTTTTTTTTCACGTCATTTAAGTGGAATTTGAGAGCGGTTGAAAAATAGCGCTGTTGTCAAGACTCTACTACTCTGTTACACTGTTCAAAAAGCGTGATTCATTCGTCTGGTTTTCTTAAGCTTTTTTTTTCTCAGAGATGACAATCAGATCTCTGGCAGCAGAGTTTGAGGTTTTTCTGAGCGAAATGAATGTTGACACACAGGACCGAGCCGGCTTACGGAGGAGCGGTGCGGTCCTGGTGTTTTGCTTTGTGGTGGGTGGGTGGTCCGTGTCCGTAGCTTGCCGTCTTTCTTTCGCTCTCCTTCTTTCTTTCTTTCTTTCTTTCTTTCTTTTTTTCTCCTTGCATTCCACCGCCACGGAGCGTTGCTTTGGCACGATGCCGCTCTGGATATTCTCTGGATCATATTTTGTTTTGACAGCAGAGCTCCATTCAACATGGACCCGTTCTCCGCAGATAAACCTGCACACTTCTCACACGGTCGTTTGTACCTGTCTGCTCCCAAGCTCGACTGGGATGGCAAGCTGGTCATTTTGTAATGACATAGCAATAATTTATACATACCCATTTATTGCTATAGTATAGTATAGTAGGTATAGTATAGTAATGATAGGATATGTGAGTTTTCATGGTCGCACATGGCCGATCGCAGCAAGGAAATGCGAGGAAAGGAAAGCGTCGCCATCAGAGCGTGGGACGACATGAACCCCACAATGACCTTCCTCCGACACCAACTGCCATGGAACTACAGCTCTGGCAACTTTTTTTCTTTTTCATTATTTTGTTACCGAGGAGGGTTCGCTGATAAGGAACAGTTTATTATCACAGTAAGCAAAGGGCAGTTCATGAGATATTTACACGGTGGTCACAGTGTCTGCTCGTGATTTCTAAATCCCATGTGGTGATCCATGACTTTTACACATAAATCCCAGAATCCCATTAGAAAGTGATAATATGATTATATCTGCTCAAATATTTAAAGTGGAAATCCATTACATATGCATACTTTATTTACCTTACTTTTGACTTCTCGCTATAAGACGATCATTTTTATTCCCTTCCTCTTGATCAATTTGTTTTGTTTTTCTTGGTCACTAGAGGTGGTTCGGATATTTTCCCCTGCAAAGATGCTGTTGTTCTTTTGTGAATGTGCATGATCTTTCTTCTCTGTTACTGGGAAAAGCGGTCACTGCCACCACCAATGGAAACAGCATGTAAAGGAGCACGTGCACAACGCTGATTCATTGAATGGCTGTTTTTATTTAAATCGCCAGCTAAATTAAGTATCAAAAATGGGATTTAATCTCACAGATTTACACTTGAAATAATCTGTAATTAAAGTGGCTTGTCCGGTAATTATACTGTAATCAGAATAAAACAATTTTTTGACATTAATATGATTAGATATTCATGACTTATTTTTTCTTATATTGGCGCATCATCATTAATATAATTATCTCGACTCTAATGGAGATATTTGATTGAGATTGTCTGGCAATGTGCTGCCACTGAACGACGAAGCATGATCATACCAATTCCTTGTTATATTTAGTGTTTAAATCAGTTTGTTTTCAAGTGGGAACATTTAATTTTGCTTTGACATTGAGTTGCATGTGATTTAGTGAATCAGGCTTTATATTAATGGTGTTAATTTGTAGTGGGATTTCTCATTATTTTTTAAATGTTCCTGCTATTATCTCGGTGAGCAATGTTTTATTCGCAATTTATTTATCAGTCAATCCGAGGGACTCTTCGAATATTAAAAACAAATTATAACTGGGTGACTCCAGCTTTCATTGGGGAGAAAGTGCCCTTGTGTGTGTTTAAATCTTCACTGTGATTACTTCGCTAATGGCCTTTTAAAAACTTTTTAAAATAATTGCTTGATAAGCAAAGGGAGCATCTGGTTCGAGGTGGGACGACTATGAAATTAATTTGAGATTTGATCTGATTGAGTGCGTTTTGGCCTTGAGACAACAGGTCTGATTCACAGATCCAGCACTGCATATCAGTGGTGGTAGATAGATAGATAGATCCTGTAAATAGATATATATTGTCAATAGATGGGTGGATAGATAGATATAGATATGTGGGTAGGTAGATGATTGGTGACAGATCACATAAAAAAAAGAGGCAAGAATAATCAAGTAACAAATAAAATAGTAAAGAGAAAATGATCATATGCAACAAATAAACTTAGCGGAAAAGTTGGCAATAAACAATCCTGAACATTCACGAAAAGATATTTATAGTAAACAATGACAAAATACGCCTAACGATGAACCAGAGCAATAAAATCTAACAATGAACAATACAAATTTAGCAATATATAATAATACTAATCCTTCAAGATACAAAAATCTGGCAACATACAAAAAAATGCCAAACGTAACAATGGACCAGAAAAATAAAAAATGAACAGTGAAATAAGCCTATAAAAACAACCAATAAACGAGAACGTTTGGCAATGTACACCCATCTAAAAATGAACAACAAAAAATAAACCAAGAACTAAACAATAAACACTAAAAATGTTGCAATAAATCTCCAACGAAAGCAGCAGAACGTCACTAACAGCCACTTCCACTTAATTATCCACTCCTCATCTCTCTGTGGTGGATATTTCTCATTCATTTGGCTGTTTAGTATTCTGATTTATTTTCTACTCTTCACAACAAAACGTTGCAACGTGGCGGTGAATATGCTTATTAGACAACATGTTTTGATCCTGTGGGGTTGGACTCATCCATATCATCCACCCTCCAACATGGCTTTAGTCATGCTTCACCCTCTACATTATCCCCTACACGTGGTTGTTATTGTGGGATAGGGCGCAACTCAGTGCTTTCCGTTTTATAAATTGTTCACATATTCTTTCATATTCTGTTCAATCTTTTTTTATTTTATTTATTTTTTTACCTGTGCTGTCAGCATGCTGGGCATACAACACAGAGTATTTGCTCCATTGCATCTAGGACAGAGTTAGTCTGCAAGTGGAGTTCAAGTTCTCAACCTGCAATGCAACTCTTTATTAAGTCTTAAATCATCAAGAACTGCTGCAATAACTCGGTTCTGTGGATGCCGTGTAGAATGACAAGAGCACATTTTTTTGGAGAGACACCACCAACCCCCCTCTTTGGAGAACTATTTATCATGTTTGGGTCTATAAACAACTGATCACTACTCCAAGAGGGGGAGAATCACCACAGGTGAGACAAATAAATATAGAACCAAACAACATTTACACGAAAAAATAAACATTCAATGACAACATGTATTGGAAAAACAGTGAATTAGGTCCAGGAAAACTGGAACTACAACTGGTCACGTGGCCTCTTCCTGTCATAGTTATGACAGTAAATGAGGGGGGAAAGGAGAGGAATGCAACCAGGAGGGTGCTGGGGTGCACTCCAAGCAGGTGTAAGATGTCCACCGGGGAGTGTACATGACTTATCCCCATTGGTACTGGTGTAGAAGGTCGGTATTATGTCGTGGCGCCTCCAAGCAGCGGAAATGGCCCCGAAAGCCCCCGAGCTCCGCAGCCTTGTAGACACCCTACGGCTGCGGAAAGCCCCCGAGCACCCTTCCCTGTGGCCACAGAAGACCCCCGGGCCCCCAGAGGGCCGTGCAACCCCAAGGTGCAGGCACAGAACCCGGGGCGCAGGCGCCAGGCACGCTCCGCAGGTCCGCATCCCGGCCCTACGGCGCCAGGCAGACCGGCGGGCGGGACTCCCACGCCCACCCACGCCCCGCGTAAGGGCGAGGCCCGCCCCACCACAGCCGACCAGACGCCTCACCTGGCCACTTATTTTAATCTTCATTGTGTATTTATTCTTCATATCCACATGCATTTGAGCTAGTGGCCTCTCAATCGCAACGATTTAAAAAAATGAATCGTTGTGAGAACAAAACGGTTAAACAAAAATTTAGCTGGAAAAGGCTTCACTGACTCAACTACAGTAAAAAAGAAAAAAAATTCCGCTCAAGGATTTTGAGTCAGCCGTGATGATTTGCCAATTTGCATTAATCCTGAGGTCAAACTGCAACTATGGCTGGAGCACTAGGAGAACAAGGACATTTACTTTCTGAAATTGGAATTGTCAACCTCAAGTCTACATTGTTAATTTTTAGGGGTACAGTATCCTCAGTTGTTCTAGTTGTTGTTCTGTTCAGCCTTCTATGCATCAAGGACCCTGGACTTGAAACCCAGGCCACAGAACTGAGAAGATGATTCAGTCAAAACTTCCATACCTGTCTGTACTAGAGTTAGGGAGATAACAGTAGAACTATAATGAAAACTATCAAAACAGACTTATTGTACTATAATTGTGATGGCGTCTTTCAAATGAAATAATGTTGAAGCTTAACCGTTAATCATTTTGCTGGGGACCCCCTGAGAGTAGGGCTGGGGCTGAAAGGTTGGTTTGAAAGTTCACTAGAAGCCAGAAGGTTAGTGTGGCAGTTTCTCCACCCATATGCCCACCATAGCAACAGGAGGTTGTAAATACCAGTTTACTGTAGAGAGTGGTTTAGCTGGAATTAGCCCAGGAGCTGATAGAACATGTCATGACACAGGCTCCTACCCTGAGTGTGTGTGGGAATGGGGGTTTTTTACCTGTTGCTCGTTAGACCAACCAACGAGCAACAGGTATGCAGCCACCCTGATCCCAATCCCCCAGGTGTCAGGTGTGGCTCACCACACCATCCCCACACCACAGTTGGTTAGAAAAGTCACTAGAAGCAGAGAGGTTGGTTAGAAAGGTCACTAGGAGCATAGAGGTTGTTTCAAAGGTCACTAGGAGCATAGAGGTTGTTAGAAAGGTCACTAGGAGCTAAGGGTTGGTTAGAAAGGTCACTAGGAGCACAGAGCTTGGTTAGAAGGGTCACTAGGAGCAGAGGGGTGTGACAGATTTCCTTCTGCCTCCCGATCAGTGATGCCTGTCACATTGTGACTGATTTTTGGTCATAAGATGGAGGCAGGTCACTGGTCACTGGTCGGGGCGTCTCCGCTCCTCCCTCTGGCGGTTAAATCCATTTCTGAGGCTCTTGTCTCACCCTCTTTCCCACCAGATCTGCCCACTTCATCAAGTTAATCATTTTGGAGGGGGGGGGGGGGGGTGTAATGGTTTGGCTGCAGTCTCTCTACTGTATCGCGTGTCATGTGTGTGTGGAGGCTTTGAGGGGGAAATGGTTCTCACAGGGTATTGGATGACCTTTGTTTTTACAGATTTACCCTTTAACACAGCGGTTCATTAGATCCGGCTCTCTTCTTCTTGGCGACCCTAATGAAATTCTCTCATCTTCCCGTGTTCCATTAGCCTCGCTGGTGACCCAACATATCCCATATATCCCATATATCCCATATATCCCATATATCCCATCGCCAACTTCAGCGGTTTATCACGGGCTTCAGCCGTCCGGATCAGAACAAAACGCCCGCCCGTTATCCCCCTTTCCTCCTCCCCGTCCATCTATTCTGCACGGATTCCATCTTCTCCAGCTCTGGAGTATAAGCCACAGCTGTCTAAATGGACGTACAAAAAAAACAAAAAACATATCCAAACATCCCTTCTCTCCAGGGAGCCCGCTATCAGAGTTGGCTCCATCGGTACCTTTAATTTTCCAGAAGATCCTCGGGAAAAGAGGGTGCAGTTTGTGAAAAGGAATTCCGGGGAAAGCGGACCTCACCGGCACCGTGGTAACAGCTGCCCAGATGGTGGCGCTTTTCTTCTGTTTTGTTTAGTTGGTTTTTTTTTGTTTCTAAAGCTAAGGAGCGTCACGGGCGGCAGTAGCAGGGGAAAGCTCCTCGTGTTGTTCCATCCGCAGTGTGGCCACCAGAGCGCCGGGGCTCCTTAAAGGCAACACAGGGAAGTTGCCCTCTCTCAGAACCTCGGTATCCGGCGCTCTGGACACATGGCGGGAATCTGAGCCTGGATTAGAGCTTTGATCTCCACATGGAAAGACTCCACCACGGGATTCCTCCGAGGGAATGACATGGAAAAGTGTGTGGAATGCCGGGAGGCTCGGGGCAGGTCACCGCCATGATGTAATGGAGACAGGAAGTGGATCGTAATGTTGGCCCCAGGCCATCGTCAGGGTGCAATAGAGGTCTCAAGTTCCAGCAGTTGTACATTTCCTTGCGTGAAGAACGTTTTGAAGCCATAAATATTCTATAACAAGAGATTTTTTTTTTTTTTTAACTTTTATTTTTACCAGGGAAGTGCCATTGAGATTTAGAATCACTTTTTCCAGGGGGACCTGGCCTACACAGTGGATTCATACAATCATAACCACAATCTGTTTATTGGGCCAAATATGTTTTCATGTACAAGGAATTTGTCGTGGTGTAGTTGGTGCATTCGAGTGCAAACATGCAATAGCATATAAATGGGAAGTTTAACATTATATATTAAAAAAAAAACAAGAAATATAAAGAGAATGTACAATGTGCTCTTTGCACCAGATAAAGCTACATTCCAAGAATTGACCAGGTATGAATATGAATATAGTTGACACGACAGTTAAAACAAAATACAGGAACTAGTTCTAATACAGTTTCCAGTTCTCAGGGAGAAAGAAAGTAAATTGCATACATTGGCGTCCTAACAATATTGCCTCCGATTCCTTCCTTTTCATATTTAGAAACATTTAGTGAAGTCCATTTCGTGAATTTTAAATCACACAAATCAGTCTGCAAACAATACGAAGATATGAAGAAGTCTGGTCTTTTGGGTTTGTTTTCTTTTCTGCTCCTGTGCAGTGCTGTTTCTTCGTCATAGAAACACAGTGCTAACTCATGTAGGTCCAATAATTACAGACATTTTCGTGGGACCAATGCATCACGAACGACGCAACCTCTCAACAAGGCCAGTCTGTTCTCGATTAGGGCCGCGTCTTGCTTTGAGGAAGTTTTATCATCAGGCTTCTGTTGTTATTGGAGCGTCTGGCGGAATGTCCATTGTTAATGGAGTCTTTTGTTTTTACCACCCACAGCTGCTGGAGAGGAAGCTCATGGTCCTCGCTGCTCTGGTTGACTCTTTATACCCCACAGTTTACTCTGCAAAGTTGATCCTTTTTTCAGCGGTTCCTCTCTGTTCCACACAATATAAATCTACATGAAAGTTTTTTTTATTTTTTTCTGCTTCCTTCTTGATCCACAGTTACAAATAAGAAGCCATCCCATGTATCCATAACCAAGGTGAAGCAGTTCCAAGGCTCGTCGGCCTTCGTGAAGAGGTCGCAGTGGACCATCGACCAGCTACGGCAAATCAACGGCATCGACCCCAACAAAGTGGGTCTCTTACTTCTACCCGACCCCTCCTTGTACCCTATCCCTGTGTACCCTATCTCCTTGTACCCTATTTCCTTGTACCCCATCTCCTTGTACACCTCCTCAACCTAACGCCGTATCCATTCTACCCGTCTCCTTCTACCCCACTCTCTTTATACCCCCCATCTCCTTCTACCCCCATCTCCTTCTACCCCAATCTCCTTCTACCCCAATCTCCTTCTACCCCATCTAATTTCAACCCCCATCTCCTTCTACCCCCATCTCCTTCTACCCCAATCTCCTTCTACCCCATCCAATTTCACCCCCATCTCCTTCTATCCCCATCTTCTTCTACCCCCATCTAATAATATCCCAATCTCCTTCTACCCCCATCTCCTTCTACCCCCATCTCCTTCTACCCCATTTCCTTCTACCCCGATCTCTTTCCACCCCCATCTCCTTCTACCCAATCTCCTTCTACCCCATCTCATTTCACCCCTATCTCCTTCTATCCCCATCTTTTTCTAACCCCATCTAATTGTACCCACATCTCCTTCTACCCCATTTTCTTTTACCCCCATCTCCTTCTTCCCCATCTCATTCTGCCCTCATCTCCTTCTACCCCATCGCATTCTACCCCCATCTCCTTGTACCCTCATCTAATTCTACCCCCATCTAATTTTCCCCACATCTCATTCTACTCCCATTTCCTTCTACCCCCATCTCCTTCTACCCCAATCTCCTTCTACCCAATCTCCTTCTACCCCATCTCATTTCAACCCCCATCTCCTTCAACCCTCATCTTCTTCTACCCCCATGTAATTATATCGAAATCTCATTCTACCCCATCTCCTTTAGCCCCCATCCTTCTACCCCCATCTCTTCTACCCCATTTCCTTCTACCCCCATCTCCTTCTACCCCCATCTCCTTCCACCCCATCTCTTTCTACCCCATCTCATACTAAACTCCATCTCCTTCTACCCCAATCTCCTTCTACCCCATCTAATTTCAACCCCCATCTCCTTCTACCCCCATCTCCTTCTACCCCAATCTCCTTCTACCCCATCCAATTTCACCCCCATCTCCTTCTATCCCCATCTTCTTCTACCCCCATCTAATAATATCCCAATCTCCTTCTACCCCCATCTCCTTCTACCCCCATCTCCTTCTACCCCATTTCCTTCTACCCCGATCTCTTTCCACCCCCATCTCCTTCTACCCAATCTCCTTCTACCCCATCTCATTTCACCCCTATCTCCTTCTATCCCCATCTTTTTCTAACCCCATCTAATTGTACCCACATCTCCTTCTACCCCATTTTCTTTTACCCCCATCTCCTTCTTCCCCATCTCATTCTGCCCTCATCTCCTTCTACCCCATCGCATTCTACCCCCATCTCCTTGTACCCTCATCTAATTCTACCCCCATCTAATTTTCCCCACATCTCATTCTACTCCCATTTCCTTCTACCCCCATCTCCTTCTACCCCAATCTCCTTCTACCCAATCTCCTTCTACCCCATCTCATTTCAACCCCCATCTCCTTCAACCCTCATCTTCTTCTACCCCCATGTAATTATATCGAAATCTCATTCTACCCCATCTCCTTTAGCCCCCATCCTTCTACCCCCATCTCTTCTACCCCATTTCCTTCTACCCCCATCTCCTTCTACCCCCATCTCCTTCCACCCCATCTCTTTCTACCCCATCTCATACTAAACTCCATCTCCTTCTACCCCCATCTTCTTGTACCCCCATATCTTTGTACCCCATCTTATTCTACCCCCATCTATTTTTCCCTGCATCTCATTCTACTCCCATCTCCTTCTACACCCATCTCCTTGTACCCCCAAATCCTTTTACCCAATCTCATTCTACCACGATCTCCTTCTACCCGAATCTATTTCTACCCCAATCTCATTTTGCTACCCCTCCTACCCCTATCTGCTCCTACACCTCTCTCTATTTACACCTCTCTCCTTCTACACCTCTCTTTTTACACCTCTCTCCTTCTATACCTCTCTCTTTCTACCCCCTCTCCTTCCAACCTTCTCTCCTTCCACCCTCTCTCCTTATCTCCATTGCTTAACAAGTTGTCATTTCACCTTCTATATCCCAATTCTCTCTTTTGCTTCTTTCCCGCTCATTCCCAAGGAGTGTGCAGAGTTTGACCTGATGTTCGACAACGCCTTTGACCAGTGGGTCGCCGGTTCGGCCGGGGAGAAGTGCACCTTTGTCCAGATTCTCCACCACACCTGCCAGCGCTACAGCTCGGCCAGGATGCCAGAGTTTGTCAACTGCCAATCCAAACTACTGGGGGGTAAGACGGTCTGAACGTCCAACCATCCAACCATTGCATGTTCATAAACATACTCCCAACTAAAACCCATGCTATGCTGTTAACCAAGTGTGGTGATTTCAGATGGAAGCATTTGACTCCTAATTCTTAAATTCTTAAAAAACACCTCCAACCAGCTTGATGCAATGAGTCGTACTGTACTGTACCGATGCACCAGTACACATACTGGTATCAGATATCAGCCCAATACCAGGCTTGATGGTAGCATTGGAAAATATTGACAAAAATATTATTGCAAGTGTGGAGGAAAAAAAAGGTCATGAAAAATATTTATAATGGACCCAAATCTAATGGATTGTTCGGTTACCCATGGATCTGAGCATTATCGGTTAAAAAACTCAAAGGGAATGCCACCCATTTTCAGGATTTAAATGGCCAAAACTCTACCCCCCGGATGTGTTATGTGGTCCGTAAAACTGATTCCTACACTTTGAGAACAGGCCAATCAGGTGTTTTAAGAGGCCGGACTGTAATGTACAACTAATTTACTTTTTGGCTACGCCCCCTATTAAGCCTCATACGACTTTAAAATTGAATTCACGCTTGTTTGAGCTTTTTCCCAGACAAATGTTTGAGCTGGGTCATACATTTGTACTATATTTTTTACAACAGAAAATATCATTATAATGACATGATAAAAAGCCCCCAAGACTGTCCTAGCAACCTTTTCCTGCTTACCTCACTACTTCGTCATCCAATAGCGCTGTGGGTAAAACCTCAGGTTTCTGTGATAGTGGTCGACCGATTAATCGGTCAGCTGATTAATTGGAGATTGTTTTGAGATAATTGGCATCGGCCAATGCCTGCACTCATGAGGCCGATAAACAAATATGTCTGCAGACTAGTGTTTTCTCCCATACATATTAAATCTGAATGTTTAAAACGGTTTCAATACTAATTTTCCGCACTATTGATACACTGGTAGCAGCTGCTTCCTCGCTCTCTCTTCTTTCTGACAGCGAGTCACACACACCGCTGCAGCGCCCACATAGCCCCGCCTCATCTCACTCACTCCCTGTCTTCACTCTTCTCATTCACTCTGGTTTGTTTTGGTGTTAACTCATTGAAGTTGGCAAGTGCAGAGCCTCCCTGGCAGGTTTTGAAAGAAAACAGCAGGATTGCTGTTTGGAAATACTTTGCATTTGAGACAAAACCCAAAACTAACTCAGAGAATTAGTGGAGGTTTTTTTTTCTCCTCCAGACAGCGCTGCGCCGTGCGTACGTTCCTGTTTACCTGTGTTTTTATTTTCGATCTCTTTATTTTCTTGTGTTTCCTACTTGTATGAAAAACTTTTCAAGCAAAACTGAGTAAAGGGGCTGTGCCGTTCCATCCCGTTCCAAATAAACCTGTGTTCAATCGCATCACACCGTCTCCATGTTGCCATGGGACTTAATTTAGTAAAAACTGGATGTTTTTGTATAAATACTTCACATCTATATCCTGCACTTCTGTAACGGGGAGACTTTCTCAATTTCCCGTCCAGACTTCAATATGACGCGGTTTATTTTAATTACATTTTAAAAATGTATAATTATTTATTATTTATTTTTTATTCATGCGTTTTTTTTTGTTTTTTTTTACAAAGTTTATGTAAAAAAATATTTATGATACTAAATTAGCGCACTGCAGTCAGAGTGCAGATCTTGCCATGAGAGACAATGCAGACAATAACATTGTGTGTCTTATTTATTATTAATATTAAATTGTTGTATTTTATCAGATGCAAAAAAAACCCCCCAAAAAACATGATATCTGCATCATATATCGGCCACCCCGCTCTGTAAATATCGGCATCAGCCATTGGAAAAACCCGGGAACCAGGGAACCAGGGAAGGTGGAGTTCCACCCTCCCTGGTTGTGACTTGTACGCCCTTATTTTGAGTTTCACCTTTTAATTCAGAAAATGGGATGGTGTTCCCTCTGGGACTCAAAATCGGTATTGCAGGGGCATCTCTAAGGAACTGTGCCTACACTCAGTACCTTATTTGAACAGGAGGCTCATTGCTTTCAGTTGGCTGCAAATATCGCCCTCAAATACACTCAAATCCACATGAAATAACCTGAAACAGGATCTTGTTTTACACAAGTTGCTGTAAATTGCTGTAAAATTCACTTATGTCTTACCCCTCTAATATCTGACCAAACATGTACAGTAACAAAAAAACACCTTATTGTCATGTAGATTGTACAACTCTCCATACAATCCATAAATGCTAATTAATGTGTTTGTTACACCGGCTATGTGGTGTTCCGGTAAAGATTGGAGGTTTCTCCTTTAGACTCTATAGACTGGGGAATACTGCAAGGCCTAATCAACTATCGATCTGTTTACCAGCAGATTCATCTTTAAGGCACTCTGAGCCTGCTGTATTATTCATCAAGTTATTTATGGAAACACACTCCAGCCTTCCCTCTACAGGGTCTTTGCATGTGGTCTGAGCAGGGGGACCTGAGAAAAAAAATTGGCAATAAATTGGGTGCATTACCAACAAGTTACACACTTATCCATCAAAAGGACATATGAATATTTCCTGCATAGTGTTGTTGTAAAGGAGTTACCAGATGGTTGATTTGTTTTCCGGGTCGGTGAAGTTTGTCCTTTTATCCAAAACCCCAAAAATGGTGGCCATCACTGAACATAACTGAGTCTATATTGTTTTCATTAAAGTTTATCGCACTATATAGAACTTTTATCTTCCTTCTTTTAAACCATTTGCATTTTATAGTTAATTGTAAGAAAAATGCTATAATTTCTTCAATTATAATGAAAATCAGTGCTTAAAAACAATTATTTATTAATTTTTTTTTTTTTTTTGTATTTTACTTACTGTGCTGAGTGCTGCTTATTCCTGTCTAAAAATTATATACAGCATATTGTAATACATGTGTGTACTTCATATGTATTTAATAAATTATTCGTCAAATTAGATTTCACAGAGGGTTGCCAACCTTTTATGTTCCATGATAGGTCTACCGATGGAACTGACTATTTCTACTGACGTGCCACATTTTAACACCATGAAAAATCATTGTGTGTTTCCAAGAGTTTATCCTCATTCCCAAAACAACTTTCGTGTATTCTGCTCTCCCACATGGTGACACGTTGTTTGTTCTTATCTGGATGTTCCTCTCCATTTCTGGGTGGAACATTTTCATAAATAGGAACCTTGCAGATGGATGTGGCACATTTTAAAATACGTGTGTATATAAAAAAAAAAAAAAGTGTAAATACATCAGAGCAGACAGTGTCACTTTTTAATGGATGTATGGACATATCTAACTCTTACCCTAACCCAAATTTGGTTTAATTGCCACTGACCGAGCATAAAGTTACAGATAAAAAGTAACCCCTGCATCCATGTGACCAACCTTCATCACCATTCATAATCTCCATCAAAAAACGAGGCAAATGCAAAGGAAATCAGACGGAGGAAAGGGCGTACAGATTAGGACGAGGAGGCCATATTTACATGAACATACGTTAGTGTTGTTTATATTTTCTCTGCTTTGAAAGATTGACCAAGACTACCTAATGTTCTTTTGAAATCCGAGGGGATGCAGCCCTCCCTGTGTGTGTGTGTGTGTGTGTGTGTGTGTGTGTGTGTGTGTGTGTGTGTGTGTGTGTGTGTGTGTGTGTGTGTGTGTGTGTGTGTGTGTGTGTGTGTGTGTGTGTGTGTGTGTGTGTGTGTGTGTGCATGAGGTAACCTTGTGTTTGCGCCGTATGTTAAATATTTGCATTCCCCTCAAGGTTCTGTGACACTGCGCTGACCTCCCTCCTCCGTCTCCATGAACCACGTCCATATATAACTTATTCAGGGCGACTCTGCCGCGCTCGGCGGGAGTGTTCCTACAGTATGTGAGTCTTTGCGGGGGTCCCGGTCCTGGAGGATCTGTTAGAGTAGGGCTGATTATTATGGGGTGCAGATGTTGCATCTTTGCTCGACGCCCACAATAGATTGTTTTTGTTACTATCTGCATATCATAACGGAGGGTTGCGTCATTGGCTCCCATTGTGTTGTTGCTCTTGTTTGGCTCACGGACGCTTTATGAGGTTATGAGGCTCGTTGCGTAAGACGTGCTGCACGTTCCAGAAATAATGCTCCCCGTTTAATTTATGGTCGGAAAATGCCTTTTTCTTAACTTCCACCTACAGAAAAAGCCTCTGAATGGGGGCCAGTATTCAATTTAATACCCGATTGTGTAACACTGTTACGACCTTCTTAGTGTCTAGGGGAGCACGGGGAGAAACATAACAAGTTTAACTAAAACCCTTGCAACAACAAACCCAAAACAGTAAGAAAGGGGATGCTGAGTGCCACGATGAGTAACATTTATTTGGAGATAATGATTAACGGAGATAAACCGACCGAAATTGCAGATATGGAAGCAAATAAGGTGTCAAGAGTCTCCAAGGCCAAAATAATAAAACAAAAAAAACAAAACACACTCAGCTGAATTACACTAAAGAATCAAACAGAAAAACAGTACTAAGCTCCCTAACTACTACCGTGACAGCAGAGGTCAAATAAATGGCAGAGAACCCCTCGCAAGGCATCCTCCAAGTTACCACGACGAGTGGAACAAGACACTTCTATAGACTAGTCAGCAAAACACAAAGGATGAGCTGGACAGAGCTGTATCAAGGCGCGACTGAAAAACACAAGAGTTTGAACAGTGGTAACGGGCTCACCGCCGGCAGCACCAGCCCGGCAAACAGCCCAGTGGCAAAAGGCCCCGGAGCGCTGGGTCCGGGGGTGGATACACAGTACGGCCCGACCGACGATCCGGCGGTGTTCAGGTGTGGGCGATCCAGACGCTCGGAGAGCGGCGTGGCGGGCCCGGAACACGGCGGGGGGCGGGGGGCGGCCCTCTTCCCACGAGAGGCCAGAGGAGAGGCAGCGGGCGTGAAGGAACCAGCGAGGACGGGCCCGGGGGGGGGGGCGGGGTCCACCTCCTGCTCCGTCCACTCCAGTTTAAGTCTCACACCAGTGCAAAACAAAAATCAACAAGCTGCTCAGGTATGGGACCATAACTGAGGTGGATGCTTCTCTACGGGCTCCGGGGGGAAAAAAAAAAAAAAACGAAACCCCGCCTGGTATCGATAACTGTCGCGTGCGGAAAGAGTCAACTTTCAATGTGACACGTCCACGATGTCATAGCCCAACCGTTTGAAACGGCATAAGGGCGCTCAGACCCCCGCGTTCCGAGCTCGTACAGTTTGATGATCTTCACCGATTTGTAGCCAGAGACCATTAGATCCTTTCTTCTCTGGGTAAAACTGTGTTTTGTACACGTGTTAGCAGTCATGGGTCCAGCTCATAACTTCTGCGCGGGAAGTGGGAGGACAAAACAAAGGCGACCGGGTCAAGTCAGGCGGGCCATTAGAGTCGCCGGAGGAGGCCGAGGCCGACGGCCCCGTGATTCCGTTGGCCGCGTCAACACCAAACGAGGCATAACGTGTCGCTTTTCCCGGTGGTTTTTTTTTTTTGTTTGTTTTTGTTTTTGTTTTGTTTGCTTGTTTGTTTTTCCAGCGGCGGGGAATGAGCCGAGCGGTAAATTAATTGGCCAAATCCCCGGCGGTGTTTGGAGCCGCGCCGTCCGTGTGTTGGGTGACGTGAAAGGCCTGGGCAGGACGGCGCCATCGCGGCTTTAGCGACGTCCGGCGCTTCCCTTTCGGCCCTCTCACCCAGCGCCCCCAAAGCCGCGGGGGCCCCGTCCCGCGGAGCAGCGGGTTCTCCACGCTGCTCCTCCGTCCCAGGGCCACGGAGGGGACGCGGGGGATCGAATCCCGGATTGACCCGAGATGCGTTCGAGGTTGAACTTGAGTTTACTACCAGGAGGGTTTCGAAGAACAGACGCAATTGGGATGTTTAGGTCCCGGAGGTTTTTTGGGGTTTGGAGCCGCCGCTGTAGAGTGTCTGAACCCAAGGGTTTTGACGACGGGTTTGTTGGTGTGGACCCGGCGAGTGGTCGTCGGTGTCGTGGAGTGGATCGCCGGGATAGGCGTCGTTTTCATTTCTGCTTTTTGATTTTTGCGTTTTAGGTGGGTTCTAGGTAGGCGTTCTAGTCTGCGCGACATCGGGGTCGGCGGCGAAAAATCCATTTCAATTCCGAGAGGCTGGATGCGCAGGCGGATGGTCGCAGAAAGTCATCGATTAAGAAATTGAAGCATCTTTGGGCTAATTATCAGTGCAGACTTGGTCCGCTGTGGTGTAGCTTGAAATTCACGACAAGGTGCTACCCCTGGTTGGCGAGGATGGATTTTTGGAGCCTAACGGGTGATATTCTCCAGATACTAAATGTAACAAGTAAAACATTGACACCCTTTTTTACCTTTTAACAGTAATCAACAGCTTGACCACACCACACCATCCCTAAACACAGGTAACCCCATCAAACTAATTTCAAGAGTGGGTTTTCTTTGAACTCCCAAACTCAGATTCCCGTTTTTTGCCTTTCGACATTTTCCCATGACAGAGCAAGAAGAAGATCAGGGCTCAGTGCTTTTCCGTTGCAGGGTCTTTTTGAACAGGATGAGGAAAGATTTGCTTGCACGCCACAGGAACCTGCTCAGACAAGGTAAGAGCAGAGGTGTGACCAGTGCTTCAAACCTAAAGACATATATACTGTGTGTATGTGTGTATATATATATATATATATATATATATATATATTATACAAATGAGAGCTGGGTTTTGTACTGCCAGCTCACATTAAATGACTACTGTACGTACAGCAGACTGACTGTATAGACGCCACACATTCCTCTGCACAATGCCATTTTCCTCAAGGTCAGTATACAATTCCACGTCTGTGTCCTTGGGACACGTTCGTGTCTTAGGAGGGACGGGGACATGCCAACGGGGATATAGAATTCATATTTAAAGGTTATATGATGTTATTACTTCTGCCCTCGTCACTCACTGACGGACGGTCGGACACATGGGGGCGGAGGGGGAGTCACAGCTGGAAACTATAGGGCGGCCTCCCTTTACTCTGCGTATCAAACTTTGTATTTTATTTAGGTTGGTCTCTCGAGGCTGTGCATGCACAGGCTGTTGTTGGTGCAGATTATAGCTGTTAAAAAGCATTGTGCGAATGTGCGGTGACATTTATCTGCTGATTAAAGTCTCTTTGCGGGAGCGGGACATGAATACCTAGTAGCTATTTAGCTGTCACTCCGCGGTGCATTAAGGACACGATGTTCCCGGCTCGTCCCCATTAGCATCCAGCACTAGCAGTGACTAAACCAAAGGGCGGCTGAGCAACGCAGGTCGAGCTTCTGTCTCATCGGGAAGCAAAATAAATGACAGGAAGGACGGCGCAAATCTCCTTTAAGTAACCACCTTCCCCCCGCTGGATGAATACGAATTGGGGAGATGAAGGAGTCGGCGAGAGCAGAGTGGGGAGCTGCCGTGGGAGTTGTGATGAATTAGAATGAATGAATGATTATATTCTCTAGCATTTTATTGTATTTATTTATTTGGATTAAATTCATTATTATACATTTACGATTATATTTTTTCATTTAATTGGGGAATGGTTGGATTTTTTTTTGTCTTTTCACGTGTGTGTGTGTGTGTGTGTGTGTGTGTGTGTGTGTTCGGGCGCGTCCACGCCTGACATCACCCCATCAACGCTGGGTTGTTATTGATAAAGTCTGACGTGCCCAACGCACTAGAGATGCAGATCCAATGAGTCCAAATGAGAACTTGATGGGCGTTCACGCTGATAACCCAAGAAGAAGGGTTGCCTCCGGTGCCGGGTGTGTCGGCACGCCCCAGTGGAGTCCCATTTCCGTCGAATCAGGTTGGCTTTTTAATCGAGTCATGGTAATAACGGCTTTTTAATCATACTTTCCCATCTTTTCTCCCCCTGGGATTACCAGTACACCCTTCAACATCTCATTTGGACTGATCGGTTTTTCCTTTTACATTTTTCCCTTCGTCCTCTGAGCTACTACTACTACTACAACTATGTTTTTTTTACACACGCGTCTTTCGCCAGTGCGCACATTTCACAGCCGCTGTCGCCTCTGTCAACAGGAACACAATGAAAATCGATTGATTTAAAAAGAACGATTACAGATAAAAGCTGATCAGAAAGCTTTCCAGTTTTTCTCCTCTGCCTAAACCCCAAAGAAAAAAACTGTTCATATTAATTTCCAACATCTGAAGGATGAGCTGTAGTAAAATTATCTTTATCTGAAGCAGCTGTCTACTTAACTGAAATTTATTTTTGGGTTTCAGTCTTTTTCGCTTTGCTTTCAGAAGATAATCAGATTATTGGAACCGCCAGCCGAGCAGTGTTTGTGTGTGTGTGTGCGTGTGTGTGTGTGTGGTGTGTGTGTGTGTGTGTGGTGTATGTGTGTGGGCGAGAGTAAGAGGGATAACATCATCTTCAGCGTCCACTGTATTTTATTTTATGTACCTTGACATAACAACCTAACACATATATATACTGTGTGTGTGTGTGTGTGTGTGTGTGTGTGTGAGTATGTATATATATGTATATTTATATACCAATTAAAAAAAAAATTAAAGTTAATATGGAATATCCTCAAATAAAAAGATTACTTACTCTAAGTAGGTCCGTGCTGATACTGATAATTGTGTGAAAGCCTATTTCAGAAGTCAGAAGTTACCTTTATTTATTGTCAAGACATTGTCCTCTGCAACTGGCGTCCCTGGCCCCTTAGGGGTTAATTTAGGAATTTCAGGAGGTCCCCAGCTAAATTACTGTATATAATAATTATAAGAGTGGTGTAATAATTATATATTATATAAATGAAATAGTTTGTATAAATTTAGGTTGAATTATATAAAATATGTATTATTTTGTATTAGCCGTACCAATAATGCTGAGTTGTTGTTTTTTTTTATTATTTTTTTTTTTTTCCCCCCATTCCAAGTTTAATGTTATTTCCGTGGCCTAATTTTGGCGGATAAGGTGTGTACAAATGGTTTCATCCTCTTTATTTTTGTGATGGGGTGGGGTGCGGGTGCGGCAGTGGGTATTACTATAAAGAAATACACTGTTAGTATGTCCACTCCTACAGTAAAATACAACTTGTGCAAGGGACTATAAACTGATGCCATCTGTACATTCCATATTCCACTTCCATAGTTTTCAGTAAATTTCCATTCGTTTAAAACTCATAATGTAAAGGAAATAGATAATGCACTTAGAGCAAAAACCCCTTGGGGAACGAACTCTTGGGTAATTGCGTTTTCCCCAATAACAATTACATCGAAATCACACATTTTGAAGTGTGTGCTTGTTATTTTGTAATTGGACAGAATCAGACGTCGAAAATCATCTGAAACAAACTCAATTTATCTCCATTGTGTTGTGTTGGTTTCTGAGCATTTAAGAGCCGTAGTGTGGCATATGCAAGTGCATTTCAACAGGTGCAGAACTTTTGGTCTCGCTAATGCTGCAGCTATTATTCTCCATCTTTATTCTCCACCTCCACTCTTTTCCTTCTTCCTGCTGCTGAGGCTGCAGGCCCCTCGCTCTATACGCTCCATCCTTCCCCAAACGAGGGAACGTATAGCGGCGCGCCTCACCGGCTTCTGGGAAGCGAAAGAGAGAAAGGGGGAACGGAGGGGGGATGAGTAAAGGGCGGAGATGTTGTGCGAGTGGAAAACAGGAGTGGAGGACGGAGGAGGGAGGAAGTTGGGTGGAGGGATGATAGGAGGATTCCTTGGAGGAGGAGAAGGAGGAGGATGAGATTATTAAGAGGAATCTGGATAAAGTTGAAAGGGTCTCAGGACTCATCCCGCCTGGAGGAGCCCTGCGGCCTTCAAGGGGAATAATCTTATTCATGAACGAGTCTGATTTATGAAATAATCTGATTTATGAAATAATCTGATTTATGAAATAGTCTGACTCATGGAAACGTTGCGGACTCCAAAAGACGGGGGAAAGAAGCTACATTTCGTCAGTAAAGTGATCAGACCTTTTCTCTATATGAAGAGATCTAAGTTGCATCTGACGCCTGCATCACAATCAGGTCCATGTTCATATAAAGGGGATTTGTGGTGGTAATAGCTGGTGCATTGTAGTGCAGACAGACGAGTAGCATGAATAAAGAATTCTTAACTCTTAACACTCTAAAAAAAAGACAACTCAAATGTATGGAAACGTAATGCACACTTCCTGAATTTCCCTCTGAGGATAAAAGTAATGAGCGTTGATAAAAGTCACGAGTGTTCTCCCATCTTACGTTGTGAACAAAGGGTTCTCTGTTCACCATAAAGATGAATTGCAAAACACCTCTGCCTTACTTTGGAAATACAGAGTTAAAAAAGGTTAAACGGCATGAACTGGAGTGCAAAGAACCAAATACAATTAATTCAATACAAGGCTCTTTCCAGAAAATTTGAAATGAGATAAGAAATTGAGCCGCTGCAACGGCAACAACATGGAGAGCGGAGCGGGAGGATATACACAAAATTCACAATATACACTTTACCACAAATAAAATCGTATACAGTTCAACAAATGCAAGAAGTTATAAATCTGTAACAATCATTTTAATAAACGTCTCAAATATACAGTGTAGTTATTTTCAACAAAATGCTAAAGAAAACGTGTTTAAAAAGGCGATTGATTGCATAATGGCGTCACCGTGCGGTAAATCCACCGAGCTGGACCGACGAGTTCAAAGTCTCCGGTGTTAGTTTTGAAAGCCGTGACAAAGGGGGTCACCCGGGGCACGGAACGCCTCGCGGCGCCGTTGGCCGCTGGGAGACCTCCGCCCTCCGTCCTCCGCCCTCCGTCCTCCCTGTCGGAGCCTGTGATGGGACCTCCTGCTGTGGGGGTGGGGGCGCTCCCTCAAGAGGGGAGTGGTGGACGGTTTGGTCTACACGGGGAGTTTTATTTTGGGGGGTGTGTGTGTGTGTGTGCGTGTGCGCGTCTGAATTCCCTTGTAATTGTGTGGGTGTGTAAAAGGGAAACGAGGCGGCCTGACATTCAAGGAGTTGCCGTCTGCTCTCGGTCCTGCGTCGCCGTAGAGCCGCTCCCAAATATCCGCTCCTCCACCCTCCCTCCCCCATGTTGCAGGTGTCCTGTGGGGCTACAGCTACGCCGACACACAGTCGCTACCTTTCTCCTCCGTTTCCTCAGGCTCATTTAAAATCTGTCCGTCTGTCCTCCGCGCTGGGCTTCTCTGTTTTTATTTTTTATTAAACAGTGAAATATGAACACTGAGAATATTTCATATTTCCGGCCCTGGAGCTGTAGGTTTATCACTTTGGAGATGTGTGAACCTGAGGTAAATTCAAGGATATTGAAGGTGTTTTTATATGAATTCCAGGGAATACACAGAGCTCCATCATTCCGTGCCCTGAATCCTGCTGCCGTGCAATATATTGTTTTATATTATTTTTTAGTTATTTATTTATTTTACCCTTTTTGTCACATTCTAAATCCCTGTTGTTTGGGTGCGGGTTGTCGGGGCTGATTCCAACGTGAATGATGGGATGGAAGTTGCAAAACAATGCACTTTGATTTCCAAACTGGCACTCCGCCCGTGCGGACGTATCTACATAGTGACGGATTATTCCACGGTGGGAAGCTGCCAACGGCGCTGTGACGATGACAGAGTGGAGAGGATGTTGTCTAGTGGAGCACAAAATGGCCGCGCCGCCCAAAAGAGCTGGAGAAGAATGTTTTGTCGGAGAGACGAACACGATGATCTGCTCCAACCACATCTGTGCCCTGTTGTAGTCACAGCTTGGGCTGCAAGAGGGCACGCCCTGTTATTACACTGTTAGTACTCTGATAGTATGCTGTTACAGTATTTCACTGTTATTACACTGTTAGTACTCTGATAGTATGCTGTTACAGTATTTCACCGTTATTACACTGTTAGTACTCTGATACTATGCTGTTACAGTATTTCACTGTTATTACACTGTTAGTACTCTGATAGTATGCTGTTACAGTATTTCACTGTTTTTACACTGTTAGTACTCTGATAGTATGCTGTTACAGTATTTCACTGTTATTACACTGTTACTACACTGTTAGTAGTCTATTAGTACCCTGTTACAGTATTTCACTGTCAGTACTCTGTTAGTACTCATTACAGTATTTCACTGTTATTTCACTGTTATTTCACTGTTAGTACTCTGTTAGTACTCTGTTATAGTATTTCACTGTTATTTCCCTGTTATTTCACTGTTATTCCACTGTTATTAAAATGTTATTTCACTGTTATTTCACTGTTAGTACTCTGTTAATACTCTGTTAGTACTCTGTTAGTACTCTGTTATTACAATGACAGATACCATGGAGCTGGAAGCACAGAATTGAGATAAACAGAAGGAACGGTTTCAGGATAACATTTCAAGATTACGATCATGGGAATGATATAAAATATATATATTTTTTTAATAATTATTCATATAATTTATTTATTATTATCATGAATAATAATAAATGTTAAAATGATTTTGATTACTTGTAATATATTTCATATAATTATATAACAATATTAGTAATGATGATGATAATAATGATAAAATATTAAATATCTGAATTTGTTAAATTATTTGTAAATTGTAAAATTTTTATCTATTAAAAAGGAAAATGATATAGCTCAGCAAACTGAAAACAACAATATGAAGGAACGGATGCAGATTTTCCTTCCTTCACATTTTAATCTGCCTTCATTGAAATCCGCATTGCTTTAGAGGTAATTCTTGAGCTGTAAACCGCTAATATATGACTGTTCTCTAATGAAACATCGATCCCGGTCATAGTATTAATGTTTAAGTGGCTCTTTACGTCAAAAAATAAATAAAATGTGGCCGGGACTGTAAAGCCGCGCCCACTGCGCACCCATTTCTAGCCTTTTTGGGAAATTGCACAGTGGGTGGAGTGAAATGGGTGAAATGACCCTTTGATGAACACTTTCTCTCCCCAGTACACGGCCCTTCCCAGTTGCCACCTTATATAAAACCATTAAATAACTGTGTGATAAGGTAGTGTACATTAGAGTTTGAAAGAGGTTAATTTCATTTGGTTTTTCCACTCAGGGAACAAAAAAAAAAAAGAAAAGAAAATCATTTTTGAGGGAAAAAGCAATTACCCGGCTCTCCATGTAGTCCTTAATATAATCAAATTGTGTTTTTTGGCTCAGTGATTGAACCTCCACCTATCCCACTTATTCAAATAGCTGAATTTTTCCAAAAGTTCTCACTTGCTGGACCAGTATTGTACTTAGAGATATATATTTTTCCTGTCATTTATTTGATTCCCTCCTCTCGCCTCCCCCTCCGCCCTCCTGACCTCTCCGCCCAGGGAACAGCATCCTGCACTCGGCCGCAGACAGCGTGACCAGCGCCGTGCAGAAGGCCAGCCAGGCCTTGAACGAGCGCGGCGAGCGGCTGGGTCGGGCGGAGGAGCGGACGGCCGACATGATGAACAGCGCCGAGCAGTTCTCCGTCACAGCGCACAAGGTGAGGACGGAGGACCCTGCGTTATTAAAATATCATCACGCTGAGGCCGACGTGGGATACTCCATTGAATAATGGCTTCTCCCTGCCTGCATTCACATCCATCAGTGAACACCGCCTACATGCTGATGCCAATGGTAGTCATCCTGTGGCGTAATACCGAAACTACAGCAGATGAATGTGGACGTCGGTATAAAAATCCCCAACAAATAAATGTAGTAACAAGTAAATGTTAAATTTAACATAAATAACAGTAAATAGGTTTGTCTTTGGCCAGTGGTGCCATCTTGTGACCCCACGTATGAACTACAATGGAAGACGAGATGAATGAATATATATATACACTGATCAGCCACAACATTAAAACCTCCTGCCTAATGTGTAGCCCCTCGTGCCACCAAAAAGCTCTGATCCGTGGAGGCATGGACTCCACAAGATTCTCAAGGTGTCCTGTGGTATCTGGCGCCAAGAGGTTAGCAGCAGATCCTTTGAGTCCTGGAAGTTGTGAGCTGGGGCCCCCATGGATCGGGCTTGTTGTTCCAGCTCATCCCACAGATACTCCATTGAGATCTGTGGAATTTGGAGGCCAGGTCAACACCTTGAACTCTTTTTCATGTTCTTCAAACCATTCCTGTATTATTTTTTGAAGTGTGGCAGGGCACATTATCCGGCTGAAATAGGCCACTGCCATCAGGCAACACCGTTGCCATGAGGTGGTCTACTTGGTCTGCAATAATGTTGAGGCAGGTGGTATGTGTCAAAGTAACTACATGAACGCCAGGACCCAAGGTTTCCAGCAGAACATTGCCCAGAGTATCACACCGCCTCCGCTGGCTTGCCTTCTTCCCACAATGCATCCTGGTGCCATCTCTTCCCCGGGTCAAACAAAGCACACGCACCCGCCCATCCACATGACGGAGAACAAAACGTGATTCATCCGACCAGGCCACCTTCTTCCGTTGCTCCACGGTCCAGTTCTGATGCTCACGTGCCCATTGTAGGCACTTTGGGGAGGGGACAGGGGTCAGCATGGACACTCTGACTGGTCTGTGGCTACGCAGCCCCATACGCAGCAAGCTGTGATGCACTGTGTGTTTCTGACACCTTTCTATCATAGCAGCATTAACTTTTTCACCAATTTGGTGCTACAGTAGTTCTTCTGTGAGATCGGACCAGAGGGGCTACACTTCACTCCCCACGCCACCGGTTGTCCTTCCTTGGACCACTTTTGGTAGTTACTAAGCACTGCATACCGGGAACATCCCACAAGACCTGATGCTTTTGGAGATGCTCAGACCCAGTCATCTAGCCATCATTATTGCAAAATAATCCCCTTCAGAGTGATTCAGTGAGGAGGTTACGATAATGGCCGGCCTGCTGCACATCATCCCTTTACCTATCTCCCAATCCGGTATGAACTCGACAAAGAGCAGTTTAAAAAAAAAAGTGGAGCACATTTGAATTCTGATATATTTTTTAAGAATATGTATGTTACAATGTTTGATGTGTGCCAGCGGTGGCCCTGCATGCTTGGTGCAGATAATTATTCTCTGTCTCCATCCTCTCGTTCATAGTTTTCCACCATGGTGGTTTTTCCAATTCCCTCCATCCATCCCCATCGTTTCTACGCCTCTAAGACTAATTGCACGCCGTTAAATGATCCTATTAGCATCATTTTAATAATCATTTAAATATAATAAGATTACTTTTTTTTTTTTTTTTTTGTTCACACAGAGGAACCAGTAAAAAAAACAGGAAAAGAGTGGGCGGGAGGGACGGGGGGTCGGGGCCTTCCGGGCTCAGATTGAAGCAGGTGCACCTGATTTCGATCATTGTTATTTAATGTATAATTATATGATAATAGCATTTCCAACACAGAGATCCCTCAGTATTAGCAGTAATTCCGCCCTCCCTGCTCGCTGGACATAAAGCTATTCGGCCTCCGTGTTGAAATGTCCGTTGTAAGCCAATGATTTTGGCTTAATTGAAAATCACAGATGAGTTCCCTGCTGTGATCAGATTAAAAGAAAATTGAATTAACTTAAAATGAATGCAGAGAATGACTGTAAACGTCCCACAAATAATCCCTCATCGTCAGGATTTTCCTTCTGCTGTCCCCCATCTCACATTCATATTATCGGTCATTTAATTACTTAGCATTGGCTTCCATTTCTTTTTGGGTTAGGCATTCCACCTTTCACCGATGAGTGGAAACTAGTCTACCTTCTCTCTGCAGAAACTTTTATTTCGACACTTTGACTCTTTGTTCAAGGATTTTGCACTCACTGCCTTATTTTATTTCTTTGACTGATCTGAAAATAATAATAATAATAATCATAATAATAATAATGAAAGTCCCGGGTCTTCAAAACAATTTTATTTATTTATTTGCAAAATATATATATATATATATTTTTTTTGCAGTTTGAGTCACTGACTCATCTGTGCAGCGCGACACATTTGATGCTTTGCTGAGATTTAAAACTCAGAAAACACTTTAGTCTGTCTGTGCTGCTCTTCTGCCCCCACCTGGTAGATCGGTGACCTTTTTTTTTTGTCACAAGCACTCATACATGTACTGTGCAGTGAATATTATAATAATAATAATAATAATAATAATACAATAAATTATATATTTTTAAATAATATAATATAAAAATATATTGAATAATATGATTAGTCTAACAAAACATAAAACCATGAGCAACAAATATTGTGTGTGTGTGTGTGTGTGTGTGTGTGTGTGTGTGTGCGTGTGTGTGCGCGTGCGCGCGCATGTGTGTGCGCAACAAAACATGTGATTGTCTGTCTCCCTTCACGAGCCCCCACCTGAGCCTATTGTTATTGTGATGAATGAACTCCCACACATTGCTGAATCACCGTCTCAATTAAAACGTCGGGCCCCCAGCTGCCTGCTACTTTGCTTTCTTTGTTTTTTCCCCCCCTTCCTCAAATGGAAGGACTATAATCTTAATTTTCTCGTTGTTCTCTTAGTGCGAGTGGCAGATAAACTCTAATGAATGAAGTCTGCAGTGTGTCATTTCTCCGCTTCTCTCTTTCTCTCTCGCCCCCTCTCCGCAGCTCGCCATGAAGCATAAATGTTAGAGCACTGCCAAAACCAACCGGGAGGGTCCAACCACACACAGGGCGGAAGGATTTCAGATTTTTATTTTAATGTTTGTTTGTTTTTTTGTTTGTTTGTTTGGGGGTTTTTTTTATTTATTTTTATTTTTTTATTAAAGTCGAGTTATTTTGAAATCACGATTGCCTGTTTTTGGTTAACAATGTTAAAAATGTAAATCTTTTTTCGATTTTTAATTTCATCTTGCTGAGGAAGCAGAAGGGTGAAAACGGTCACGGTCTCACTCCGTCACGACGAGCCGGGAAAAAAACCCAACAGTGGTTAATGGTGTTTGGGTTTTACGCATTATCCCCATTATCATCATCACCAATATTAATTTCTCGATTTCAGTTTTTTTCTTTTCGAGAGACTCCACCGATGGGGCGATTGAAGAACCTTAAATGGACGGAACAGCGATTTATCCTCAAGTCAGATTTACACCGAATCCACCGAACGACTGTAACAAACTGCTGTTTGTTGTTGTGAAAAAGGAAGTTGCAAGAAGAGATACAGTGTTGGATCCACCAGGGAAGCCTTGACACGGGTTATCCAACGGCCACGAGGGGGAAGGGTACCGCTGTCGGATGCGTTTTCGGATTCAGTGTAAAACCGGCTTGAATGTGCATTAAAAACACAAAACCACACAGACACCTGCGAAAATATGAAATATCCATCACCTTTACAACTTCCACGCCTTCTTTCTCAACAGATAATAGATAGATCCCATCAGACCACACACAAGAATGCACCATAAATCCACTATTGTATCCAAATATGGAAAAAACAAAAATCCTGTATCAGTTCAGTACCGTATCAGTTCAATGGCGTCAATGGTTGTTTTTCACCATTTCCACGCCTGTTGTGGTGTCCACGCATTTCAAGCATTGTGATTCAGTATGAGCCCACAATTGGTGAATTGGAATTTGTTTTAATTATTATAATTTTATTTTGTTGCAGATTACTTTTCATGAAGGGATTAGTGATGAGTCTGTGCTTTAGAAATACAACCAAGTGGAATAACATCAGAAACAACAAAGGTTTCTAACTGTGTATTTAAATATGCTACTGGTACAAAATAAATTCTCAAACACAGTAGCATCGTATGCACCTGCTTCTGCATTGTAAAATAAAGCGTAAATGTAAATTAATTCTTCTAGCGCTATTATCAATGTTGGTAAAGCTGATCTGTCCCATAAAACATGAACAAAAAAAAATCTTTATTTTATTTTTTACAACATTTTTGGGCTTTATTTCATCATTGATCCTATAATAAGCATCACTTGTCTTAATGATATTTTTATTGTATTTTTTATTCATTTTTTTGTATAATGGGTTTGGTCATAAAGGTAATATATTGATCAGATTAATGGACAAAATGTCCCCAAAAAAGCAGCAGCAGCAGCAGCAGCAGCAGCAGCAGCAGCAGCAGCAGCAGCGATGTTTCAGTAGTTTTCCTGTGTGTGTAACCGTGGCTTTGTCACTCGTGAGATCCACACGTTCAAATATTGATTTTATTTAATATTTAGGATTTCAGGCCGTCACAATGCACTGGCCAAACTTCTGCTGATTCACTCTGAAATGTGGCTTCTTCCTCCCAGTCTGCTTGAGTCCTTTCGCTAACGGTTTAGATGTTGATTGTTTTTTAATAATAAAAAAAAAAAAAAGGAAACACATATCTGAAGTGGTGTATAATGTTTTTTTTTTAAATTCATTATAACTTATCATGACCCTAACGTCACATTAAGATGAGGTCAGCTCCATTTGACTTGAAAATGGGTGAAAATAAATACATCTAAAATAGAATCAGATCGCTGTGTTTGCACAGAGGAGCGCAGATCATAGTTAAATTATGGGTGGGATTGTGGGGGTCTGACCCCCCTAATTGAGACTTGGACCCCCCCAAAAGAAGTAAAAAAAAAATGTCGAAACATTTACTGTATATATCCTTCTTACCTGTAATTGCAAACATTACAATTTATTTCACATATTCATGCCTGGAAGAATCTTGCGTTTCCGACACCCCTAAAGAGGACCGTGCCATTATGCTGAGCAGCGCTGCAGCGGAGGACGTGATCCGCAGCTCAGATCACAGCCACCTTTTTTTCCTAACAAAGCAAATAAAAACAGTGTTTTTATCGTGGATTTATTTATTTTACTCTGTTTTCTAATTTCCAATTGAATGAAACAAAAAGGGCCTGTGTTTAACCGTGCGTAATGGGAACACTTTCTCAGTCACTGACAAAGTTTCCCATCTGTTGATTGGGTGGGCAAGACGCACGTGTATCGTTAATGGTGGATCATAAATAATTATTGGGCTTTGCAAAAACAAAAAATGCACAGGGGTGGTGTGGTTTAAGCGGCCACACCGGTCTCGGGTCTCGGTAATTGGGCCCAGGATCACTCTGATCCTGTAAGGCACCGGTCCGAGGGCTGATGATTGGGAACCCTCTGCACTAGAACACTAGTGTTGTGCTTTCTTAACACATCACTGAAGTGACAGTTTGTGTTGACTTTAATGTAACTTACTACTACTTAATGTTACTCCACTCACGTTTATATCCACAGACGTGGAAGTTTCTCTATTTAATTTTGTTTAATGTTTTGCATTGAAGGATGGTAAGGTCATTTAGCTGTAGCTGTCCTCTCTTTGATCATTTTAAACAGAAGGCGCCTCTCCATCATCAATTTACATATACCTCTACACTACATATACTGTATATACAGTATATATATTATACATATATATAAACACACATATATATTTCTGTCCGGTGTGGTCACTCAAATCCCTTCACAATAAATGTCGGGTGTCTTGCCAAGGGCTCACGAGGTTATTGAACCAGCAACCCTCTGGTTTCCAGATGACGACCAGTTGTACCGACCGACCGGCTGCAATCAAGATGACAGGAGAATACATTTGCAAGACAGAAATTATATTTCGGATTATTGATATATTTTTTTCAATACACTGTGCCTCAATTATGAATAATACTTTTTACTCGTTCAATTGTGCAAAAAATATTTTTTCGTGATTCTCCCTTTTAATGAAGAGGTGATCCATTACAAGCTCTATATGATTATTTCTAAACAAAGTAAACTGACGTTAGGAACATTGGTTCACAATACATTTGTCCTGTTTTACTAATAAGGTAATATTAACAGCGTAGCACAATTTACTTAATTGTTAATAGGAAGCATATTTCAGAAAAGATTCTCATCCTAATAATGTTCCTCTTCATTTTGAAATGTATAGTTAAATAAAAACAAGTAGTTCGTTTAATAAGATAAATGCACATACAAATACAACGAAAATGCACTTGTGGGTGTAAACGTTCTCATTAATCCAAAACAATAAAGAGGCCTTGAGGCTGCAGAGCAGGAGGGAATTGCACGTTTTGGTCTCGACCCAATATTTTTATTAAGACTTCAATTGAGGCAGTACCGAGCAAGGGGGCGGAAAAGCAGGTACAGAACTATTATATCTTCCTTCCATGTTCCCATCACACATGCTGTAATGGCTCTTTAATCTCCCAGTTAATGGCGCGGGTCATTCTGACAAGTATAGGATGAAATAGGATAATAGAACTAGTAGTTTTACTGCCGGAGAGGAGGAGCCGGCACCTCACAGCTCATAAGAAACCCATCAAAGCTCCTGTTTCTATAGCTCAATGCATCTGTGTGAGTCGTTCCACACGCGACGCTGAAAACCCACTTAATATTTCCCTCGTCATTTATTCCCCACCACGCGACCACAGAGCAAATTACATGCCAGGCAATAACTCAGCCGAGCCTCCTGTCCCAAAATGACACAGTCGGAGTGCAATGGGATGGATGTTCATTCAGGATGCTGGGATGCTGCCACTTCATTGTACCGTCATCACCACTGCACACCACTAGAGGGCGCAAGAGCATTGGATAAAGATTCCAGTACTGCGGCCTCTTGGCCTTGACTGTAATGGTGAGTGTTTTGTTATGTTTCTGGGATGCAGACGTCGTTATCTGTGTGTAATTCCAGTGCGTTGGATGTATTGATTGCTGTGCGAAATCGTGAACTCAGGACCAATGGAGATCGGGTCGGTACCCCAGCAATTGATCCAGTTAATGTCTCAACGTTGACATGAAGTGGGAGATCAGCCAGAAGCTGGGGGATAAAATGTTTCTTATTGTTTTTGTTGAAGTTGCCTACTATTATCCGAATATAAATGTGTGACCAGTTTATAACAGTTTTCAATGGTACAATCAAGTTCTCTCTAAAAGCCCATAAAATAGTCTGCGTGGGGTGGGTGACGCTACAAATCCCAGAGTTGCATCTTCTCCATGTTTAAAAATGTTTACCATCTTCCTTCCTCTAAGCCACCTCGTTTTCTCCAAAGTTTGCCCTGTTCTGATCGACTGAAACGAATGAAATAATGGATTTATTTGAGCAGAATAGCCATACACGCTGTTTACCGCTTTTCTTTGTAATTGATGTTGTTTTTTATTTGTTCACTATCAGTATCAGTAGTTTAGAGCCATTGGAGAGAAATACAATAGCACACAGTCCACAGAGGGTGGGCGTGTGGTGCCTGTGTCACCTTGAGCGGTGTATTGAGATTCCACTCAGCAGAGTGCTGTCATTGTTTCAGGGGCTCTTGATGGCTGACTGGCTGGCTGTTTGGATGGATGGCTGGATGGCTGTTTGGATGGATGGCTGGATGGATGGCTGGATGGCTTGTTGGCTGTTTGTCTGGCTGGATGGATGGATGTTCGATTGGTTGGCTGTCTGACTGGCTGGCTATTTGTATCGATGGATGGATGGATAGATGGTTGTTTGGATGGCTGTTTGGATGGATGGACGGCTGGCTGACTGTTTCGATGGATGGCTGGAGATATGGATTCATGGCGGTTGGTGGGCGGGATGGATGGCTGGCTATTGGCTGGCTGTATGGATGGATGGATGGATGGATGGCTGGCTGGCTGGCTGTTTGGATGGATGGATGGATGGCTGGATTCCTTGCTGTTTGGATGGATGGCTTGTTGGCTGTTTGTCTGGCTGGATGGATGGATGTTCGATTGGTTGGCTGTCTGACTGGCTGGCTATTTGTATCGATGGATGGATGGATAGATGGTTGTTTGGATGGCTGTTTGGATGGATGGATGGATGGATGGCTGGATTCCTTGCTGTTTGGATGGATGGCTTGTTGGCTGTTTGTCTGGCTGGATGGATGGATGTTTGATTGGTTGGCTGTCTGACTGGCAGGCTGTTTGGATGGATGGATGGTTGTTTGGATGGCTGTTTGGATGGATGGATGGAGATATGGATTCATGGCGGTTGGTGGGCGGGATGGATGGCTGGCTATTGGCTGGCTGTATGGATGGATGGATGGATGGCTGGCTGGCTGGCTGTTTGGATGGATGGATGGATGGCTGGCTGGATTCCTTGCTGTTTGGATGGATGGATGGCTGGCTGTTTGGATGGCTGTTTGGATGGATGGATAGATGGATTCATGGCTGTTTGGTGGGCTGGATAGAAGGCTGTCTGTTTGGATGGATGACTGGATGGATGGATTCATGGCTGCCAGCCATCCATCCATCCAGCCTAACAGCGATCCATCCATCCATCCAGGGAAACAGCCATCCATTCATCCATCCAAACAGCCAGCCCACCAAACAGCCATGAATCCATCTATCCATCAATCCATCCAAACAGCCAGCCAAACAGCCATGAATCCATCCATCCAGTCATCCATCCAAACAGCCAGCCATCGATCCATCCAAGCAGCCAGCCATCTATCCAGCCCACCAAACAGCCATGAATCCATCTATCCATCCATCCATCCATCAATCCAAACAACCATCCAAACAGCCATCCATCCATCCAAACAGCCATCCATCCATCCACCCAAACAGCGATGAATCCAGCCATCCATCCATCCATCCAAACAGCCAGCCAGCCAGCCAGCCATCCATCCATCCATACAGCCAGCCAAAAGCCAGCCATCCATCCATCCATCCAAACAGCCATCCAAACAGCCATCCATCCATCCACCCAAACAGCGATGAATCCAGCCATCCATCCATCCATCCAAACAGCCAGCCAGCCAGCCATCCATCCATCCATACAGCCAGCCAAAAGCCAGCCATCCATCCATCCATCCAAACAGCCATCCAAACAGCCATCCATCCATCCACCCAAACAGCGATGAATCCAGCCATCCATCCATCCATCCAAACAGCCAGCCAGCCAGCCATCCATCCATCCATACAGCCAGCCAATAGCCAGCCATCCATCCAGCCCACCAAACAGCCATGAATCCATATATCCAACCATCCATCCAAACAGTCAGCCAGCCATCCATCCATCCATCCATCCAAACAGCCATCCAAACAACCATCGATCCATCCAAACAGCCTGCCAGTCAGACAGCCAACCAATCAAACATCCATCCATCCAGCCAGACAAACAGCCAACAAGCCATCCAGCCATCCATCCAAACAGCCATCCATCCATCCATCCAAACAGCCAGCCAGCCAGCCATCCATCCATCCATACAGCCAGCCAATAGCCAGCCATCCATCCAGCCCACCAAACAGCCATGAATCCATATATCCAACCATCCATCCAAACAGTCAGCCAGCCATCCATCCATCCATCCATCCAAACAGCCATCCAAACAACCATCCATCCATCCAAACAGCCTGCCAGTCAGACAGCCAACCAATCAAACATCCATCCATCCAGCCAGACAAACAGCCAACAAGCCATCCAGCCATCCATCCAAACAGCCATCCATTCATCCATCCAAACAGCCTGCCAGCCAGCCATCCAGTGCTGTAATGTATATGCCACAAAGACCGTATATCTCAGTTTTCAGCAGCTGGAATATGAATATGTCAGTATTATGGGATTCAACAAAGTCTTTATTGTCGGCACAATAACAACATCTTTGTGTTGTGGTGGAAAAACACGTGTGTTAAGTGTGAGGATTTCATCTGGAACGCCACAGCAGAATTTATAATAACTTGTGTGTATGTGATCGTAAGTGCATGTTTTCCCTTAACGGCCCTCGTCTCAATATGTAATATATAGTAATTTCAAGTATATTTACATCCAAAGAAGAACTCGTATGATAGAAGCGTATGATAGAAATGATGTGGCAGTCAACCACAACCACAAAATATTATTATTATTTTTATTATTATTATTATTATTGGGAGAAGTTGAAGCCTTTTTATGACCCATGGATTTGTGATTACTACCATTCATTTGGCTCAGTGTCGGCTCTGGTTGTAGCTTTTAGAAATTGTTGTTCAGGTGGACCCTGACGTCTGGGGGCCCCTGGTTGGCCCCCTACCCGTGAGGGCCAATTGATACTGTAATCCAGCCATGGTGTGTCTGCGTGTGTGTGTGTGTGTGTGCGTGCGTGCGTGCGTGCGTGCGTGTGTGCGTGTGTGTGTGTGCGTGCGTGCGTGTGTATGCCTGTGCGTGTGTGTGTGTAAACAAAACAGTCGGCTGAGAAGGTTGTTGGAGTGGAAGGTGTGAGGATGTTAAAATGAAGAGGCTCATAAAGTTCCCCGCTACAAGAGGATCAGGGTGGGGGTGGAGGGTGGAGCAGTCACCTCGGCACGCTGCCCACAGTGACTTGGCTGATGTGTTTCGGAGCGAGATGCTGAACAGCTGCTCTCTCTAAATCGGGCGCCCCCCCTCCACCCCCATCCCAACCCCGCCCGCCATCCTCCCATCCTCTACCCACCAAATCCGCCCACCACCCATCCCCCATCCTCCCATCCCCCATCCTCCCATCCCCCATCCTCCCATCCCGCCGTCCTCCCCTCTGCCTCCCAGTTCCTGTGGAGTGCAATGTCAGCCGTGCAGGAACCATCAGTCACCATCCCCATTGCACATCCTCCTCCTCCTTCTCCTCCTTCTCTTTTCCTCTGGATTTCTCCATCCGTCTGTCTGTCTGTCTGTCTGTCTGTCTGTCTGTCTGTCTGTCTGTCTGTCTGTCTGTCTGTCTGTCTGTCTGTCTGTCTGTCTACTGTATCTATCCATCAGCCTAGAATGGCCTGCTGGTCATTGACAGGCTAGTGCCAGGTCTGCCAGCCAGCTGGGGGCATTCTGAGTGTCTGGTGCTATATCTGTCTATCTGTAATTAATGAATTGATAATCAGTAATTGATAATTTTCACTGATGCAAATACTCACGATGCAAATCCATTTGTATTTTTGCCGTCTGTGACACATGAGAAAGAATGTGTATGGGTGGCGGGGTACACAAGGTGGAGCATACCATTAGGGTGGAGCTTATGTTTTGCGTGCGATTTAATCCGTACTGTCCACGGGTTCGGATTTGCACAGCACGATCATGGAAAATGACCATGTATAAATAGTTTGTCTTTTTCTCGATATGGGATCAGCTTTTTACAGAACTTCACAGTATTTCAGAGTATTATCCTGAGGATGAATACTTATTTTCTTTTTTTTTATATATAATTTACGTAGCGTACAGTACATACAGTCCTATTCTCTCACAAATCAGACTTGCTTCGGGAAATGAGATGTGGAGTGCAGCACAACTTTCTAGAGGACCTCTGAGACGTTTATGTGAATGTAATATAATACGTTGTTTTATTTTTATGCGTGTAAGCGTACAGGAGTGTCTTGGCTGTGGTTGCACACGCTGCTGCTGCTGCTGCTGCTGCTGCTGCCGCTGCCGCTGCCGCTGCCGCTGCTGCTGCTGCTGTTTTTCTTCTGTGTATTCATGTGAACGGATATCAAACGTACATCTGCATAGAGTTTCCGAGACAAACATATCAACACCAGCTGCTGTTTCCCTTAAATACAGGTGAATCCAGGTGAAAAACATGATCCCAATGCAATGGGATGGAACCAGTCAGGGTTCCATCCCATTGCATTAGGTTTGAAATGAAGGAGGTGGAGGCTAAAAGAAGCCTTTTCAGAAGGTACAGGAGGACGTCTCAGAGGTCAAAGGAGGACTTCTGGGAGGTTGAGGGACTATTCAGAAGCTAAAGTAGGACGTTGCAGATGTTGAAAAATGACTTTTCAGAGTTTTAAGAAGGACTTTTTAACTCCACAAATTGATTCTTCTTCTCAAAATGTGAAGTAACAACACAGAGGTTTAAGAAATGTGATATAGTAAGTCTGCAAAAGGAAAAAAAATTCCAGCCAGTAAGGGAACTTTAAGTCAAAATATTTTATTTATTATTATTATTATTATTATTATTATTATTATTATTATTATTATTATTATCATTATTATTATAAGCATGTCTTACAGTCTATGAGCAGTGTCACCAGTGAAAATGAAAATTTGTGGCTGTGCTTGCACATACATCTTGTGTGTGTGTGTGTGTGTGTGTGTGCGTGCGTGCGTGCGTGCGTGCGTGTGTGTGTGTGTTGCATTGGCAGATGAGCTACTGTAATGTGTGCACATGTTCCTACAATATGACACACATTTTCCGCCGTACGAGCCAGCGGCGTCGCTGGAAACCTCTCCATCCCAGGCTCGCAGCCTCGCAGCCTCGCAGGTCACCGAGCGGGATAATGTTCTGTGTTTGATCCTAGCGCCGACCCTGCATCGACTGGATGGGGGGGGGGGGTGGGAAATGGATTGGCTTCAAACGAGGTCTGACACACAATCACTCCCTCCTCCGCTCCTCCTCCCCTTCTGGGAATGCTCCAAAAAAAAAAATATATATATATATATATAATGTATAAATATCCCGGAACAGAGGGGTTTGATTACTGGAGTCAGCGAGAAGCCGTGTGCCTGCGTGTGGCGGCGGGCGCACTTGAGCTTTGCCCTTTTCGCACCAAAATGTGCTGAGTTGAGCGGGAAAAAAAACAAAAAACGCTGTTATGTTTATGCCCTGTGTGTCCTGTAGCTCCGCAGTTTTGCTTTTTTTCCCCCCGCGATAATTAAAATAATTTACCCCGCTCGGATGCAGAGCGCCAGAGACGGGTGCCATCTCGACTTTACTTTCTGTCTTACCTCTGGTGCAGTCGGTTTGACTTGGCTAAACATGAGACGGAGGGATTGGGAGCACACAGACAGACACACAGACACACTTATTCCACACACACACGCGCGCACACACACACACACACACACACACACACACACACACACACACACAGACACACACACTTCAATAGCACGCCACCATGTGTGATGGATGGCAGGCCATTAGTCGTCCTTACATAGATCAGCCTGCACCAGTCAACCTCTGTTTGCATTGATCTGTAGCCAGAAGTGGGTGGGCTGATTAAATTCTGCCCTCAATATATTTGGTGTGTGTGTGTGTGTGTGTGTGTGTGTGTGTGTGTGTGTGTGTGTGTGTGTGTGTGTGTGTGTGTGTGTGTGTGTGTGTGTGTGTGTGTGTGTGTGTGCGAGTGTGTGCGAGTGTGTGTGTGTGTGTGCGCGCTCGCATGTGTGCGTGTGTGCGTGTGTGTGCCTGTGTGTGCGTGCGTGCGTGTGGGTGTGTGCGTTGACCAAATTCAGTTCTGATGTGGGTCGAAACCCTAACTCTCGGTGCGGCGAGAGGGTCCCTTCCCCGATCGTCTTCCTGCTTTGGTGGGGACCTTACCTGCCCCGAAACCTCTTTATGACTTTATATATATATTTTTTGATACCTCTGTTCGTCCTGTGAAGGGGAGTGACGCGGATCCTTTTAACCCGAGGGCCGGACGCCGCATCAGTATTCCTGCGAGGCCCGCCCCGCCGCTTGGTGATGCAGCCTGCGCAGAGGGCGTACGTTGAATATGCAACAGGGAGCGTTCATAACAAAATGTGTCACTTGCTGTTTGTCTCTGATACATCATGTTTTAATTTCTTCGTTATTCGTCCTGTGGGTGGTGTTTGAGGGCCGAGGGGCTGGCGGACGAGGTTGGCTTTTTAAAATGTATTTATTTGGTTTTTTTTATAGCTGCAGTATGAGTTTGTACCTGTCACTCCATCGACTGGGCGGAGGAGGCGGCGCCAAAAAACCCTGTGGATCAGCAAAGTGATGCCACCGACACTGGGTGGGTGTGGTGGGGGCAGCAATTAACGCGAATTAATCACATTGATTTAGTCTCCATCTCCCCTGGTTTTCTCACACATGCACGCACACACACACACACACACACACACACATACACACACACACACACGCAGATAATCAAGCAACCATCCCACGCCTACATATACACTTGCATGTGCACTTACACACGCTTAAACGATTTATACACACACACACGCACGCACGCACGCACGCACACACACAGAAACACAGCACAGTCCTGGCCAGGTTAATAGGCAGCTAATTGCCTTGTTACGCTCATGGCTGTCGACTGCCTGTTTCATGGCCTGTGGAACAGACAGACAGACTACATTTGCACATCTACAATGATGATTAAAAGAAAGTGAATTAGATGAACCTAGATGGTCGTTTATGAAAGTATTAAGCCTACGGCGTCCCCTCCATTGGTGCTAGGTTTCGCGTGTTTCTCACATTTCCGCTTCACTTTTATATATAATCACACAGACCGCGTCTGATTTTCTCACCTCCCTTGTCATCACTCTGCTTTGAAAACGATACAGCAAGTCAGTCAGCGGTCCCGGTTCTAACCACTGGGGGTCGCTGCAGCTCAAGCTGAGTCCAGCGCAGCAGGGAACGGGTTTGAACCTTGCAGGACCGGTCGCAGCAGCAGCAGCAGCAGCATCACTTGGCAGCATCATCATTTCGGTGCCAGCCACTAAAAGTTACCCAGGGAGGGTCCCGAAATGTGCTGATCTGTCCACCCCGCCGCGGTCCCTCTCTCTCTCCCCCTCTCTCTCTCTCTCTCTCTCTCTCTCTCAGTACGACGCTCCACCAGACGCCTCATCCAGTTCGGCTCTGGTCAATATGCCGCTAATTCGGTTAATCTCGTTTTCTTGATATAAGTCACCCACACGCCGCTGATCACCTCATCTCTGTGTTCATCCGAACACCACTCCCCCCGAAAACCCCCCTGGAGCTGCGCCGCCAGGCCCCGGGCTTCTGTCCCTGCAGCTGTTTAACATCCTAGGGGTTTGAGGGTGTTGACTCAAATTTTAACTATGTCTTTTTAGCTTAACGTCATTTAATTGAATCCTTTATACTTTTCTTGCGACGTGTCCTTATACATAACAAAACTATAGAAAAAGAGTGCAGAGGAACCTGCACTTTCAGGCTGAAATGCTGCGATTCATCTGTGATGGCTTCTAGTCAACACAACCTGGTTGTCCATGTATGCAATATTTGGACAATTTACTGTCGTGTTATCTCGAATGGATGTTGGTTTTAAAAGCTGCTCTGCCAAGTTCCAGTGATGTCTTGAATAAGGGGATATCTTTGAATACACCCGATTCCAAACATCAGCCTTTTGTGGTTATTATCCTCTTTCTGATTAATGTATGCACTGTGGGTAAACAAAATGGAGGAGTTTGACCCGAACAGGTGTTTTTGCGAGATTTGCGAAATTGTGCATTCGCGGCGTCAAACATAATGCGGCTCTGTAGGATGTATTATTATGGGGTGTTTTATTATTTATTTATTGAATGGTAATTGTACCATCAGCTGTCTCCCGTCGAGGTCCGGCGCCAAGAAGGAATTGAAAGACAGTCTGATTAAAACCGCTTTGCCCTTGAATGGCATAAACAGATTTGGGATTTTCCTCTTTTTAGGGGAGTGCAGCAGTTCATCAAAGGTTAGCCATTGTCGCGCCATAATCCGCCTTTCCCAGGGTTTTATCGTCAATATTGGGAAATGCACAAATAAGAACGCGAAGGGGTGTTGGCTGATGGAAAAACAAATCGCATGCTTCTCTAACCCTGGGTTGTATTTAGGCAACGCGGCCAAAATGCCGGCGCAAAGGTCGCTGCAGGTGAAGGGGGTGGTCGGGTCATGGTCCACGCCAAGAGGGTTCCAAACACAATCGGGCATTTTGGGTTTCATCAGTGTGCTCTGACTTGTCGGGGCCTTCCAAGGAGGAGACCTTTTCCGTCTTTTGTGACGGAGGTTTTTCCTGCTCCGCATCGCTGTCTTTATTCGGCGTCGACAGTGCCTGCGTGTCTCAGGGATTACCGAGGTCTATTAGCAGATAAGAGGGACTTTCTCCGTGGAGTCGCTGGCGATACGCGATGTAGGTTAAACGTGACGTGCCCCGCAACGACACTAACTTTTTAATCCCATTGCCGGATAAGTCGACGCTCCTCGAAACACGCCGATGTCCAATTTAACAGACGACTCACCGTGTCGACTAAATGCCAGGAATACATTTTACAGCTTTTCCCCCTTTTTCCCCATCACAACGGAATCTCCAGAGGTGGAAAAATCCAAGTTCAGAACTTAAATATCCACTCCAGGATTTTGCATTAACCCTGCGGATTTGCTAGCGACCCCTAATAGGACCGACTGAAACGAACGGACTCCGCTGGATCAGTGCAGGGCTGGAGCCAAGACATGGAAACAGCACGTCCCGGAGTTTTACCACCTCTAGCAAATCCTCTATGAAAGAATGAAAATATGATTACTACCATAGAAAATCCATTCTCCATCCGTTCCCCCGTCCTTTGATGATTTTTTTTTTTCATTTTATGAGGGCTTCAGGAACGGTGTCAGTCTCGGGAAGGGGATTAGGGCCAGAGTGGCTAGACCTCTGGAGGGCTGGGGAGGGCACACCCTGGTACCAACAGCTGGGGGAGGAGGAACGCGTGCCATCCTCTCATCTCTCCATCCCTCCATCTGTCTGCATGTGGTGGTGTTTATCCCTCCTGATGTGCTCATATCACTCCAATTCCAGAGTTAATTGTTGAACGTGCTACTCCGATGTGGCTCTTGTTTTGTTCCTTGATTGTCAATTACATAAATATTTTATATATTTATAATTTTGTATCTATTGTATAAAACATAGACATTAAAACATCTAGAATGGAAAAACAATTAGAAATGTGCACATAATCTATTCATATACTTTATTTATTATTATAATTATTATTATAATTATTATTATAATTATTATAATTATTATTGTTATTATTATTATTATTTTTATTATTATTATTATTATTATTATTGAAACCTCAATTCTATTTTTAAAATCTTCAAATTGAAATATTAAGGTTTAAAGGTCTTTTTTTTCTGTAATTCATTACAAAATGATGACGTGTTATGAAGGAAAATGTCTCCTCGAACCAAGGATAATCACCAGAAAGGACAATAAAAGAAAAACTAAACAGAAAAATAAACACAATTACCATAGGAGTTACAACGAGTCGAGTAAGTGTGTGACTGTGAATGTATGTGTGTGTTTTCTATGTGCAATACTCCCTCACTCTCTTATCCCCTTCTTCAATCCCTCTTTCCATCGTTCCCCTTGACCCGCGGTCGGCGAGTGGATTTGTCCGCCGGTTCCCTGCTGCCGACAGCTTCATCTCTCCTAATTCCAGCCAACAGCAGGAAAATGAGTTACCTGCCACGGCTCGGTTCACACAAAGAGACTAAGTCACGTCCACGGCTGATGCACTGCGGAGACGTAATTACTTTGCGGAGGCTCCGCATTTGGAAGCGTGAGGAGAGGGTGAAGGGGTGAGGGAGGGAAGGGTGGGAGTTCTGGTTCGGGATGTGCCTAATGAATGGGAAAGAGTAGCCGGTATAATTTGTGGAAGGCTAATTGGAGCTGAGCGCTGCCGAGGTGCTGATGTGTCCCTCCGGTGGTGGAATGTGTCTCATGGCTGGTGAGAGGAATCATCTTGTCCTTTTAATGAGGGAGTACTAATGACGGCCTGCCATGGACCACCAGCGGCCGGTACATCAGCAATTATTTATTACCTTAAAGGAATAGTTTGAATTTTTTTTTTTTGTTCATCCCTGTTTTATACTCATCTATTACCTAGGTTGGTTTCAGCCTTTCCTCCACACTGGATGCAGGGCTCCACACTCCCGTCAGGAGTTCGATGCAAGTAATCCACAATCTGCACTCGCATCCCACACTGCTCTTTTATCCCGAAACATGCCGTTTGCTGGGGCTATTTTCATTGCCGTGCCACAGTGTTCCACCCAAATGTGTCGTTTTTTGCATTTCACTCCTGGTGGAGGGATGGAGCGGTACGTCCAGGATGGAGAAAAGGCCGGACGGCTGCGAGAATGAAACCCACCCGCAGTGTAACACCCTAATGTGTGAAATGTGGAGTGAGTTTTTTTGCATTTAACGCACATTGTGGATTTGTCCCCCACTCCTTGCATTGAACTCCTGATGGATGGTTTTCCAGTTTGGAGAAAAGGCTGGACTGCTGTGGGAACAAAACCATTTAACCATTTCCTCGTCGTCCAGGTTCTTCTGCAGTGATGGGGAGATGTTTCCACGGCGACGACAATGCGGCAGAGGCAACGCCGGCGTCCCACTCCCAGATCAGACGCAGATCAACCGCTGTCATCCACGCTTTTTGTTGTCAAGATGAGGCTCAAAGATTTGGAAAAGATAAATGCCTCGCACCCTGGTTGAAGCATTGGCACCGTGGTACAGAGGGATGGAGATAAAAAGGAAAATCCGGGTGAGACAGAGAGAGAGAGAGAGACAGATGGTGAGAGACTGTATATATCAAGAGTGACTAAGAGAAAGAACTTCAATGATAACCTTTCAATCCACATTGAGGAATGTATTCAGGCGACCAAAAGGAGAATTATTGATCATAAAGATGTAGACGCACACACACACACACACACACACACACACACAGTGATTGATGGACGGGCTCACAATCAAACTGAATTTTCAATATTCCAACTGTCATTTGAATACCATATATTGATACATCATATTCTGCTTGAAATAGTATGCACACATCTTAATGCAACAGCAAAAGGTCAGAGATCAGCAGCAAAAGCTTCCAACCCGAAAACCGCCGATTCACCAGCTGAACCAGAGCGTGTTTCCTCCAGACAGGTGTTTTCCACACAGCTTCATCCCTTCATTGCCTTCATCGCTCCGCTCCCTCCCTCGCTCTCACCCCTCGGCCGGGCCCCTGGCAGGTGAACCAATGTCACTCCGCGGCCGCCGTGCGTCAACACCTTAAATATACAACACTGACGACGCTGAGGCTTTGCAGTGTAATCTGAAAGCATTCTTTGTTCCGGAGCTGGAAGAACACACACACACACACACAGCGGCCAAAGGGTGTGTGCGTGTGCGCGCGTGTGTGTGTGTGTGCGTGTGTGTGTGTGTGTGTGTGTGTGTGTGTGTGTGTGTGTGTGTGTGTGTGAGTGTGTATGTGCGCGTGCGCGTGCGTGTGTGTGCAACAAAACATGTGATTACGTGCCTGATTGTGTCTGCATGAAACTATTGTGTAACTGACCTTGCCCTATGCTTTACCTCTGTAGCTTGGAAGTAACTTAACTGTAAAGTTACTTAAGCTCGGGTGAAGTAACTGAACTGTAAGGAAACTTAATTTTTAAGTAAATTCACAGTTATTGTAAAGTAGCGTAACTGTAAAGTAACTCAAGCTTTGGTGGAGTACCTTAACACTAAAGTAACTTAACAGTATAGTATCTTAACTGTAAAGTAACTTAACTTTAAAGTAACTTAACAGTTATTGTCAAGTAACTCAACTGTAAAGTAACTCAAGCTTCAGTGGAGTAACTTTACAGTAAAGTCACATAACATTATAGTAACTTAAGCTTCAGCCAGTAAAGTTTCTCTACAGTAAAGCAACATAAAATGTTTTCTGTTTTTCCCCAACAATCCACCCCCTCCTCTGTCCTTTTTGGTTCAGTCCATCCTTCCACAACGCAGACCGTCAGTGACACTGCAGATGACTGTCACCGGCAGTGAATGGAAAGGTTGGGTCCTGCACAGCTTCACTACCAAGCAACCAACCAGCAACAGGTGTAAAGCCACACTGATCCTGGGCCACAATTACCTAGACCCAGGACAGGTGTGGCTGCTCAATCCACACCATCCCCACACCACAACAGTGTCATAGTATTATGGTGTATACAGTACAGTAGTGTGTATATATATACTGTATATACACACACACACACACACACACACACACACGTGTATTTAAACAGAGCTCAAACAACAGTCCTTGGCCCAGGCAATACACCCCTGATATTCTTGGCCCTATGTACTGTATATATTGTAGGAATGGGATTCATTTTGATAAAATATTAAAAGTATCCCTTTTGCCTCGAGACCAATATGTTAAACACTCCATGGGTATGGGAACTCATTTCTGAGAGACAATTTTAGAAAAAGTAACTGCGTGCTAAAATATCTAAAATACTATGCGCTAAAATAGTGTCTTATAAATATCATTATTTGGTCAACGTCTCCACCCGGTAAAAAAAAAAAATAGAACATTCGACTCATTTCCTCTCAAAATCCATTGCAACAAATATAATAATAATATGATAACAAAACTGACAAAACAACTTACAAAACTATACCGAAGCACTGCGAGTGGGATATCAGGGCGGTTACAGTCATACAAGCATTCATATTTAAAAAGCCACGAAAGACAGAACAAGAAGACACACACACACGCACGCACACACGCACGCACGCGTGCGCACACACACACACACACACACATTAAAAATATATTTTTTTGTACTTTAGACTCGTACATAAAAACACGGTATATTCTGTAGGCAGGCAGCTCATTTCCTATGCAGAGTTCATTGCACTGAAGCAATTTGCAGAAATTAGATTTATGTGTTTACGTGCAAAGCTTAAGTCTCTAGTGCTGCAGAACTGGTTTTCACTTTCTCTTTCCTTGCAGACAGGAAATTGAAATAGTGGCTGTCACCTCTCCTCGGGTTTTTATTTCTCTCTTCTTCATTGTACCCTTATACTTAGGATAGGATCTTCTCTCCAGACATTTGGCTCCATAAGGCACAAATTGCTTCCATTGCAATATTTGACTTGGTAAATAATTGGTTTTCTGCAGGTCACAGTCCTGAATAAGGGAAGTGTGAGGGGGCAATTTGTTGCTGTGAAAACATTTGGCTTTGTTGTCCAAAAGTAACACACACGCGCACACAATCCGTAACATTGGACAACTGGCGTCCAACGCCAGCATTGCCAGACGTGATGCTCCTCCTCCACGAGGCTTCTCGGGGAAGCAGACCTTACATAAGAATGCAGACGCTTGGAGCGATGTTGCTTTCAGGCGTCGATGCGTCCTAAAATGTGTCGACTGGAGATTTTTTAACGCGACGCCAGCTCCAGTTGCAGTACCAGACGCTGCAGGTAGGGGTGCTATAACAGGCTCCAGCAGGAAAGTCACAGAGTGATTCAGTGGCCACACACCATTTCATCCATTTTCATTTGCGTTCAGATAGGATAGGGGTTTTCGGCCCTCAGCAGAAGAGCCATTTGATGCTGAATGTTCAAGTTCGGGGATATAAGCAGCATAGTTTACAGGGGCGGGGAGTGGAGATTGACAGGTCTGGGATTGAGGGACATTTCTTCCGAAAGTGACAGTCTGGTTTTTCCTGTTTTGAGAGCTTGTAATCTCAGCAGCAACCGTGATAACTGGACTGACTGGCATTGAGCAACAACATTTGAGAACCGCCAAAACCAGATTATTTACGTAATTTTACTCCCAAGGGGGAGCGGTGAGTGTACCTTATTGTGCCTTTAGGTTTGGGTCCTAGAAATACTAAATTGGTATTGTTGGATGCCTTGACATGCAGCATTTCCCTCTGATGCTGTTTCTCAGAATCCTCAGGGAGGAGATGCAAGGTGTAGGGACCTTAAGCTGTGGTGGTTATAGGATTTTTTTTGAAGGGGGGCCCAGGGGCATCCAATACTTTCTTTGGGAGGCAACAAATATACAGTATATATATATATATATATATATATATATATATATATATATATATATATATATATATGGCTGGCGGGGCCCACGGAGCAATCCGCCTCCCCACCACTTTGTCTCCCACGGTTGGGGTTGTTGCAGACCGCTCCGTGGCCTCCATCCCCCTAAATGCAGACGTGCCCGATGGCGGCGTACAATACTAAAACACTTGCTGTCTGGAAATAGGGACCTAGGGTTTCAGAGGCTTGACGGAGATAGACACCTGCACCGTGTCACCGTGTCAATAAAAAAACCAAAGTACACATAAAACTACAAGCAATATAGCAATCATTTTCTCCCTCAGAAACATCCATTAAAATAACATTGAATTGCTCAACAAACGATTGTTTTACATTGCGTTGATTGAAACCCTTTTAATGCAGACTCTGTGTGAATTAGTTCAGAACTCACTTTATCTCTTTCATACTTTTAGTGGGTAACGACCCCAACACTCAAAAAATGTCATTTTATTACTCCTTACTCGTTACTCTTTTGAAAAGTAATGTTATTACTTTAGTTATTACCAGGGCTGGACTGGGACTTAAACAATGACCCTGGCATTTTTGGCCCAGACGGCCCAGTGGTGGTGGGGGCGGGGGGCGGTTTGACTGACAGTCCCCCCATTAAAAATAACTCTGATCACGCTGCGGAGCCATGGAGCTCCGAGCCGCGGCATCTGACCCCACAAACAGAGGACAGAGGGGGCGGGTTGGGGCCGAGTGAGAGATGCAATTGGGTGATTTGCGCTGAACGCTGATTTGCAACATAGATGAGGGGCGGGACCGTATGTGCCTCTGTCCAACCACGTGAGCGTGATCAGCTCACACGATGTATTTGTCAAGTTCATGTTCCAAGAGGTCGTTGGTCACATACATATACATACGGTCATAGATATATGCAGTGAAATGTCATGACACCCGGTGATTACGCACAATAAGCTCTATAAGCTCTAAAAATACTAAAGATACTAAAATGTTCTTTAGTTATTTTTTGGGGTAAATGTAATATTATTATTGAAATTTTTCAAGTTATTCTTTACAATACTCACGACTGGGAAAAACTGTCCAACGCTGCTCTTGATGACCATTGTCCTATAGTCTGTGTGAGGGTTTGTGTGTTTGTGTGTGTGTGTGTGTGTGTGAGAGTGTGTGTGTTTGTGTGTGCGTGTTTGTGTGTGCGTGCTCTGGGGTGGTTGAAGTTTCTGTGGACCCACGGGACGCACAGGCCTTTTTTTTTTGGTTTTGTAATTAATAAATAAATACATCTAAAATAAATATCGCAAAAAATAATGAAATGTCATAAAATATAGTAAAGCTTCTTTTTTCGACCCTGCGCCGAAAGTTTGTGAGGGTCTCCAATGACAAGACACACATTTGGTGGGGGGCAAAGGGGGTCCAATCACACACCCCCCCCCCCCCCCCACCCTACCTGCCTTGACGGAGGGACCTGGACTGGGATTTCAGCCGTCCCCTTTGACTCCCCACACAGAGAACCGCCGAAAAACACTCGGCATCAAACGCGTTCACGTCCGCGGGAGAAAGAGGAGAACAGCGGGCGGCGCGCGGGGATGGCAGGGATCGCCGCTTACGAGCCCCGGGGAGCCCGACCTCCGCCGCATCGGACGCCTGGCGGGTTTGGCCGAGTCAGCACCAGGGTGCGGCGCGCATTCAGCCGAGCGGTACATTTCCGCGAGGGCGGTCGGAGGTCGAGGGCGGGCGGAGGTTAGAGGTGGGAGAGGAGGGGGTCAAAGGGCTGGTGGTGGGACCTGGAGAGGCCACGCTCGATCTCCGTGTCGATGCTGCTGTGACTGTAGTGTGTAGTACTGTGTGTGTGTGTGTGTGTGTGTGTGTGTGTGTGTGTGTGTGTGTGTGTGTGTGTGTGTGTGTGTGTGCGTTCAAATGTCCTTAATGGAGGTGTGTGCTCCAACAGTACTACCGATGCAGGATGTTGGTAATATCTTAATATCCTCATGTAGTTAATTGTTGTCTTTAATTCATTGGAATTACAAGTGCAAGGATGCGAGAAGTAAAATGAAATTTAAAAAAAAACGCAGCATAAAATAACACAAAAATAAAAACAACACGTTACAGTTACATTTTTTTGGAACTTCATAGATGTCTAGATGTTTTCGAAATAGCCTCTACACTTGCTTCGTCATGAAAACTTTTTAAGTTGTTTAAAAATGTCTTTGTGTGTGAATATCTATAAAACAATATGTGTAAAAATATGTCATATGTATGATATGTAATATGTAAAATATAGCACCAATAGTCGTCCCAATAAAACCATCAAATTATGAATATCAAGGTATTGATCCAAAAAATGCGTGATATTTTGATTGTGTTACCAACCCTAGTACACAAAGTGCACCTAGTACAACATAGATAGATAGATAGATAGATAGACAGACAGACAGACAGACAGACAGACAGACAGTTGATTGTAAAGACACAGTGTGGTTTCTAGAACAAGTGACCTTTCTCATCTCTCTCTTTTCTTGACCTTGCCCCCCCCCCTCTCTCTCTCCATCTCTTTTAATCTCTCTCTCTTTGAAGTTAAGGTTTGTTTTTCCTTGTGAAAAGGGGGATGCCCAGTGTATCCACTGGTACTATAATGCATTCAGCTCATCCACCCACACGCCAAACAAACTAATCACTAATCACCTGCGCGTGCGTGCGTGTGTGCGTGCGTGCGTGCGTGCGTGCGTGCGTGCGTGTGTGTGTGTGTGTGTGTTGCATATTCATGACATGAAGTGTTATTGGAATAATAATCCTCTTCCCTTGTGGGGTTGATTTCTCACTTTCTCCAGGAGCAGCACATACAATTCACTTTAATTTACTCAAACACTTGAGGTTTCCAGTGGGTGTTTAAATACAGTAAAGCAGTAATATATATGCAGTATATGCGTATACTGTGTGTGTATATATATATATATATACTGTGTGTGTGTATATATATATATATATATATATATATATATATATATATACTGTATACATATGTATGTATACAGTATATGCATATACTTTATATATATATATATATAAAATATAGTGTATGTGTATACTCTGTATACATGCGTTTTCAGCCTTTTCAGGGGTTAACTACGGTTTGGGGTCAGTTAGGCGAACCATCAAATGTAATTTCCTGTTGATCCGCAGCGCGCGGACCTTCAGAGGGAAGCGTTAATCGGCTTTGATCAAAAATTCCTCTTGCGCTCATTTGACATCGCGGTTGGACAGCGCCACGTTGAATTTTCAAAATGCTGCGTAAAAGCTTTTTCTCGTCGTGTCAAGTCCAATTCTCTCTCTTCTTTTTGATTCAGCAGGGAAAAAAAAGGACGCGCTGATGTGACTCGTCCGGATGAAGGCGTCAATCTGCGCCGACCCCGACCGTGACCCTGACCCCCCCGCGTCAAGCTCAGTCCCCGCCCACGCTCAGCAAGACGCTTGTCTTTGGGGATGGAGGCTGGGGTTCGACACTTCCGGTCTTTCCCTGTCCGTCCTTCTCTCTTTGTATTGCATATCATTTATTTTGCAGCCGCCTCCCGTAGCGCGTCTTCTCAACTCTCTATTTACCAGTGCTGTCAGATTTATTTAATTATGATTATTATTATTTTTTTCCTTTTTTCACTTTTCGACTGTTCTGTCAACTTCCTCTGCTGCAACACCTGCATTTCCCTCCGGGGTTCAATGCAGTGTTATCCATTCTTCACTCGATTCTGATTGGTCGTGAGCGATAATCAATGCGTAATCATTTCTGGATAATGACCGCTGATCTGTTCATTTTGTCCACAGGAATCACGGGCAACCACTCCTCCGCCTGGTTCCACGTAAGCCTGGTTTGACACCCGGGTGTGAAATGGATACGGGTGTCCAAATCCCCAACGTCCCGTTCAGCCAAGGACTCATTTCACAATAAAAATAAATATGTAATTTAATATTAATAATGGTAAACATGTTCGTCGTATGTAGTGTTGTTGCAGTGTTACCCACATTGTTGTGGACTATTGTTCTCAGCCATAGGTCTTAAAGTCACTGCAACGTCAACGTAGAAAGTCATTGACTCAATAATGGAGAGGCACGGGGACGCGCAGCGGAGTCCCCTATAGGAAGCGCGCGCACACACACACACACACACACACACACACACACACACACACACACACACACACACACACACACACACACACACACACACACACACACACTAGCTATGGTGCCTTCGTCCCGCAAATGCGTCTTCCCTGGATGCCAGAATGTACATACATAGCAGCACGGTCTCCTTATTTAATTTTCCGTTCCGTTCCGAGCGCGGTGGCTCCCCAGGCTCCGTGCGTTGCCGGACAGCGGGGCGTCGTACCGGCCCCGGGGAGCGGGGCTCTTCCCGGGCGCACAGAGCCGGGACAGAGCCCCGCTCCCTGGGAACGCACGGAGCTGGGGAGCCACCACGCTTCCAGCAACAAATATCCCATTTTCAATTTTTAAAATTTAACTTCAGAACAAAATCAAATCAACGAAAAACAGCCCGTTATTTGTTGACAAACTCAGAACACAGACTTTAAACTCGGCTTACAGTACTAGTTATTAAATAATTTCTCATCAATATTATGTATCAATGCATTAATCGATTTAGTAACTAAATATATGATGTACTGTAGGGGGTAGATAGTGGGTTGACATTTCACTGCATATATGTATGAAAGTATGTATATGTACGTGACGAATAAACCTCTTGAATCTTGAATATGATGAAATATGAAAGGGATTATGATAATGATCTGCGCGTCGGTCATTATCGCAAAATACCCCCCTTCAGAGTGATGGAAGTCAGAAGTTATTACAATTCCAGAGTTATTCTGTGATAACGACCGGCTGGCTGCACATTATTCCTGAATCTTCTCATCTCATCTTATGGTATGTGCCCGCTCCTCTCGGTTGCAGAGATTCTCTGCCTTCTATCTCGCATTCTACATCTTTTTGATTTTTCTTCCTGTCTTTCCATGTCCACTCTCTCTGCCTGTGGATCCGGCCCGGCGATGGATCACCGAGCAGCATCGACTCCGCCCTCGCGGGTTTTGTCTGGTTAAAAATCCCCGCGCGGCGGCCACGTAACATGTAGCTCTTGCGTTTTTCTTCCCACTGGGTTCACTCCGTCGCACCGCTTGGCTTCCTCTGCGTTTTTTCCTCGTAATCCTGCTGCTCCTGTGCCACTCGCGGTGCTGCGATTCTGCTCCATAATCACACTCCGCTATCCTTCTAGTGGCTCGCGTGCTGAGGCCTCAGAGCTTTAACGACTCGGAATTTTAATCTGTTTATTTGGTCGAGTACACTGGTGGTGCATTGCTGTAAGAAAAAAAACTGAAATGATTATACAGATTATACAAAATGTCTTGTACAGGATCCTTTTAAAGGCCAAGTCATTGACTGTGGGTATAAATATAAATACAGATGGGATATTTCTATATGGGATAGATAAATACATATGTATGTATATCAATGTATGAGTAGTCTGACAGTCTAAATGACTACAATGTTATTACAATATATTGGACCTGTTTTCAGAGTGGGGCAGTAACGTGTTACTAATAATATTATTACTTAAAATAATATTACCTTTCCCAGTAATGAGTATTGTAAAACAATACCGATAAAATTTCAGTAATAATATTACAGTTACCCCCAAAAAAACACATTGCCCACAGGTAGGGGTTTAGGGCGTGAGACAGAGTCTTTCTGGTGGTGGTTTGCCAACATGGCGAGAGTATTTTATTATAAATTTGAACAGAAAGGCTCGCTGGCCACAAGTGTAAATAATAAAGAATAATGATTTCGGGCGCAGGGGGAATGGCGTTCCGATCTGCATCCCGCTCGGCCCTCGAGCCCCGTACGCGGCTCTCCTCTGCAAGACAAAAATTAAGAAAGCTCCCTGCCCTGGGTCCGACCTGCGGCCGCTGACTCGGCCGACTCGAGGCAGCTGGGCGGCTGCCTGGAGAAATCCGATTTTGTAATAATTTGGTCTCATTGGATATATCCGTTGTACGTCATGACAAACAGATTGTGTGATCTGATCACGCTCACGTGATTGGAGGGCGGCACGTACAGTCCCGCCCCTAAGCTATGTCGCTAATCGGTGGCAGAATTGCTTTACGGCATTCTTTTACGTCAGTGCTTTACGATATCTGCACGCGGGAGCGAGTGTAAACAAGCATGTATGGAGGAACGTGGTGCTTCGGGAAATTACTCAGTGGATGGATCATGGATTATTCCATTTGTCCGTCTGCCACCGCACCGCAACTGCATGAGGTGGATGTTGGCGACCGAGCCGATGGTGTTTTAGTACATGTAGACGACACAGGCAGTGGCAGTGCCGTACCGTACAGTACCGGCGATGACCTTGACATTCACACACGCGCCAAGTGCCAAATCCCAAGTCGGAATTTCGAGGAGAAAGGACGCAATTACCAAATTTTGTGGGGGGTAATGGAAAAGTAATATAATGAGTTGTGTAATGAATTACTCTTGGCAGGCAGTAATACGTAAAAAAATACTACTACTTTTGAAAAGAGAAACGAGTAATAAATCACATTTTGAGTAACAAGCCCATCACTGTGTGTTTTTTCAACCGTGTGAATGACAAGCACAGTGGAAAAAAGCCCGTCCAGGAGTATCGTGGAAAATGTGAGTACAGTACCTGTTCCTTCATGCTGCTGTTTATTGAGCCTCTCCCTGGGATGAGTAAGTCTTCTTTTCCTATGTATGTTTAAGGGCTGTTTTCATGGGATTCCTCAGATATTCTATGTATTTGTAAACTACTGTGGGACAAGACGGTGTGTGTATGTGTGTTTGTCTTTGTGTGTGTGTGTGTGTGTGTGTGTGTGTGTGTGTGTGCGCGTGCGTGCGTGCGTGCGTGCGTGTCTGTGTGTGTAAACCACACCTTCTGGGTGTTTGTTTTACTGCTCTCTGCAGCAGCATCCTGAATGCTGCATGCGCAGGCTGTCATTTTCTACCCTCCCCTCCCTCTCTCATCTCTCTCTCTCTCTCCCTCTCTCCCTCTCTCTCTCTCTCTCTCTCTCTCTCTCTCTCTCTCTCTTCCTCTCTCTCTCTCTCTCTCTCTCTCTCTCTCTCTCTCTCTCCCTCTCTCTCTCTCTCTCTCTCTCTCTCTCTCTCTCTCTCTCCTCTCTCTCTCTCTCTCTCTCTCTCTCTCTCTCTCTCTCTCTCTCTCGACCACACATTGTCTCTCCTCTTCCCTCTGTCGCTTTCCTGTAAAACTGTCAGTCTCTCTTGTGTCTCTATTAACGTCAACCCTGCACCCCCCCCCCCCCCCATCTCTCCATTCCTCCATCCCACCCTCACCCCTCCTCGCCCCCCTGCTGGGGTGGAGCGATATTGCTGATGCACAACCACCGAGATAATTTGTTTAAATGACAGATTAGGGGGCTAACTTGATTTGCGTCCGATACAGTATGTAGTGTCTGTTGCCAATCTAATAAAGCCCAACCTACCTGCCCTCCTCCCCTCCTGCTTTCATCCCTCCATCCCTCCATCCGTCCTCCCTTCCCCCCGGTGAGAATGTCTGTAGCTGCTGCCGCTGCTGCTATCATCCCTCCCTCCCGGCTCCATGAAATTTAAAGAGAGAGGGGGAGCAATAGAGGCTGTAATGGCCGCCGAGGCCTCCGGGATTAATTGAATTGGTTCGGTGCTCGGCCCTCATTGACTCATTGATTGGGATGGGGGTGATGGGTAAGGATGGAGGAGGGTGGGGGAGGATGGGGGAGGTTTGCCTTGCAGTCACAGTCAATCAATCAAACTATTAAGGCCCCAGTCCCGGTAGCCCCCCCCCCCCCCCCTCCCACACACACACACACACACACGCACACACGCACACACGTGCACACACACACACACACACACACACACACACACACACACACACACACGCTCCATTTCTGTCTAACCTCCCAGCTTGGCGCCGCTGAGCAACTCCAAATTAATTGCTTCTTACCAGAGCCACTCCACCACCACCATCACCATCAACAAAACCTTCTCTGGTCACATCACATCTCCAGGGCAAAGCTGCTGTGTATACGGAAGGACACCGGTCTGCATTTTGGTGTGTTTGCATTCAAAAGGGCGTGTTTACGTGTATTAGAGCTTAATGTTAGTGGCAAGCGGGAGCTTCTTGGGTCTGAAAAAGGAAAGAAAAATCCTGTGCTTCTCTTTGGAAATTGGGGGGAGAAAAAGGCGGAATGGGAGCCTCAAGGACGCTTATGTTGATTCCAGGCTCTCATAAGGAATATAATGCCCCAACATGTATTTATTAAAATATGGGACCTACATGTAAAAATAATCCAGTGCAACTATCTTCCAAACTGCAAAGCAAGAGAAGGAAATATAAATATAAAGAGGACTTGAGATGCACTCTAGTGTTGGATGCAGCAGAGCAGCAGGAGGGGGAGGGGCATCCGAGCTGTGGCCTCTCTCACAGCACGCCCCTCCTCCTCCTCCTCCTCACCCTCCTACTTCCTCCTCTTTCCTCTTCCTCCCCTTCCCTCATCCTCCTCCTTCCCCCCCGTTCCTCCCTTCTCCTCTTCGTCCTTCGTCCTCCTCCTCCTCCTCCCCCTCATCCTACTTCTCATCCTCCTCCTCCTCCTCTTACTCCTTTACTCTTATTCCCTCTCCTCCTTCCTTCTCCTCTTCCTTTGCCCCCCTCCTTCATCCTCTTTCTTCCTCTTCCTCATTCTTGCTCCTCTACCTCCTCTTTCCTCCTCCTTCCCCCCTAACCTATGTTCTCTTTCCCCTTCCTCCCGTACTTTCTACATCCTCTTTCCCCCTCCTGCTCCTCTTCCTCCTCCCGGAATGGATGAGGCAGTAAAATCATGAGGGGGATTGTTCCTCTTTTCCTTGTTCCTTCCCGTGCTCCGTGACTAGAATCCTCATCCTCTCTCCCCTGGCCAGATGGTGGTCTCCATTTGGTTCACCGGGGCAAAGCCTGTCACCTCAAGCCTCTCTCTCTCTCTGTGTCTCTCTCTCTCTCTCTCTCTCTCTCTCTCTCTCTGTCTCTCTCTCTCTCTCCCTCTCTCTCACTTCTCCGTTTCTCCCTCTCTTTCTGTCTCACGTCATGTCTCTTCCGGTCTGTGGTGTTTTCCGAGTGCTCTTGGAGAAGGAATTGCCGCTCCATGTGCCCTGATTCCTCTTTGGTCTTTTTCCATCAGGATTCCTTCGCCTTGTAACTCGTCCTGCTCGCCACCTCGTGGTAAACTGAAACAACGTGGCCGCCGCCGCCGCCATTCGATATATCCAGCGCGCCTCTTTTTCGGAAATGTGTCCTAAATCTTTCTATATGGCCACCTGGCCTGATTTGTGACCTTGAGTGTGTGTTTGTGTGTGTGTGTGTGTGTGTGTGTGTATGTGTGTGTGTGTGTGTGTGTGTGTGAGTGTGTGTGTGTGCGCAGACACACACACACACACACACACACACACACACACACACACACACACACACACGCTGCAAATATTCTCTAAGAACTAGTAGCAGAGCGCTGGTCGGGTTACACTCTCACACTGTCCTTGATCTATAAATCTAACACGGCTATATTAACACACATACACACACACAGATGCACACATTCACTTACACACACACACACACACACACACACACACACACACACACACACACACACACACACACACACACACAAAGGAGTCGATGAGATTGATTGCTGTGTAGTTGTTCATTCATGGAGGGAGTGTCCACATATGGACAGCTAATGTTAGTACAGCTTAGTAATCTGCAATAAAATAGTAAATGTATGTGACTGGAGATGAAACCCATGCAAATGAACAAGATGTTGCTTGATTAAGTGACTAATGGATGTAAAGCAAATTATTTAATTGTAATTCTCCTACGTAAACTCCTCCACCAGACAGTGCTCAGTCGCCGCATGAACACTGACGGCCTTTCTGCTTTGTTAAGTCGTGCACTTCCAAAAAGAAGCACCGCACATTGTTCAATAAAGATGGAGCAGGCATCGCCTCACTCCAGCGCCTCGGAGTGACGTGCAAGGTTTAGAAGATAAGTTGGAATTATAGTGCATGCTCGTGTTTGGTCCATATGCCGCCATGAGATATGTCCTTGGATGGACACAGTCTTTAAGCCAGACTCTCAAGATAGTCAGAGAGAGAGAGAGAGAGAGAGAGAGAGAGAGAGAGAGAGAGAGAGAGAGAGAGAGAGCTACTGCAGCAGAACGCTTGTTGCTTTCAAATTCTCTTGACCTTCAATCTGCTGTTAGACGCTCGCAGGGTCAGAGTGCGGGCCTCCGAGCCGCTTCCAGGCCCTGGCAGCGAATGTCTCGGGGTTCACTGTACCGACCAAAAGTTTGGCTTGGTCCAGAACCAATCAGTTGTTAAATCAGAGTCATCGTAAAAAAAAGAAATGGGCCTCTGTGGCGCTTCTCCGTGCTCACACGGCGTAAGTATTTATTCAAATTCACAGTCTGTGAATCCCTTGGTACGAATCACTCCCACGCATGGCATCTATCACAGTCCAGCGATCACAATCTCTCTTGTGCTTTTCCATAGCTAGTGGATGGAATTTAGCCCAAAAATGCCGCGAAATAACATTCATTGATTTCCACTGTAACCTATATCAATTTATCCTGTTAAAGAGTTAAAGTAAAAGGAAAGTGAAGTAATTCTTCACCAAAAGCCAATGCTGATACACCCAATTTACACACTGGAAGGGGACTAAAACAATTATACGGACCCAGCGTTGGGTGAAATTGAGCAGGTAATTGTAATTTGGACATGGCTGACATAGCACAGCATTAAGATAACTGACCCTCTCTGAAATGATTACAAATCACTCGTTCTCTCCAGGTAACACTAGTTCTGTGTGAACATAATACCATTTATAACACAGTAAGAGCCTCTTAATTCTTGATGTTCACGCCCTGGGCTGGCGTTTGGTAAATGTAATTGATTGGAAATGCTATTATACTGTGAGGCATTCATGATTCCTTTTTATTTTCCTCTCTGCAGCCGTGACAAGTAAATGGGAGCCGCTGAACACTATCACTCTCCTCATCTCCAATTAGAGCTGCTTAATTACTTTGACTTTTTTTTTTCCGCAGAATGGTTCCACAGGCTCCGTGAGGCTTTGTGTGGGACAGAAAGGAGGTCGTTTTAAGACGTTTTTTTTTACACTGGCGTTTTCATGAGCGATACCTACAAAAAAATGTTGCATCGTATGTCGGAGGCAAAAAAAATGACAAATTTGTTGCGATCCTCTTACAAATCTGGCCTGAAAAATCATCGAAACACTTAACGTCATTGGCCGGGGTACGTCACACCACAAAGGTATGTGTGGTTTCGGGATTGTGTGGTTATAGCAGCCACACCTGTCCTGGGTCTAGGTAATTGGGGCCCAGGATAGGAGTGGCTGCATACTGTGCCTAACAAGCAACAGGTAAAACCCCCGTCCCCACACACACCCAGGAGAGGAGCCCTTGTCATGACACGTGCACAGTATGTCGTTTTTGGAAGTTTTTCGGCGTACTATATTTTGCCGTTTTTCAACAGAGTATAGTATGTCGTTTTTGGAAGTTTTTCAGTGGAGTGTGTTGTGACGTTTTTCAACATAGTATAGCATGTAGTTTTCGGCCGTTTTTCGGTGTACTATATTTTGATGTTTTTGGACATAGTATAGTCGGTCATTTTTGGAAGTTTTTAGGTGTACCATATTTTGACATTTTTCGACAGAGTATGTCATTTTTGGAAGTTTTTCAGCGTAGTATACTTTGACGTTTTTTGACATAGTATATTATGTCGTTTTTGAAAGTTTTTCAGCGAGTGTATTGTGATGTTTTTCAACATAGTAATTGTCATTTTTCGATGTTTTTGGGCGTACTATATTTAGATTTTTTTTAAATAGTATAGTATGTTTATTTTGGAAGTTTTTCGGCGTAGTATATTTAGACATTTTTAATTGTCGTTTTTAGACGTTTTTCCATGGACTATATTTCAATGTTTTTCGACATAGTATACTTTGTGTTTTGGAAGTTTTTCAGCAAAGTATATTTTGACATTTTAATTGACATTTAATTGTCTTTTTTGGACGTAATTCAGCGTATTATATTTTGACATTTTTCGACATATCATAGTAAAGTACATCTACTCCTGGGGCTTATTCCATCCAGCCCACTGTCTCCAATAAACTGTGTGTCTTAAACCCTGTCTTCTGTGTTTCTGTGCCTGAGGCCCTCGTCTCTCGTGTAATTACGTAGGTAGGTTTCTTTATGGCCGAAATCCAGCCTTTACCGGTGGCTCCACCCCACCACCAGGAGTTCAATGCAAGCAATAGGGGACAAATCCACAATCTGTGTTGAGCACAAAAACCCAGAAAAAAATATGAGATTGATAGTGGTAACGACCGATTCTCTTGATTTCAGTATTGATATCCGGAAAGAGAAAGTGGTATCACACCATCTTTAATTTTCATGGAACTGTAAGTGAGAATATTTGTGTGATTGTGTGTACTATAGATGTAAATATGTCCTCTTGTATGTGTGTGTGTGTGTGTGTGTGTGTGTGTGTGTGTGTGTGTGTGTGTGTGTGTGTGTGCGCGTGCGCGTCTGTGCGTGCGTTCGTTCGTGTTCAAGTTCAAGTTCAAGAGATTATTTGTCACATACATATACATAGGGTCATACATATATGCAGTGAAATGTCATGACACCCGGTGATTACGCACAATAAGCTCTATAAGCTCTAAAAATACTAAAATATGCATTGTGTGTGTGTGTGTGTGTGTGTGTGTGTGTGTGTGTGTGTGTGTGTGTGTGTGTATGTGTTTGTGTGTGTGTGTGTGTGTGTGTGTGTGTGTATGTGTTTGTGTGTGTGTGTGTGTGTAATCTTAAATCTTAAATCTTGAAAAAAACATCCAACCCAAACGTCCTACCTCAGTCACATATATGACACAGCTCAGTCAGACAGTTTTAAAGGAGCGGCTAATTGGAAGCGATCGGCTAAAAGCTGGGGATGCTGCTGAGCGCGTGGAGGATGACTTCCGTAATGAAACCCTATTGTACTCTGGGCTCCCCCTCGTCTCTCTCTCTCCCTCTCCCTCTCTCCCTCCCAGGTGCACGGCATTGTTACAGGACACAAACACCAATTAGTGTCACGGACGCGATGTGTAATTTCTTCTGACAATTTTTTATCTAATAAGAAATAACACACACGCGCGCGCACGCACCCACACACACACACACACACACACACACACACAAACACACGGACATATTGAGGGAATAATGTATTGAGACATACATTTAGAGAAGGGCGAGATATGGGGACAAACTTGATGCAGGCATGGTAAAAAACCTCAAATTACCGACTGCTTTCCTTGTCTTCTCTCATGAATGTGTCAGCAACAGGTTTTCTCCCCGGGCACAAACGCAACACCAGCGATGGTGTTAAGTGCTAAAAAGGACTATCAGGGTTTATCAATGTATAAACAAGGCTAAAATAAAGAGATTTTATCCATGAGGCGGTTTCATGGAAATACTAAACGACTTGAAATGAGAACTTTGGACATTTTCCCCGGCACCGTCCAAACCGCCGACCGGTGGCTCCCACGCGACGTGGCTGCAACCCAGCCCAGCTACCGCAGCTTTCCACGGATCCACTTGGTCCACGTAAGCTTTTTGAATTAATATCGTAGTGCAGAGGAGTTAGAAGAGGTGTTCTTGTGTAGATGGCAAAAATGTGGGCTTTATTGTCAGGGCGATTGAATGGGATTTTCTGTTATTTTAAAACGTTCTGAAGGCAAACGGCGGTCCAGTGGGAGGTGGCAGGTGGACAGGATTTAGACATCCGTCCCGGGCTCTCTTGGCGTGCCGCTGGGGGATTGGCCGCGTGAGCCCTGGAGTCTGTGGGTTGCTCTGACTGGGACGAGGGAACCGAGTGGAAGGAACTGGTGAATGTCGACTGGGTCTGGGCGGGTTTCTCGCCTTTGGCTTGAAGATGTAGGCAGTGGTCTCGACCTGGGAAATGGTCACGATCGAGTGGAGCCGCAAGCCAGTTCTTCGGATGGGTCGGGTGTCTTCGTGAGGAGGGTGATCCGGTGGAATACTGAATAAATCTACATCGGAAGAGGCGTTGAGATTGAGGCGTGCGTCCATCGCTGAAGGCTCAGGAAGGAGGTGAGTAGGTTGTGGAGCAAAAAGTGCATCATCCGAATGTCAGGTGGATCCCTATCAGGTATTTATGCAAAGTGTTGATTGGTAGCACATTGGTTCAGTAGCAGGTGTGGTTGGGGTGTGGTCTCTTCTCCCGAACCTCAGTTATTCTAACTCCATTTACTTATCACAACTAATCGGAGACTGACACGCCCTCAGAGGGACAATCCTGCTGCTGGCTTCACTGTTGTATGTCTATCCAGATTTTCTTGCGCTCCCACCTACACCAGCATCCGGTACTACCTCCACCCCATCTCCAACAGCATCAGATCCCATATCCGCCAGTATCAAGTCCGATATCCAGCGGCATCATGAACCATCCCCACCAGCATCAGGCCCCATCTCCACCAGTGTCAAGTCCCATCTCCATCACCATCAGGTCCCATCTCCACCAGTATTCAGTCTCATCTTCACCAGTATCAGGTCCCATCTCTGCCAATATCGGATCCCATCTCCACCAGCATCAGCTCCGATCTCCACAGTATCAGGTCCTATCTCTGCCAGTATCAGAACCCATCTCCCCCAGTATTTGGTCCCATCTCCACCTGTATAAAGTTATGAATCCTGCTGAAACAGGTTACGAACCTGTTTCAGCTCCTATTTCCTTGAGTATCAGATCCCATCTCCACCAACATCAGCTCTAATCCCCATCATATTAAGACTATCCTTAGTCTTGTTGTGTTGTTGTGTCTATTGTTGTTGTCTTTTTGCACTTTCATGTTAAATGTTGTGTGTTACAAATATTATTGCACATTTGGAATATGGGGAAACGCAATTTTGATCCTCTGTGTAATTACATGTTGCATTGTACGATTGACAATAAAGTACACTTTGAACTTTGATCAGTATCAGGTCCCATCTCTGCCAATATCAGGTCCCATCTCCACCAGCATCATGTCCTATACCCGGTTTAAGTCCCAAATCCACCTTTATCAGCTCCTATCTCCACCAGCAACAGGTCCCACCTCCACCAGCATCAGGTCCCACCTCCACCAGTATCTACAAGCTCCAGTCTTGATCACCACCAGCAATTAGAGGGTAATGTATTCTAATGCTTCTCCTTAAGATCTACATTCCATACAATTTTATTTTCATTTCAATAATAAATTTGACTTTCATTCTGTCTACTCTCTCTTGACTGAACTGGATTAGAATGCAGGTGTCTGCCCGCATTGTGTTTGGATGCCCTGTGTTTCCTGCAGATGCTCATGTTTCCTCCCACCACCAAATACATGCAGGTTGGGTTCACACGTGTGAATGGTGTGTGTGACCCTGTGAGTCTCCCTCCCCCTGTGTTAGACCCATTGTCAACTGGAATAGGCTTCGCACCCCATCACCCCCAAGGGCGCAAAAGCACATAATTGACCATTTAAGTTTTGCTTAAATTAAATGTTTTTTAATACCATGGAAATGGGTAAGCTGCTGATATGCTGACATGCTCTTATCTGTTCTGCATTTTGTATGATCATCTGCCTAATAGCATATTTGCTGCCTAGAATGTATTATTTTGCGTGTGTCCAACCACACACATATGCACACAGTGTAAACCCCCCACAACCACACCCATTAAAACTGAATTCAATTATTCACACGATCAATAAAGGTTGTATGAAAGTGGCATGGCGGTGTTGCAGTAAAAATGACTCATAACATTGTATTGAAGCATGTTAAAGTATAAGTAAATACCACCTGGATGTATTTTTTAGCTTTGCACACATGTACACACACTCTAACAGGCAACATTACAATTCACCAAATGGCAAAGCGGTAAAGATAATACGTACAATCAACTAAAATCCAAACTAAAACATCCCTCCTCCTTTTGGTGAAGTAACTAAGATGGAGAGGTGAGGCGGGGTCAGCCCTGTTCAACCCCTTAAAGGGCAAAGTTAGAGAGAACCATCAATAACTGACCCCCATAAGTGACTCTGTCACCAAAAACACGAATCGATACCCAACCTGGTTATTATCATCTAACGATTTAATCAGGCCTGAAATTCACTTCAAGAGTCCATGAATGCTCCCGTCATAGACTGAAGGACAATGTTTTTATCTAAAATGAGTCTATCAAGCTCCCTGGGGCTGTTGCTGTTGTTTATATTGGATACCTAAATGGAAAACAATTGAATTCAACGATTGAGCCTTGAAAGAGGAAAAATCTGATCTTCTCTTCCTTGTTTTGATTGGTGGATTGTGGAGCCATGGCTGAGTGCATCGGTCCTGATTAACGACTGGGATTTCAGTTTTCAGTTTTTACTCAGCTCCTTTTAGATAAATGAGAATTAGGGTTCCTTACCTGTCGAGGATGTATCACAGGTCAAAGATTTTTGCGTCATTTCTGCGTGATAGAAATTAAGGACAAGAACAACTTAATTTCCATTACACCCTCAATGTGTTATCTTAAGTGTTAGGCAATTAACTTTTAGAATACAATTAATTACTTGTTACTTTCATTTGAAAGTAATGCGTTACTTTACAATATGACTTTCTGCGAAAGGTAATAAGGTATTTATTAAAATTCCTTTAAGTTACTCACCAAAATCGTTATAATTAAATGGGTGTTATTTTTGACAGAGGGGAACGCTGGTAGTAAAAGTAAATGTAAAATTTAGTTACGGTACTGACGCTACCTGAGTCTTCTAGATGTACGAAAACGCGATCGGCAAACAAAAACCAAAAAGCTGCTTGGGTTCGGCTCGGTCGTCAACCCTCACCTTATGTTGTCGTGGTAGCAGGCAGGCAAATGTTGTAATAATCCATGGTCCATCCAATGAGTCCAGTGATGTTTGTATACACTCGCTCCCGCGTGCAGATAATGTAAAATATTGAGCGGTTCTGCCCTTGATTTGTGACATAGCTTAGGGGAGGAGCCGTACATGATATACAGATGTCCAATCACGTGAGCGTGATCAGATCATGGAATGTATTTCTCATGACGTACTGTACAGCAGATATACCCGATGAGACTATGATTCTCCGATTCCGGATTGTGGCAGATGAAGGGGCATAGTTAGGTCTGCGGGCTACAGCGTGGGCTTCGTCCCGTACTGGTGCAGCCGTTGCCACTGATCGGTCGGAGACAGTTGGGAGAGTTTTCTTATGTGTTGTTTGTCTTGCAGTGAGGGAGGCGTGGTGCAGGAGGAATTCTTTACAGCTTTATGGTCACGTTTTGGCCAGCAAGCCTTTTTGTTTACGTTTTGTTTAATAAGATTCTAACCATCCCCACTGGAGCAGATGATCGCCACCCTTGCCACCATGCAGGCTCACCAGTTTGAGGAGCGTTCCTCGCCACCTTCGACATGACGGTGGAGCACATAGGAGAGAACGTTGCACCTGCTCCCCTTGCTGACGGGAGAGGCAGCGCAAGTGGTGAACTGCTTCCCGGCACCTGGCTGCCGGGACTACCACGCCGTCAGGAGGGTGGTGCTGGACCGTGGCCGGGCATTTGGGCAGATGTGCATAGGTGGTGCGCCGTGTGTCCCCAGTGCCAATTAGTTAACCTTCTGGCTACTCCAACCTCAGTGTTGAGGCCCCTCCCCCTAGTCGAGGCACCGTTCCAAAGACTCAGCATGGACCTCATTGCAGTGGACCTTCGCAGTATTACGGCCAAAAGTGTGGCACAGGCGCTGTTTCAGGTCATCTCCCGAGTCGGGATTCCAAGATTCAAGATTCAAGATTCAAGAGGTATATTCGTCACTTACATATACATACTTTCATACATACTGTATATGCAGTGAAATGTCAATGCAACGCACCCAGTGATTACACACAATATGTTCTAGACTGAACACAATAGCTACCGACCTACTTGACTAACTAACTGATTCCTAAAACGTAATGCAGTAAGTAAAATTCTATAGAATAAAATAAAATATATAGAATAAAATAAAATAAAATAAATAAGAACTCAAAGGTACGTTCAGCTGAACACCCACCTCCTCACGGTAGGCCTTCTCATCGGTGATCAGGCCCATGACAACGGTGTCGTCAGCAAACTTGATGATGGTGTACAGTAGGGGAGTACAGTAGGGTGCTGAGGACGCAGCCCTGGGGGGATCTTGTGTTCAGGGTGAGGGAGCTGGACATGTGCTTCCCCACCCTAACCACCTGGGGCCGGGCTGAGAGGAAGTCCAGGATCCAGGCACACAGCGGAGTATTCAGTCCAAGCTCCTTCAGCTTGACAGGCAGTCTGGTGGGGAGTATGGTATTGAAAGCATAATTATAATCGATGAACAGCAATTTCACATAGGCCCCCTTCCGGCCATCTAGGTGCGTGAGCGTGGTGTGCAGTACCTGGGAAACCGTGTCATCCGTGGATCTGTTCTGCTGGTACGCAAACTGCAACGGGTCCAAGGTGCGGGGGAGGGAGGCACAGCTATAATCCTTAATCAGCCTCTCGAAACACTTCATGACCACCGAGGTGAGGGCCACAGGACGGTAGTCATTCAGGCAGGCAGGAGAGGCAATCCTCGGGACAGGAACGACGGTGGACCTCTTGAAGCAGGACCACTGATTCAGCCAGGGAGATGTTGAATATCGTAGTGAGCACCAGGGCTAGCTGGTTAGCACAGGTCTTCAGTACTCGCCCAGATATGCCATCTGGGACCGCAGCTTTCCTGGTGTTCACATGCATCAGAGCGCTCATGACGTCATGCTCAGACACTAAGAGTGCACGCTCATCCCCAGCAGTTTAACTCCAATTAGCCGGCGAGCTAGCGGTGTTGTTGCCAGACTCAAACCGCGCATAAAAGGAGTTCAGTTCGTTGGCTAGAGAGGTGTCGACACTCGTGGCTGGGGAGCTGCTTTTGTAGTTTGTTATAGTCTGCAGCCCCTGCCACAAGCCTCTGGTGTCCCGTTGTTCCGTCTGTAGCTCCACAGTCTCTCTGTACGTCCATTTAGCGTCTTTCACCGCCCTCTGCAGATTTTATGACGCTGCTTTGTAGTTGTCCATATTTCCGGAAACAAGACTGTCGTTGTAAGCGGCCGTGCAAGCATTCAGAGTGCAGTGGATGGATTCATCGACCCACGGCTTCTGGTTTGGAAATATCTGAACTTTCATCGTGGGAACGATGCTGTCCGCTAACATAGCCACGAAGCTCACCACTAAATCCGTTAACTCGCTGACGTCACTTGAACTTGATTGTAACATGTCCCAGTCGACGTCAGTCAGTGTCCTGAAGCACAGCCTCTGATTGGTCCGTCCACCGCTTCACTTCCCTCGTCACCACCAGTTCTCGCGCGATCAGAGGCCTGTAAACGGAAACCAGCGAAATCATGGTGTGATCTGATTTCCCGAAAGCAGGGAGCGAGACGGTCTTGTGAGGTGTGTAGCAATGGTCCAAAGTTCTATCTCCCCTGGTGGCACATGTCATGTGTTGGTAGAAATTCGGCAGAAGCTTTTTAAGGTTCGCTCTGTTGAAGTCCCCAGTCAACACCACGGCCGCGTCGGGATGTTTGTTTTGAAGTCCGACATTGCTGTGTCGGTATCCGCTTGCGGTGGAATATAAACGGCTGTGATGATGACCGTGCTGAATTCCCGGGGGAGATAAAATGGACGGCATGAGATCGTCAGCTGTTCCAGGTTCGGTGAGCAAGAGCGGGAGAGAGTCTTGGTGTTGTTGGGGTTACACCAGCGGTTGTTTACCATGAGGCATACGCCTCCACCTTTGGATTTCCCCGACTCCCCCGATCTGTCGCCACGGAACACGGAGAAGGACTCGGCTGGACGTATGCCGTGGTCCGGCACCAGCGGGTTCAACCATGTCTCCGTCAGGCAGAGGACGCAACAGTTTCTCATGTCCTGTTGGGATTTTATTCTCACTCGAAGTTCATCCATCTTGTTCTCCAGAGACTGAACGTTGGCAAGAAGGATGCTTGGCAGAGGTGGACGGTAAGGTTGCCTCATTCTGACCCGAATGCCGCCTCGTTTACTACGGTGCTTTCTCCGTGGGCCCGCTCGTGGAACAACGGCTCCATTTTTGTTGTTGTTGTTGTTGTTGTTGTTGAGGGGGTTGGCGCGTAAAATTTCAATCGGCCACTCTAATTCCACGGAAGTCCCAAAGTTGTTCTTTCAGGGAAGTTTTTATATCCACGAATGGATCGCGGCCGTAAGAGATAACTGCTGATGCTTTTTTGGCAGACATTATTATAAAAAAACAGAAAAAAATACTATAATGTGCGAAGTCGACCGGAGCATCGGCGCAGGCGACTGCAAAGAGCAGCGCCACTATCGCAACATTCCGAGGGAAATCCCGACCGACCATGTCACGTACACTGCGGGACCTTTACGGGCTGTTGGGCGTCCACTCAATTGGGATCAGTGTGTACCATTCCCAGACCGACGGCCTGGTAGAGCGGTTCAATAAGATGCTGAAGAACATGCTTAACAGCATGTTCTTGCATTAAGTTCATTCAAGAAGATAGCCATGATTGGGACAAGTGGTTGGACCCTGTGGTTGGCCCCTGTTGTTTGCGGTGCGGGAGGTTCCCCAGGCCTCCATGAGATCCCGCTTGTCACGGGAAAATTTGCTCCGGGTTTAGGAACGTCAGCGGTCAATGAGGTTGAGCGGTCAGACAGGGGTAGGGTGACTCCGATTTACCACATTAACCTCCTAAAGGAGTGGAGGGAGAGGGTGTCCGTATCTCTGGCCACCACGTGATCGAGGGGGAGGAGGTGGGGCTGGAACTTCCTAAAATGACCTGTCCCACGCAGGCCCTGTCGAGTAACCGCCTCTCGGTGGTCCAGAGCGTAGACCTGGCTGCGTCACAGCAGCGGTTCTTTGACGTCTTCTCCCCCTTGCCAGGCCAAGGCATGCAGGCAGAATTAGAGGCCATTTCCCCCGAACGGGAAATGAGGTACAGCACCCTCCGGTATTACCTCCGGGACGCCCTTTCACACTCTGTTTGGAGCACGCCCCGCTGCAGTGGCTCCACCGCATGAAGGATACCAACGCGCGGATCACCTGTTGGTACTTGGCTCTTCAGCCCTTTAAGTTCAAGGTGGGGCACAAATGGTGGTAGCTGACTTCCTCTCCTGATTTGGGGGTATGGGAGGGGCGGAGGGTTACTCCATTACTGCTTAAAATTAATCTATAACTGTAACGCATTACATTTGTAGCCCATTACAGTAATAAAAAAAATTATAAGTTGTATAATAATTCCCCCCAACACTGATTGTCTATCTTGTTTTGACATTATGTTCCATGATTGCTGTAAGTTATTTCCAAAGGGAGGACGGCAATGGAAGCGAAGGGAAGAGTTGGGGAAAACGGAAAAAAAAAGAATAAATGGAGAGAACAGAGAACTGGTGTCAGAACGGAGTTGGAGCAGAGAGGCAATGTGCAGTGTGCAGCATAAATGTTCAAAATGCAAAAACAGATTATAAATGAGAGTGAACGCGGAACAATGTGTCCACTAAGTCCTCCCAGAGGTCCTCAGTTAGTGAAATTCACAACGCTGGGGCTTGATAGGGGCTGAATAAAAAGCTGACTGGGTGACTGGTGCAGCGCAGGATTCATATTTCCATTTTCATTTTTAATGGATTTAGACTAAAATGATTTAGATTAAAAAAAAGATAACTGTTCATTTTATTTCCCTTAGAGGAAACCCAGAGACATTCAATAGCTGGTGATGGGGGACTGTAACATGTGAAACAATGTTCTCGCGTAGACACTACAGACACCTTACTGAATGTATCCCGGCTTCATTTCGGTGGGTG
>NC_137198.1:10127066-10132066 GCF_960531495.2 Zeus faber
AAATTCCCACATTGAGTGTCACAGGTATTTTGTGCTGCAAAACTTAATTAAAATCCCGGCAACGCCAAACTAATTAAGGTGGACTATAATTTGCTTACTCAACCATCGCCTCGCTGTCAGCAATATTATGGTCTGGAGTGAAACTCAAACTCATTTAAATTATCGCTGCCTGCATCTTCTCCTGCTCGAAGCCTCCTCTGCAATGAGTAATTTAACTTCTACAGAGAACGAGAGAGAGAGAAAGAAAGAAAGAGCGAAACATAGAGTGGGAGTGGGAGTGGGTGATAATCCCATGGGGGGCGCTGAGCAAATAATCTTGAAGTTGTTTTGCAGCATAATTGAATAATTTGGAAATGTAATTGTCTCTCCAGGCACTCGCCCTCCATCCCCATCCCCCTTTCCTCTCTTTGTGGGAGCGCTTTCATCACACCGCTCTTTTATTTAATTTCAGTCTTCTCTTCCTTCATTGATCTTGCTTTAAATTAAGCTTTGGTGTCTATGGAAGAGCATTGCCCCAATGTGAAATAGTCAGTCATTGTTGTGATGTTATTTTTGGGGATAATTACGACTTATTATATCTATCTAAGTGACAGAACAAAATATCACTTTTAATGGTTGCACTCCCTTGACACTCCCTCTACTTTTGACGCGACAGATATATTAGATTTTTATATTTAAAATCTGTTTAAAACCATCTTCTGATCTTCTGCCATTTTGAAGCTACTGAACATATAATTATGCCAAATTTTTATGGGGAATTTTATGGGGAATTTCTTATTTTTTTATATTGCACATTTGAATATATATTCAGCCAGCTGCACCGCCTGCCATTTTTAGATGATTAAGCCACAAAATTCACAAAATAATTTAACTTTAACTTTTGCTTTTTTGTATTTTTTGTTAACAGTGTGTATTTCAAGCTGGCACATGATTCTCACGTGCCTCTCTCTCTTTCCCTCTCTCTCTCTCTCTCTCTCTCTTCTCCTCATCCCTCACTCAGATGAGCTGCTGCAGGGTCTGCTGGATACTGTGAAGCTGCAGGGAGTTTGGTTTATTTAGAAGGATTTTTAGAGCAAAACCGATATCTTCCCCCTGTGGATCGGCCCCTCGGTCCCTCTGTTCGTCGGTCCATCCGTCCGTCTGTCTGTCTGTCTGTCTGTCTGTCTGTCTGTCTGTCTGTCTGAGCCACACTACTGCTGCTCCGGCAATGACAACTCTGTGGTCTGAGTTTGATCCCAGAAGATCGTGGAAGGCCCAAATAGAAAAATATGGTAATGCCGACAAGGAAAGCCTTTATATATCATTCTTGGCATTTATTTATTCATTTATTCATTTACAAAATGTGAGTGGGCAGCATCCACTCATGTCCAACACCCAATTTAACCCCTGAGTAAGTGGGCATACCTTCAATTCCACCGAATGTATTATGGTTAACTTTGTGTATTTTTCTTTATACTCCACATATCTCCATCCAAGTGGTGCCTTCAGCTGCTTAAACATGCTAAATATGTTTAAAGAATAATTTGCAAATACTTGTTGTTGTAAGGCTGCATTTTGCGAGAATAGGAAAAAGACTCTGAAATGCACATTTTACACACTGAAATGTCAACAAAATGCCCATTCTTCACACTAAGCAGAGCTTGAACACGGTTTGAAACTGTTTTAACCGTTTGACTGGTTTGTTGACTCACCTGGAAATGTTTTCCAAAACTCTATCAAGGGTAGGGCATGAAAACATAAATGGACAGAATGGAACCTACTGTAGCTGCCACATGGCCCTTGGCTCTTCACGGTCTTCAAGGCTCTTCATGGTCTTCAAGGCTCTTCATGGTCTTCAAGGCTCTTCGTGGACTTCGTGGTGAGGGGGAGGGGGGCGGGTGGATTATATGAAGGAATCTGATTCACATGTGATGTAATCCAGTGGTCCTGCTGTAATGACGGGAGAGGCTGCACATGTGAGTAAAAGGCCCTGGAAGCTCTCGGCCGCAGGGGTTAAAAGACACATGTGTCATCCGAAGGGCTTCTTCCCCCACTAACCTTTAACCTTTGATACCTCTGTCACCTACCCGCCTCCCCCTCCGTAAATCATACTTAGATTTCGTTCATCAATAGATAAAGCAGATTGAGTAAACTAAAACACGGCAAAAGAGGAAAAAAGGAGAGTGAGGGTCGGCATAAGGATCGCAAGGAATAGGGTAATGCCTTCAGGTCGGTCTTTGACTTGAGCTCCGCTTTGACATTGGGTCCCTATGACAGCCTCCGTGTCTGACTCAGTGGCAGCTGGGGTGTGTGTGTGTGTGTGTGTGTGTGTGTGTGTGTGTGTGTGTGTGTGTGTGTGTGTGTGTGTGTTGGGTGGGTGGGTATGAATTCATCATGACTATACTATATACAGTCATACAACAAGAAAAAAACCCCCACTAATGCAAAACAACAAATCCAAACAGATTATGTGTTAAACAATATAGCAAACATACAATGACGACAGTTTGAGGCCACTTAACCAGAAGACAATAGAGACGGATGAAAACAGACATACATGCGCCCACCCACACACACACACACACACACACACACACACACACACACACACGGAAATAAAGAGTAGTTGACTTGGGTTAGTTAAATAACTATAACGAGAGAAGGAATTAGTGTAATGGAAGGCATGTCCACCCCATTGCCACGGCAACAAGGCTTAATTGCTCATCACCTCTCTGGCTTGCAGAGTGGAGCCTTTGCTGATTACTGTAACTCTGAGAAGCGTTTGATGTGTCACTTATTTGGCAGCGCTCGTGGCTTTGCCGGTGTTTCAACTTCTGCCAAAGTGCCCACCCACCTTTCAGACCCCCGCCCGCGCCAGCCTGCGTACGTGAAACTGATAACGCCAGGAATATCCTTGTCACCAAAGAGGATGCACAGTCAGTTACTACAGAAGCTGAACAAGAATGAAACGTGTCAAAATGCATCAGAAGCACAAGTTATTGACTGATGGATGGATGTAAGGATGGATGTAAGGATGGATGTAAGGATGGATGGATGGATAGATGGATGGATGGGTGGATGGGTGGATGGATGGAAGGATGGATGCATGACTAGATGGATGGATTGATGCATAGAATAATGGATGGATGGATGGATGGATGGATGCATGACTGGATGGATGGATTGATGCATAGAATAGTGGATGGATGGATGGATGGATAGTTGCATTGATGGAGGGATGAACACATGTGAAGATGAATGGATGGATCAAGATGAATGGATGCATGAATGGATAGAGCAGGTGGGCATTGGATGGACCAATGAAAAGATGGATGGATGGATGGGTGGAGATATAAATTGATGAGTGGGTGAGTGGGTGGGTAGATGGATGGATGGATGGGTGGATGGATGGGTGGATGGTTTTGACGGTTCCTCAAGTGAATTTGGTTAAAGTGAGACATCTTAAGCCAAACGAGCCATCAAGAAGCATAATCGTATTTACTGGAATATCTTGATCCCAGATTTGATTGATGTCATTACACTGATTGGTTTGCGCCATCTGCTTCCTCCTCCGCGGCGGCACGCTGGCTGGGGATCCACATCGGCCTCTTGATGGAGATCTTCGCAGGCGTCTGCCCGTCTGTCTGCATCTGCATCTGCATCTGCCGAGTTCTGTTCTGGTGGCCCCCGTCCGTCAGCTCAAATAAATTGCTATTAAGGCCTAGTCTGTCACATGCCTCTCATTGGACTGCTCTCCATGACTCTCAATGGCAACGTGGGACAAACAAGGGAACGAGAGAGGGGGAATGCAAGGCAAAGTGGGATGCATATTGATGGCTTTCGTGTGTGCATGGGTGGGTACCTGAGCCAATTCCAGCGCTCCAGCTCCGGAGCAATGAAAGGCCTGGCTGTGAGCCATAGAGCTGCTTCGGTCCAGTGGAGGGAGGCCGCCAAACCTCCCACCCCTCAGGGATAATGGTTTGTGTTGCAGGTTACGGGTCCTCACTCCGAAGGAACCTGTGTGTGTGTGTGTGTGTGTGTGTGTGTGTGTGTGTGTGTGTGTGTGTGTGTGTGTGTGTGTGTGTGTGTGTGCGCGCGCGTGCGTGTGCGCGCGCGCGTGTGTGTGTGTGTGTGTGTGTGTACAGAACATGTGTGTGATGCTGGTGGGTGTTGGTCCTTGCTTCTGCAGTGTTTGGTCCTTATCCTCCGCACGTCCTAAAACTGCTTATTGTGCATTCATGTAAAAGCTATTGATTTTCTTCCTCTTGGTTTCTCGGCGGATCAATAGCTGTCCAGGACAATGCATGTGAACACGCAGCTGAAAATCAGTGGACAAGCCCCTTGATGTCTTTTTTTCCCCCCTCGGTTTTCACCTGAAAATGCACTAATTGGCAGGATGCTTTGCGAGTGGTGCATCCAATGGGTGGCAGAGTTGTCTATGGTCAATAGGAGGCAGGGTTTGCTAACAAGGCGCTCCCTCGGTAAAACGTGTACGGTTTGGGAAAGGTAAGTAGTGGTTAGCAACGCCACATTGCTTGCCGCAGTCGAGGAAACATGATTACAAAAACAATTTACGACGGGAATTGTGTTCGCTCCTTGCCGCTGGGTTTCCATAAGCTCCGTGAGCTGAGTTGTATTGCAGTTTTATTGCCCTCAATAATCTCACCAACTTTTTAATTACTGCTGTATTAACATAGACTACATGCAGTGAGATAATTTTTCCTGTCCATTAATTGCTGGGTGTTTATTTTTTTTCTGACTCACTTGTCTAACCGCATGCTAGTAAATTCACTTGTACATGATTTCATTACTGAGCCATTAAATATTCATGGGATGTGCTTGGAAAACATGGGGGGTAATTAGGTGTATGTTCATGCATGGACTTTGGGCTTCTAATCCTTTGTGCAGCACAAAACACTGATTGGCAGCTGTCAACTTAGCATTCTGTTTTTAATGACACAATTCCTATTTACATGTGTGTAAATGTGTTCTACAACTAAGTGCATCCCTCCTGTGCGTGT
>NC_137198.1:10134566-10139566 GCF_960531495.2 Zeus faber
ATGCCATATTATATCTGGGCTGCTTGGCAGAGCTTCCAGAGGCTCGGGCTCTAAACTGCAGCGACGGCACGGCTAAATCGCTCCGATCCAGCGAGGAAGTCCCTGGACGGCCCCCTCCCCTCCGACGAGAGACGTTCTGCTCACGCGCCGGGCTCGTCATGCCAGAAAACGAACGGCGACTCAGCAACATGTGTGCCCAATGCGCGGACATAATTGTACCGTGACACGCGCGCACACACACACACACACACACACACACACACACACACACACACATACAGACTAGGCAAGACAGGGGTTTTTTCTTGGTGTGTGTGTGTGTGTCTGTCTGCAGTGATTAAACCCCTGTGGAGAAAATAACAGGTCCTGAGGCGTTACTGTAATGACCTGTTATTTACAGCAGGCCGGCGAGTCCCCCCTCCCTCCCTCCCTCCCTCTCTCTCCCGAACCCGGAACGATGGATTTATTTTGGTTGCCTTTGCTTTTTTCGCATCTTACAACGAAAACATCCCCGTGCACGCGGCCGTCCTCCGCGTCTCTCCTCTCGCATCTCCCTTCCATCTCCATCGCTCTCACTCGCTCTCTGTTATGCTTACACACACACACACACACACACACACACACATGCAGGCACGCACACACACGCACGGACATACAGGGAGCAGTCCGGAGCTGACAAGCTCAGCAGGACAGTGTCTTCTTCCTCTTCATCATTTATTCACCAACACAGCACACTGCGGCCGGAACATTCCATGGAGCAAACATTTATTCTCAGCATTCTTCAATTTCCCTCACAAAGCTCTTTTCAACCTCTGGGCCCGGCCTCACAGCGCTCGTACTGGTTCAACCCGGTCTCGTGCTTTTTCGTGCGCGTGGTAATAAATCGATTGAACCGTGTCCCGCAGCGGGATAGTCCGACTTCTTTTTCGCGCTACAAATAACGACATTAATACCAATTATTTCGAATGGGGAGATTTTCCTCGACTTTGAAAGGGGGGAGGCATGGGGAAGGATGGGGGCGCGGATACCTACACTAAAACTAAAACTAACCTGACGAAAGTACACCACCGCGGGGAGGTGGAGGGGGGACCATGGATGTATTCAAATTTGAACGGAATAAAGTGGGATACTGGTTTAACCTTTCTCTATGCCATTCAAAGATGGGCCAGAGCAGGGACATAGGGTCACACCCTCATTATGAACTTTATTCATTGATACAACTTAAGTGGATATTAATGTCAGCATTTGCGCGCCTGGCTGAAAATTTGAATATACCCATCAGCTACTATGGTAAACATTTCCATCGCAACAGTGAGCTCCTTCAATCAGACACGTCGCTGTTACACTTAGGATTATGGTGTCGTAGTGTTTTTATTAAAACAAGGTTGATGTCATACAGACATGTGGCCTCTACAGGAGCAAAAACAAATGATTATTGCGTAATATTTATGCAATTATTTATAAATCTTCAAAACACTTATAGTAACCCTAACCCTAAATACTACTAAAACTACAATTCTGCACCATTTTGTTATGCATCTTGATGCAATTGGTCATGGGTAATGTAGTTATATTATTAAGAACCTAAAAAGGAAACTCATTTATGGGTTTCTCACGTTTATAAATAATTGTGTAAATATTACCGATATACATAATAATTCATTTTTGCTCCTGTAGAAGCCACAAGTCCGTATGATATCAACCTTGTTTTCATAAAAGCACATTTTATTTGCGTTTCATAGTGAAGTACTACACTACCCATAATACTAAGTGTAACAGCGATGTCTCTGATTGGTGGAGCTCACTGTTACCACATATACTGTATAGGGTGTATATATGGTACATATGTTATATACTGTGTGTATATATATATATATATATATATATATATACAGACATATCTGCTGTTCTTATGTATGGAGTCATGTGCTGTTTGATTGTTTGGGAGAGAATGTCATGGAGATTAAATATCTGTTGCCAAGGTCTTCCGAATTGGTCAGCATGAAAAAAGCTCTGAACAATGCAAGATGTGATGCAAAATGTGTTGTTGGCTGACGTTCTCTTTTTAATTCTCACCAGAAAGATGCTGAATGGTCGTTCTCAGTCCTGCAGAGCTGCTTTTGTCAACATCCAGCGCAGGGAGACAATGGGAATCTGTTGGAACAATGGGAGCATATTTAGATAATTTAAGGCATTGTTCGCATATAGGATATTAGATTCCCTGACAATGCAGATTCCCCGAAAAAATGTTGATGTCGCCATGGTGAATTCATACATTCAAAGAGTCTTAATGGTCGTAAGGGTCTTTCTATTTTTTGCAGCCACTGTTTAGGGACGGGGACTTGTAATGAAATTGATCAGTCACCCCACTCTTTACAACAATCTATTTCCAATTCCTCACCCATCGACTTGAAATGGAGGCTATATTGAACTGTTATTTCACATCACACTTGTCACAAATGGATTCTTCCACGGAGGGAATTGGTCTCCTCGTGTGCGGTTTCTCATCAGCCCCCCGACATGCGTGCGCCCACTTGATAGACTCCTCAACACAAATGGAATTATAGCAATGGCAACGTCATTAGCACTGCCACTGATGTTAATAGGTTACGGTGGGAGCGTTTTCATGGCTCATTAAAACTGTGTTTTCGGTGGAGAAGGAATGGCGGGCGTGTCAGAGTTTATGATTTCCCTAATGTCTTTGTTGGCGGTATCCATCTTTGCGTTCAGTTTCCTCGTCTGTCGGGAAACCAGGACGACGATAGCAATTCCTGGCGCGCCGAGAATTAGCGGCGTTTAATCAGGTTCTCCATGACAACCGTATCAGTCGGAAAAAGGGGACTTTTGTGACTTGACATCCGTCATCAAAGGCGGATACCGTTTGTCCGGGAGAAACAGAGACGCAGCAGTATCAATGATTCGCCAACATTTGCATTTGAGGCATGGTTTTGGGGAGCAAATCGTCTTTCACTGTCTTTTTGTGTGTAACAGTGCCTCCATGTCCATGATCCTTTGGCAAATAAAAGTGCTAATCTCTGAATCCCTGATTGCGATAGGGTCAGTGCAATTGGACACAATTGAATTCAATACATTCGTGCTTATATAAAACTGAGCGGATCAATGAGGTTTGAGCACTAAAGAAGGGCAAATCTGTGTGAAATAGGGAAAGTATATATATATATATATTTAACATATTTTATTTTATTTTATTTTATTTTTTATTTATTAGTTTTTTTTTTAACCTGTGCTGTCAGCATGCTGGGCATACAACACAGAGTATTTGTATGCCATTGCATCTCGGACTTAGTCTGCAAGTGGAATTCGAGTTCTCAACCTGCAATGCCACTCTTTTTTAATTCTTAAATCATCAAGAACTGCTGCAATAACTTTGTGCTGTATACATCATCTTTTAAACATTGCAGATTGAGATGTGAGGAATAGAAGAGCTATTTCCACCCGGGCGACCTGGGCCGTCACTGCACTGACGGCTCTTTCTACTTTGACGTTTGAAGGTCCTCAAAGAGTCGCAGAGAGAGAGAGAGAGAGAGAGAGAGAGAGAGAGAGAGAGAGAGAGAGAGGGAAGAAAAGCCATGAAGGAGGGAGGAGAGGGCGACAGAAAGGGGTGACCACTGTTCACCGCCCCCCCCCCCCCCCCCCGGGAAGTCACAAAGCTCTGGAGGAGACGAAAAAGATTGTTTGTGAGACGACCAGAAGCTAGGTGTGAGTCACAGCCGGCGAGTCACCGCTTGTTCCAGAGCAACATGAGTAAGACCCTGAAAAGTGGTTCCTCGGCGCGGGAGAGGCTATACGGACTCGGCGTCACTCCGCCCCTCGGCGCCCGTCGCTACGCTCCGCCACCACCGACACCGCCCAAGGGAGACCGAGAAGTTGTTCCATCCAAAACTTGTGCCCTCATGCCCAGATGCGACGCTGATGACTTCCACGTCGTCTTGATCCTCAACTCACTTCTGCACAAAGGTCACTAAGTTATATCAAAACAAGGGTTGTCCATGTTGTCCATGTACTTTTCCACTCTCATCTCGACTGACACTTTGTTGCCTAAGTGTCTTTGTACCGGACGGGCATGTGATGTCATGGCAGCCGAAGGAGGACAAAGTTATGGAAAGTTAACGCGATGGACACACTGCACGACTTTCAAAGTTGTCAGATCGCTGTACTGTTCACACTACACAACTTTCTGTCTTGTGATGGGGACTGATCAACTGATGAGTGACAGGGGGTCACACATGACAAGATCTTTCACAAGGAGCAATTGGAGTTTGGAGACCAAAAGTCTGTCTGGTCTCCAAACGATGTTTTGTCACGAAAACACACGTGAAAAGTGACACGGGAAATGACGATCTTGACGACATCTCTTCCAAGATGTCAGCAAGATCCAAGTTCTTTGATTAGTTATTATTATTGTTGTTGTTGTTGTTGTTGTTATTATTATTATTATTGTTATTATTATTATTATTATTGTTCTTCTAATTATTATCATCATTATTATTGTTATAACTAATAAATAAAAATAATCATGAATAAATAAATAAATAAATAAATAAATAAATAAATAAATAAATAATATTTATTAATATTATTATTATTATTATTATTATTATTAATAATAATAATAATAATAATAATAATAATAATAATAATAATAATAATAATAATAATAATGATCTGCATACTAAAACACTTCGCAAATACGAAAAACACAACCGCATTAACGGAAAACACAAACGCAAAAGCCACATTACGGAAGTGAGCCACCATGGATGCAGGGATTTATCTGCAGTACAATACAATATAAATATATGCAATTAATAAATTGAAAAAAACAACTTTTATATCAATCAAATTTTTTTCCAATTTGAGCCATATAAGTGCGATGCTCCAGAGAAAACAACGCGTACCGGCTCCGTGGTCGTGTGAAATGGTGAATCAGTGATTAAGTGAATAACTCATTCGTTCCCAGGGATATACTAACTCACTGA
>NC_137198.1:10147066-10154566 GCF_960531495.2 Zeus faber
ATTTCACAGCAAACATTTCCCTCATCTGCAGTTTTGTCACGGACAGTCGGTATTAATTCTTCTTTCTTTTAAAAGATTCCCGTGCTTAGCTCGCAGCTTCGATGCTAGCGGGGTCCCGTCGTGCTCCAGCCGTGGGTGGAGTTACTCAGATGGGGGGGCGGTTCTCATTGAATGACTCCCTCGGTGATGTCAATCAAGGCAGTGAAGCTGAACGGCTCGTTTTACGACATATTTTTTTTTATTATTTTTTGAGTTGTGAGTTGTGTTTTCCACAGTTTGTGTGTCAGTAGGACCATCAGAGACCCAAATGTATGTGCACAAAAAATGGGTTTTGCATAATTGGTCTTTAAGCTCAGTTTTTAGGATTCTGGCCACGATAGGGTTCTAACTCTATTATTCCAGTTAAAGTCGGTTTCTTTTTTCCCGTCGCCGTACCCCAGATACAGGCTCAAAGGTCTTTTATGAGTCCACATTCACAAAGGACGGATTAACTCTCCATCCTAACCCTAAGCCCACAGAGGGGCACCATGAAACATCCCCCCCAAAAAAAGGCCCCACAACGGAAAGGAAGAGAAACCTCGATAAGGGGATTTGGAAGCACGGTGAGCCCCTTCCACGATGGAGAGGTGTGCAATAGGTGCCAGGGAGGCAGCCATGGCCTTTTATGAAACAGGTGTAATCGCCGTTCGTACCTGGACTGGAAACAGCGCTGCTGCTTTGGAGAAGGAGCGAGCCGGCAGTTTTTCGGCGAAGGGAGATTGAGCTGAGCCGGTTGGAGACATATCTTCAGGGGCGAGAGAGAGAGAGAGAGAGAGAGAGAGAGAGAGAGAGAGAGAGAGAGGGGGAGAAAGAAGGAGAGAGAGAGTGATTTTTCTTTGTGTCATTGGGGAAGAGATACAAGAATAACTTTAATAATGACAGACCGAGCTGTGTATTACAGGTAACAGGCGAGGGCGTGATGGCGTGATGGCGCGATGGCGCGATGGCGTGATGGCGCTCCAGATTCCAAGGGCTCTGCAGTCGCCGTCTGACGAACCACCGCTGCGTCCAACCGTCAGGCGAGTTCAAAAAAGGAAACTTTTTCAAATGTCACGATGGAGATGAGGAGCATTTGACGTCTGGCTCAGTCATCTACAAGGTTGACAATCGTCAAAAACACATTGATGTGGAACACTGATGTAACCAGAAAGGCTTTGCCTGATTCTGTTGTTGGTTTATTATTATTATCATTCAATCCATTGATTTTCCAAATGTATTGAAGGGACAGACACACACACACACACACACACACACACACACACACACACACACACACACACACAAATAAGAAATATCTAATCAATTTTTATTCATAATTATATCCCTTCTTCAGTATTAGAGACACTGGTTTAACATGCTTCTATCTATCCATCCAACCAACCATCATCACATCATATATCCTCCGTCCAGCCACCAACCATCCACAAGATAACACTTTATTATTCATATATATGATTATTATTATTATTCTTTATTGATATTCGGGATTTGATCCATAGATCCATCCATCCATCCATCATATGAAAATGTAGTACTTTATTAACCCCTGGAGGAAATTCATGATTCCATCCATCCATCCATGCATCCATCCATCCATCCCTCCATCCTTCTACCATCCATCCACCCACCCAACTATCCATCCATCCATCCATTCATCCATCCATCCATCCGTCCATCCATCCATTCATCCATCCGCCCACTCATCTATCCAACCAACCATCCATAACATAAGATAACACTTTATTAATCCCTGGGGGAACTCAAGATTCGATCCATCCAGCCAACCAATTAGACACGCATCTACCCATCCAGCCATCTATTCAACCATCCATAAAATATGAAAACACTAATCCCAGGATTCCATCCAGCCATCCATCCATCCATCCATCCATCGCTCCAACCTTCCATTCATCCATCCATCCATCCATCCATCTACCCATCCAACCATCCACCCAAGTAACCATCCATAAGATAACACTTTAATATTCAAATATATTATTCTTATTCTTCATTGATATTCAGGATTCCATCCATCCATCCATCCACTCATCCATCCACCACCCCCCAGCCCCCACCCATGGAATCTGGTTACATGCATCAGGAAGTGCTTGTGGTAGCTCTGAGGCCCAGTGGGAGCTGAGATCCTCCCCAGATCCAGTTTCACGCGTTCAGCGATGCTTTGTGCTAAATGCTGTGTCCTGTCCAAAAATACATCATCTGTAAAGTTCCTATGAAGCTGTTCCTAAAGTTCCTATAACGCTGTTGGAGCACTACATCACTGCCTCACTCCTCCACTCCCCTGGGAAGAGGACACTTCTATATGTCAGATTTTAAATCCGTTCGCTTTTGGTTCTGCTCTTAAGTTTAAATCCTGTTATAGTCTGAAAGTAAACAAGATAAAAAATAGCAATATCTAGCGCACGCATGGAGGCTCACATTGATTTCTTAAAATTGTAATGGCATAAAATAAATGATACAATAAAATTGTATCAACAATTGAAATTTTTTAAGCGAATTAACAGAGAACCAAGGTGCTGCTCTATCAAATAACGCTCTCGAAACAGAAACAAAACAATCATATTTTAACAATGGTTGTCGTTCTAAAGGGTCATACATGCCAGCTAATAATTGATTCATAGATCTTCGCTCATCAGGATAATTGATACTGACATTCTTCTTTACCTCAAGGGCAATAACCAAATTTCGGTGTTTTAAATCTCCCATAGGAATAAGCGAGAAAACAGTGTATAGAACAACTAGGAGCATTGGAGCGCAAACGATTTTTACAAGTTATATTAATAGGACAAATAATTATTTTAGTGCTGTTTTGTTCATCTTGAAATGGAGACTAAAAAGGGATTCCCCCTTCTTTAAAATTGATTACGATTATTTTGTTTAAAAAATCCCATATTTTATATTTTTTTTACCGGGAACTTTACAAGAAATGGTCATTCACTGTATTGGTGATATACATGGGCTGTTCTATATGATTATTCCATTGTGGGTGGTGGGGTCCACCCACCCTAAACCAGTCAATATGGAAAGTTGAACAACATATCGACAGTTTGTGAATGAACATTCTCAACATTCACAAAATAGAACAGCGTCCTTAATCGAAAATATATCCATCAGCTGAAGTTGCAAAGACAAAAACAACAAATCAATGAAATTTCTTTTGCACTTTTCAGTGCAATTCCGGGACTTGTAGCGTTATCCTGCCGACACAGGCGGTCTGAGCAGTGAGCGATCAGATAAATGAGCCTAAAACAGCTCCCGAAAACAAAAACATGTGATTCCGAGATAAATAGATAGCGCTAAGTGAAAAGGAGGGAGAAAAAGACCATGAGCCAGAAAGAAGAATGAAATGCAAACATGCTGAAATAAACAGAAAGCATAAGGTCATATGCAATAATAGGTAGCGGAGGACTTTTGGGGTAAGGCCGGGTTAAGTGAGGATAAGGTAAGGTGAGGCCCTCTTATGTAAGGAGCTCAGAAAAAAAAGGAAAAGCAAATGCAATAAAATCCAAAGACACGAGGGGAAGGGAAAGAAAGGTCAAATGAATTAGGTGGAGGTTTTGAAAAGAGGACGAGTAAGGTCCAGAATCCTGATGGCTGCTGGGTAACAGAGGCGGACATTTTTAACGTGTCAGCGGAATTCTTTATGGAACCCCACCCGTCTCAGTCGCATGTCAAAGCAGATATTTAATGTCGACGGACGGAAGGACGGATGGATGTATGGATGGATGGATGAGGGGATGGGCGGACGGATGGATGTGGGAAGCCACTCTGCTCCCGTCAGGCTGTAGCCTTTAAAAAAGGCCGACTTCAGCAGGATGAGCTGTCACTTGTCACTCCGTGTGGCTGACTACATGCGTGACCACCGTGTAGAGATATGCAGGCACGTGCACACACACACACACACACACACACACACACACACACACACACACACACACACACACACACACACACACACACACACACACACACACACACACACACACACACACACACACTCCTCTCCTCTACCTTGCTAACTCGTGTTGTTGTCTCCACTGCCCAGCCCCCATTTGTGAACCCTTGAGGTGTGTGTGTGTGTGTGTGTGTGTGTGTGTGTGTGTGTGTGTGTGTGTGTGTGTGTGTGTGTGTGTGTGTGTGTGTGTGTGTGTGTGTGCGTGTGTGTGAGTGCATGTGTGTACATGTATATTGGGGCTTTGATCTTCTCCCCTACTGACATGTGTTGTGAGGGTGGGAGGCCTCGAGTGCTTAGTGTGTAGGGAACAGCCCTACTGAGTTAGTTGGGACTCAAATCCAGGCAGAAGGGTTTGAGTCCCAACGACCCAAATGGGTGCGGGGTTCGAGTCCTGGCCACTTCAATGTTCAATTGTTCAATTCATCTAATGTCCTTCATACCATATGCAAACCACTTTGAATTACATTTGCGTGTGAGACCGTGTTCCAGGAAGAGGCCGGGGTGAGATCCTGCCAGATTTATCACCTGCTCGCCGCACCTCCGCCCTTCATGGTCCAGGAGGTCCACGGCCATCATCCTCCGCCCACTCCCTTCACCTCAAATGCCCCTTCCTTTGCACGCACGCCTTCGTCTCTTCGACCCACCTCGCCACCTCCTCCATTCTTTCTCTCCCGCCCCGCCTCTTCACGTTGCCCCCAGTGCCGCCCTCCCTCCTCCGCCTTTGTGTCCTTGTCTCCGTTGGACATCGGGAGAAAGCCGACGCCGGAGGGACACGCACAGTTTTGGAGGCCACAAACCGTGGAAGAGCGGAGGAGATGAGTGTACTTTCAGAAGTTCTTCAGGCCTCCGGGGAAGGGGGAAAATGAGGCCCCGACTGGGCGAGCGAGAGAGACAGAGAGAAAGAGAGCGAGAGAGAGAGAGAGAGAGAGAGGGGGAGGTGAACAGAAGCAGAAAGAGGCGGAGAGAGAGAGAGCGAGAGATGAAGAGAGATTGTCCATCACGGGGACACGTTCCACCCATGCTTATTGGGTTTGATATCTCAATCTCCGCCATTACTGCGGGGCGGTTCTGCGATGCTTTATCAGCCAGCGCTATTTCCACACACTCCACAGAGAAAAGCCCTGAGAAATCCATTTACAAGTGGCTTTGATGTAAAAAAAAAGCAAAAAAAAAAAAAAAAGCTCAATGTCATTCTGAGGAGCCCCTTTCTCCCTTCACAGTAAACGAGTGACTCCTGAGCTTCCAGACGAACGATCGCGTGAGATTTGCGTCTGAGCTGCAGTGGCGTTGAAGAGCCGAGGTGCGGAAAACTGGAATGAAGCGCCCATTTTGAAAAGGGGTCAAACAGTACCTGAGAGAGAGCGAGAGAGAGAGAGAGAGAGATCTTTCATTTCTCCTTGAGGAAAGACAAAAAGTGGTAGGAGAGAGGAGAGATTCATTTCGATAACCTCGTGGTGAAGATCTCCAGAAGCGCCCAATTAATTACCGCCCTAACGAGGAGTGAGGGAGGGGGCGCCCCGGTCACACACTGAGGGAGTTGATGCTGCAGTCACACTTGGTTTTAGGTGTGATTAATATCTCCGGCTGCGCCAAGAACAATCGTACTGTCGGAGCTCATGAGAATCTGGGGTTTTTCTGGGAGGTTCCATTTTTTCTTTTCCTTACTTTCAGCTCTCAGAATGCACTAATAAATGCAAAGACAGTGAACACAGACGAGCAAAATCTCTTCAAATGCCTGTGTTTTTCGCCTTCCACCCCCCCCCCCCCCCCCCCAAAAAAATGTTCTTATTTCCTCCCGGCTTGTTGTCGTTTTTCGTTCTATTGATCATAGTGGAGCTGAGCCCCAGTGGAGCTTTCCCTACTCCATCCAAATCCCCCAAGCCCCCCCGCCCCCACCCACCGCTCCCATACCGCACCAAATTTGCAATTTCACAAATATGGATTGAGAGTCTGCGGAGCTGCGACTGGGTAAACAAAAACAGAGTAGAGCCCCTCGTACCTCCACCCTCATCCACCTCCACCCTTCATCCTTTTGTTGAGGGTGTATGGGTGGGAGCCAGGTGGCTGATTTCGGAGATGAAACCATTCACTGGGATGTAATATGTCGCATGGAAATAGATCGTGGTATAAGCGGAGGGTTTCAACGTTCATGTGCGCAAGGTTTGGTAAGCTCTTTAATGCAAATTTCTGTATAAGATGCACCAAAATCCTCACGACAGATATATATCAGAACATATATATATATATATATATACTGTATATTTAGAAACAGTAGATAATATAGTGAATATTATATATATATATATTTTGTGTATGTGTGTGGGTGTGTGTGGGTGTGTGTTGAGGTCTTTCCCAGCCCTCGTTCCAGGTTCCAGGATCCTGCCGCCGCCCTTCATGGAAGCTAGTGATTTCTAGTGATGGATCAGCCGGGAGCCTGGATATGAATCTTGCGCTGATCTGATTAAGGATCCATGGGTCCTACAGCCCTCCAACGGCTGAGATTTGTAGACTAAATCAATATTCCCCGTTTTGTCATACAGGCAAGTCTGAGCTGTTTGAGGTTGGCCGAGGGGAGCGACCGGCCGGGCCCCCTACCGGCTTGGTTTGGGTTCTGGCGGCTTGCCCCTGGTGCTGGGGACTTTCTGGTCTGCTGCGACCAGGTGGGCTGCGGGGAGCACCGTCGGGTGCTTTCCAGGACCCCTACGAGACTGCTAGCTGTCCTGGGTGCTCCTGCCATGTGGCTTCTCTGTGGCGGGTGCCCCCGGCTGTCTACGGTCGTTGGAGGCGGGGACTGATGTCCGGTCACCCATCCACCCAGCACTCAGCTGAGTAGGTGTTATAGGGGCCCCACCAGCTTTCCCGTGGGGCAGGTGGTTCTGGCGGGGTGTTTGTCTGTAGGCATGGGACCTGCGTTTTATGCTTGTACGTGGGGGTGGGCTGTACTGTATGTGTGCCCCTTAGGGGTGCAGGGTCTCTTCACGCTCTCTGGGACAGGTTTATGCTCCGCTAGGCCATGCGTTGGTGTTGCTCCACGGGCTCTCAGCTATTTTGGGGGGCTGGGGAGTCTTCTGTGGCTGCAGGGCAGGGTGCTCGGAGCTTTCCTGCCGCCGGGCAGTGTCTATAGGGCTGCGGGACTCAGGGGTGGGTGTGGGGCCTTTTCTGTTGCTTGGAGGGGCTACGATATTATTCCGACCTCATACACTGGAACTATTTGGGACAAGTCCCGTACACTCACTGGTGGACACACACACTCATCACAGGCACACACACACACACACACACACCACCAAAACCTGCTTTGAACACACCCCCAAACACCCTCTTGATTACGTCCTTCTCCTTTTCTACCTCCTTTACTGCCATAGCTATCACAGGAAGAGGCCACGTGCCAAAATACTGTTCCAATTTTCTTCGACTTAATTAATTACGTTTCGTCGATAGGTGATGTCGTCTGATGTTTCAATGTTTGTTTTTCCAGGTACATGTTG
>NC_137198.1:10159566-10164566 GCF_960531495.2 Zeus faber
CGAACGGACAGACGGACGAACAAATGAACGAATGAACGAACAAACAAATGAACTAACAAACGGACAGACGGACAGACGAACGAACGAACGAACAAATGAACGAAAGAACGAACGAACAAATGAACGAACGAACGGACAGACGGACAGACAAACGAATGAACGAACAAGCGAACGAACAAACGGATGGACAAGCGAACGAACAAAAAAATGAACGAACGAACGAACGGACAGACGGACAGACAAACGAACGTACGAACAAATGAACGAACAACCGGACAAACGGACAGAGGGACAGACGAACGAACTAACTAACTAACAAATGAACGAACAAATGGACAGACGGACAGACAAACGAACGAACACACAAATGAACGAACGAACGAACGAACGAACGAACGAACGAACGGACAGACGGACAGACAAACGAACATACGAACAAATGAACGAACAAACGGACAGACGGACAGACGACCGAACGAACAAACAAATGAACGAACAAACGGACAGACGGATGACAAACGAACGAACGATCAAATAAACGAACGAACGGATGGACGGAATGAATGGTACAGGAGTCGTGCATCACAGTCTCAACACTGCAGTCATCGTCTCAACAGCTCACGTCAACAAAGTCGGCAAAATATGAATAAAGCAACACAATAAAGATGTGAAAGAAAAGGGCAATATATGGAAAATGTTCAAAATATACAATGAACCTAAGAGTTACACAATACAAATGTGGCAATATAAACTAAACGATAAACAACATATATAACGGATATAACAGGTAAAATTTATAAATATATATAATGTATAATATTTACAGAAAAAAGTACAATCAAGTAAAGCAAACTAAGTAAATCAAATTTTACAGTGCAATTATTTGAGCCAGATCTGTGTGACCTGCTTGCGCCGTGTGGAGAAGGTCGGCCCGGTGCGGATCCCCCGCTCTCCATGAGCCAAGGTGATGTAAAAGAAGCCGTCCTGTCTAAGTGAAGCCCTGCTGACTGCTGACCTTTCTGTCTTTTCCCATCCGTCACGCAATGCCACGCGCGTGCGTGCATGCATGGGGGTGGGGGTGGGGGTGGGTGTGTGTGTGTGTGTGTGTGTGTGTGTGTGTGTGTGTGTGTGTGTGTGTGTGTGTGTGTGTGTGTGTGTGTGTGTGTGTGTGTGTGTGCGTGTGTGTGTGCGTGTGTTTGTGTATAAGTAAGGGGGTTTGAAGGATCTGTCATTGTCGTGGTATTGCGTGAAGCAGCACTCTGGCCTGCTCATATTCAGCCGAGCGGATTCCTGCGCCGGCGAGAGCGGAGCATTGGCACCGAAAATACAAATACGTTGACGTTGTTCTGGCTGTGGGAAGTGCTTATGCCTAAGTATGAAGTATAAATGTACACGTTGTTTTGTTCTTTTCTTCCCATCTCAAATGGTAAGAGCAGCAATAATCCCCAAACGATCCAACTCTAATTTTGTTTAGAAATGGTCAAAGCTTTGGCTCTTTTTTAAGAGTCGGTTCTTGACGAGTTCCATTTTCCGACTCTTTGTTTGTTCGATTCAGTTGCCGTAACGCTGAAGGATGAAACGGTCTTATCGCTCACGCACAGAGAGAGTCAGGACTCAGTGAAGGCCCGCGTGTCTCGCTGCAGATACTGACTCGCGAACGGACGGACAACAAACTCGTTGACCGGAGTGAATCCCAACTCCTGAATCATTTCAAAGATTTGATATAAAAAACGATTCGCTGGTTGCGAATCGTTCACAAGTCGTGCATCACTTAGAAGAAGAAGAAGAAGAAGAAGAAGGAGAAGAAGAGAACAAAAAAGACAAGCATTAATCAAGTCAATCGCACTAACTACAGAGATTTTGCGGCGTTCCGTCTTCTTTACATCCCCGCCTCGAAGGCTCGGTGGTTATGATGGTGTCGGGTTCTGTGACCCGTCGGGATTCCATCCCTCGTAGATTCCTGTAAAGATTCGATCAGAAATGTGTTTTTGTTTACTGAGTCAGATAGAAATCAGGCTTTATGGTAAAGGGAGTCCCGGTTGGTCGTGTCGTTCCCTGGTAGAAAAACAGCCGCCTGGAAAAGCCTTTGACCGCCCGGGGCCAAAGCAGCGTTTTGCATCTGCACCTCCACCTGATAAAAAAATAAAATAAATAAACTTTAAAAAAAACGCCCGGAGAAGGAGAGTGGAGAGTGGAGGTGTAAGTGTCGCTGCGGGGTGAGATTATCGCCGTATCTGTCTCCCAGAGGGATAATAACCGTGTATAACAGCGGCAGAGCTGTAGATTAGAGAACGCGGCCAGACACCGGGATGCGTTTATCAGCAGCCGAGGCGGAGGAGGAAACCCCGGGCAGTCCAAAATACTGTCGGCTTTACACCGCATCCTTATCGCCGGGTTTGGAGCCGGGCCAGCCCTCTCTTCCTCCCCGCCCGACTCACCCCGTCCCCTTTCTTCTCCACTCCCTAATCTCTCTCTTCATCCTTGTGTGTGTGTCTGTCTCTTTCTCTCTCTCTCTCTCTCCCTCCCTCTCCCTCCCTCTCTCTCTCTTTCTCTATCGTTTTTTTCCGCCACCTATCACTCCGGGCTAATTTACTACACTATTGGGAGGAGTTTGGGGTGAGAAGGGAGTGGGGAAATGGAGGTCAGAACACATCGTTAGTGTCCAATGAATTCTTAATTAGGGCAACAAATGGCGCAGCGCCTCGGGTGTGTCGGGGTGTATGCGTTTGGCGGGAGCCGCTCCCAAAACGCCGGAGAGAAAGAGATCGAGAGAGAGAGAGAGAGAGAGCGAGAGAGAGAGAGAGAGAGAGAGAGAGAGAGAGAGAGGGAGGCCGGTCACCTGGACTCCCCCGAATTAGCAGGCGATAGGCTGCACTGACTGCGGCAAAGCAGGATGATCAAGCTGCTGTCTGATGTTACGGTGCTGAGACAAAAATACACAAATATACAGTACACACACACACACACACACACCATGGAAACACAAACAGCAAATAACATATAGGAGAATGTATTGACTCATGTTCCTTTTTAGAGTCAAATTGACAATCTGTGGATTACTATATAGATAATCAGATAATTCAAATAATGACATAATTATAATAATAATAAAAAAAAATCATCATCATCATCATCATCGTTATCGTCATCGTCATCATCATCAAAACCATAATATTATAAACAAATAAACAAAATTCATATTTTAAATAATATATAATACATAATACAAAATGATAAATAAATAAATAAATAATAATCAAAATATGAATACAAACATAATGCTTGAAACAAACATTAAACAAAATAACTTACATAACTTTATTTATATAGCACTTCTTAAAAGCAGAGTTACAAAGTGCTTTACACGTCCATAAAATAAAAAACAATAAAATACTATAATAACCAGAGATGACAGTAAAATAAATAAATTCATAAATAAAAGCATTTGTAGAACAAAATAAAATCAAGTAAAATTCAAGTTAAAGCAGATGTCAGAAATACAACAAGTTTTAAGCAATTTAAACCTTGTTGCTGTGGTGCCTTGTGTTACCTTGTTACTGAAATGATATATATATAAATATATATGGATAGATAGAAGGATATATTTGGTTGTATTAAGTTATATTTAGTTATAGTTGTATATTTTGTTATTTTTGTTACATTTTTTAGCTATATACACAGATGATTTGATTAGAATTTACTCAGTGATACTATGATATTCCATTGAAACATCAACACCATTCCTTGTTGCATTATTGTGTTATACGCATGGTTATGTTTGTATCTGAATCCTGTAATATTTCCACCAGATCTCTACAACTCCACAGCTCAAGCTTAGAAAAAACAAGTCAATAAGTGCATCGTGGCCAAAGATGATATAACCCTTGACATCCACGACTCGGGTGAATTGGAAAATAACAAAAGCTGTAACGTTTGCTTCTCCTCTTCCTCCCCATCCTCTTCTTCCTCCTGTCCCTCCATCTCTCTCGCTCCCCTCCCTCCCTTCCATCCTTCCCCCTGATCCTCACGCTGCATCACATCCCCTCGTGCTGACAGGCGGCTCAGTGACCAGCTCCCAGGCCTTTTTGAGGGGGATGGTGGGGGTGAGAGGGGTGAGGCGGGTCGGGGGTCCGTGGGAGAGACAGTCTCGCATTATTACAAGACTGGGTTAAATTTTGCATTTTTTTTATGGATTATATATATAAATATTTTTTTTCATTCTCAGCTCGGCACCTGACGTATGCAGACATTTTGACACTTTACAAAGGATTTTAATTTTCCAACTAACTGGAGGACAACTCTGAGCCTAAAGTAGACGAGAATACACAGACAGTGGAAAAGGAGTAGTTGTTTACAGTATTCAAAGTAAAAGTACTTCATCTACAGCGCTCTGATATAGCAGAGTCTACAACGCGCCATAAACTATCCTGGATATTTTTTCTGTTTGATGGAGCCAGAGCAGTAAGAAGTAAAAGTAAAAGTACAGATATTTGCTTCGTTTTGTAGTGGAGTAAAAGCTGTTCGTTTTAAAACGGAATATATTTAAGTGAGTACAGATACTTGAAATAATGCACTGACTGCACTAACTAAGTACTTTTAATGTATTACTTTCTACCAATGAAACAGTGTAACGATGGCTGGATGAGTTAACCAGCCAGTCGGTGATCAGCCGCTTTATTGACAAACGGTAATGTCTTTTGTGGCCGGGGGTGTTTGAACATGCAGGGGCGTGGTCCAGGGAGAGGGGGATAATTGATCAGGGGAGGACGGAGGAGGAGAGCAGGAGTAATGTGCCTCACAGAGTGGGGGGCAGTGCTGCTTACCCTTAATTGGGTGTTGATGATGTTTCCCATCATGTGGATTGTAAATATGATTTCATTACTGTATATTGTACACATATACGCAGTGCTGCATATATACATAAGCCCACATGCATCAATGAGTCTTGGGCACCCATGACCCCGTCACCCATTCACTGGTTGTCCTTCCTTGTATCACTT
>NC_137198.1:10169566-10322066 GCF_960531495.2 Zeus faber
GGGGAGGGAGTCACAACAGAGGCAGGGACAAGCCAGAGGGATGATCCATTCCTTCCTTCCCCCGTGAGGTCCGTCTCCCGGGGGTCCGTGTCCAAATAAAGACGGATGTGTGAGAAAATAATGACACAGCAGAATCCACCACGTTCCTTATTGTGTGTTATGAAGTGGACCGCAGAGGAAGAATGTAAACGTTTTCCCCCCCAAAAAATAGTGGACCCAGGGAAACCGAACAGCCACCGCTATAGTATAACATGGGACTGGAGACATGGCACCCAATGTTTATAACATCATCTATCTCAATAATACAGTGTTAAAAAAAATAGAATAAACATGGACATATTGTGATTATGGATGGTTACGCAAGATTTTTAGGTGGAGATATTTACTAATGATCCTCCTATATTATGTCGATGGGAATGGGAACTTTAATATCAATTTGTGATCAACAAACGAAATAAAGAGTCAACCAGCTGATCAGTGGCTATTCTGGAAATGCGACGCTGTTTAATTTTTGACTTACGGACGAGTCAGTTTTCACTTTAAGCGTTAATCCATAAAATTGTCTGTGTTGGCTGGATTTACCAAAACTCCCAGAATTCCTTTTCTAAAACGGCGACGTATTTAGTTGTTTTTTTTCTACATCCAGGTTTCAACTCGCCTTCTTTTTCTTCTTCAAATTCACTGCAGCTCCCTTTCACTTTGTGGCGGATCACCAACAATGGAAACATAGCGGAGCACATGCATAACTCCGATACAATGAATGGCTGTTTCTCATACAACGTGCAAGCCAGACAATTTCCAAATATACAGATTTTTCAAACAACAGACTCTTACGGGTGACCACATTAAAGCCACATAACAGCTGGCCTTTGAGCGGCGAACGGGGCTTATCAGCGCACGCCAGAAACCAGCTTTCTTCAATCCTGAACCACGGAGGCTCGGGCAGAAGCCACCGGTGCAATTCAGTTTGGTCAAAAGTCAGAACTGATTCACAAATGGTGGCTTGCACCGCGATGCTGTAACACAATGTACAAACTGGAGCGGCAGCGAGAGGCGAGGGACAGAAGGATTTTAGACAGGGATGACAGAGTAACCAGGTCTGGCCAAGGCCCTGGGAGGTGTGAGGAGCTCTGGGCGCCCGGCGCACCACGCATGGCGGCGCCTGCGGGAGATGCACGCACACACACACACAAACACACGCACGCACTCACACGCACGTACACATGCACATGCATGCACGCATGCGCGCTCGCACACACACACACACACACACACACACACACACACACACACACACACACACACACACACACACACACACACACACACACACACACACACACACCCTCCCCCCCGTCACCATCCTTCCTCCTAGGAAGTGATGAGGTGGCAGTCGAATCCCCAATCTCAAATCTCTTGGCAGTGCTCACAATATCCCTCAAACCACAAATCACATACATGAACAATGTGATGCACCTTTACCCAAATGAGTGTGTTTGGAAAACCAGTGTCTTTGACAGCAAGAGGGGGAGAGGGGGGCGAGAGAGAGGGGGAACGACAGGGAGAGAGGGAGCGAGAGGGGGAGCGAGAGGGAGAGAGTGGGGGAGGGAGAGAGGGAGGGAGGGGAGCAGATTTTCCACAGAGGATCATTCTCCAAAACAAAACAGGCAGAGTCTGCCTTCCTCCAGTGGCTCTCCTTTGAAAAAGAGATTAGCACTCCTCTTCTTTTTACATCCCTCTCTGTCTCCCCCTCTCTCTCCCCCTCTCTCTTTCCCTTTCTCTCTCTCTCTCCCTCTCTCTCTCTCTCTCTCTCTCCCCCTCTTTTCACTTGCCATCTCCTTTTTGATGGTGTGAAGCTGGAGGACTGGCGTTGCCAAAGTGGGAGTTTGGAAGCCGGCGACAATCTGCTTTTCAAACAATAAAATGTGTGTGTGTGTGTAAAGTGTTGCTTCCCTTCCAGTTTGGGTGAGCCGTGCTGCAAATGAGGGGAGACAGACCTACGTATGTGAGACAGTTTGGGCGTGGAATTAGGCTTTTTACGGTGGAGGAAGTCATCTGCCTGCGATACTGATCTCCAGCGGCATCAATCCCAATACAAACCACTGGCATGGGAACCTAAAATCCCAAATACAAACTTCTTCAAACATCTGACAGTTAAGAAAATAGACAAAGATACCAAATATGAAGAACAATACAGCATCCCTATAAGTAATTACACATTAGCTTTTATTTTGATTACTTTGTTGTATTTTCTCAAGTTTTTCCAAAATTGAAACCTCTGTTCACAATGGAGAGGATCAGAAATGCAGGATATTTAATTATAATAAAATAATTTACATAAAGTTGAATAAATTCAGTTTAGTTAATACTGTCCACTTATGAGGCATATGCTTTAAAAAAAAAAAAAAAATCAAAATGAAATTTGACTAATGTCAAGCTGTTCATCCAAATGGCGACTGTTTGGATGAACAGCTCCATTTGGGTCATTTGACATCTTTTTAAAAAAAGAAGGGACTCCACGTGGTTTCTGCAGACGGACAGAGCTGTAGCTGCAGCAGCACTGACTGTTTAATTCCATCCTTATTCCTCATTAGAGATTACGGAGGGACGGAGTTGGATGGAAAAAAACTGGAAAGAAATGTCAGAAATAAGACTCGTCTGGCGAGTTTACAACGCCTCGTCGTTTCAGACGAACACGGCCGGACTTGAAAAATATGTTCGTTCACATCTCAAACCGCAACAAATCTTGACATGCAAATAGACACAAAGCTTGTGTCTATTTGCATGTCATCACCAACTGTGTTCACTGATTTCATTTCATTATCGGCTCGAGTCTCTTTATCCCCCCGCGCACGATTCTTAATCTGGGATTTTAATGCAGCCGCCGGGGTTACCTCCGTACCCGATTTCTATTTATTTGTTTCTTAAAAAAGCACTTATCCAGTGGGTGACGGTGATGGAAGACCTTCTCGTCACACACCGTGCCAGTTATTCAAAGTGCTTCCGCGGCTCGATTTTTATCCTGAAGCTCCATCGAATCTGCGTCTCCTGGCTCTCCCGCTTGCTCCGATCACTATTTCCACGGAAATGTTTTTCGGTGGACGACGTGTGCAGCGGCATGATATTTCCGTATTACACGGGATGCGAGCGGCGCGGGTCCCGGAATACCAACGACCGAATTAGGAAGAAGAAGAGGAAGAGGACGAAGCAGGACACGGAGCCATTCACCAGAGACGAACGCCACGCTTTCCGAAGCCACAGCAGAATGCTGATGATGGCTTTAGCGTTTCAAATACCCTTTTTTTCAGCCAGGGCACAATTTTTTTTACAACGGAATAATCTATACCACTATCCTGTGAACCACCGAAAAACGTCACAAAGGCATGGAACCGCGCTTATTATGATGGCCTGTTCATTTATGCAAATTAATTTGGATGCAAGACTCGCAAACTATTCGTCTTGAGTCACCACGGCTAAAGAGTGATTCTTCGACGCACAAACTGACAATAATTACAGAGGACCAAATTAAAGTCCAAGGCGTAACAAAAAAAGATCGAGGCATTTGGCACAATTCATACTGAAATGTGACTGACTCGCAGTTAACTAATTAAGCAAATGAAGTCATTTTTACAGAATTAAAGGATTCTTGTGAGGAGTGCATCCGTGACTGAGAGCCAAAACGACTCCTCTGACTCTCGTATCTTTCATTCGGGAAGTCCTCCCTCCCCCACCGTGTGTTTGATTCACCAAATGAATCAAGCTGACAAAGAGTCGGAAAACTGAAAGACTCTTCCTCCCGAGTGACTCGCCAAAATCCCGAGTGGCTCGCCAAAATCCCGAATCCCAGAAAGAGTCAAACCTTGCGTCACGACGAACGTTTTTTACTCTCGGAGTGAAACTCGAGCTTGTTCTGATGAACACAGAGCTGCTTTCCTGCTGGAATTGATGAATGTGATCAATCTGTATCAGCATTGCAATTTTGATCTTGCAACACAACGGCTAATTCCGGTTGAAATTTGTAACATTTTCCCGGCATACGGTGGTTGAAAAACACTGGTTTAGGATGTGATGGGGAGATGAACAGGCTTTTTGGTCTCTGTAAAGAGAAACGTACTGTACGAGCGGAGGAGGCGGAGGAGGAGGAGGAAGGAAGGAAGGAAGGAAGGGAGTAAGGGAGTAAGGGAGTAAGGAAGGAAGGAAGGAAGGAAGGGAGGAAGACGAGGTAGATCAGTCGTCCCGATGTGAAAAAAAAAAAAAAGCGTCTTCGCTAATGGAAACAGGCTGTTTTCAGAAAGAGCTGCCAACCAAAGCCATGCACTTTAATCTCTAGCAGGTGTGTAAACACGGGCAGATCCGAGGGAACACGGTGCACACGTACAGGTGTACACACACACACACACACACACACACACACACTCTCTCACACACACACACACACACACACACACACACACACACACACACACACAGTGATAGATAAGGGGAAAACAGGTTAAGTGAAAAACTGCCTAATGAAGGAGAGCCACCGCTCCCTGAGATCGCCCGTCATGTTGCGTAACACCCCGAATGCCGTATTCGCAGCCCTATGCCAAGCAGCGATTTATTCTTTATCAATATAATAATTCCACTGATCCATTTAGAATTTAACAGTGCAATTAGTCATTCATTAGAGATTCTCTGCATCACACAGCGTCGCGGGGCACGGAGCCATCCCTCATTCACACGCTGTGGACAGGGAGGGATGGACGCCAGGGTTTGGGGTTTTGGTAAAAAAAAAGGGAGGATTACTATTGTTCTTCTTCTTCTTCTTCTTCTTCTTATTATTATTATTATTATTATTATTATTACTGTCACTGCTAAAATGTATTTATTCAAGCTTCAATATTTTTAATCATTTGAACCGGTTTAAAATAATCTGATGTCTAAATGTGCTGTCATAGCCTTAAATGAAAAGCTGATGATGTCCTTGTGTGTGTGTGTGTGTGTGTGTGTGTGTGTGTGTGTGTGTGTGTGTGTGTGTGTGTGTGTGTGTGAGAGAGAGAGTGTGTATGTTTATTTGCATATTTCTGTATCTCCTAGTTTGTGTGTATGTGTTTTGTGTGTGTGAATGTGTGTGTGTGTTTGAGTGTGTATGTGCGTGTTTGCATGTGTATATGCTTGTTGGTGTATGTTTGTGTGTGTGTGTGTCTTTGTTTGTGTGTGCGTGTGCTTTTGTGTATGTTTATGTTATGTGCATATCTATGCTTGTGTCTGTGGACATGTGTGTGTGCACGCGTGTTGGTGTGTGTGTGTGCGTGTGTGTGTGTGTGCGTGTGTGTGTGTGTGTGTGTGTGTGTGTGTGTGTGTGTGTGTGTGTGTGTGTGTGTGCGTGTGTATGTGCGTGCGTGCGTGCGTGCGTGCGTGCGTGCGTGCGTGCGTGCGTGCGTGCGTGCGTGCGTGCGTGCGTGCGTGCGTGCGTGCGTGTGTGTGTGTGTGTGCCGCCGTGTTGATAGCCTGCGGTGGCTCTCAGAGAAGAAGTGTGGAAGAGGGGACGAGGAGGGAAGGAGGATCTCTCTGGTCACAGCTGAGCTCCATCGCTGATGAACAAACAACTAATCAAAGAGACGTGAGGAAGAGGAGACGCTGCTGAGCTGCGAAAGGAGGGAGGGATGGAGGGATGAGGGAGGTGGGAGGACAGGTCCGAACATCTAATAAACACTGTGGTGGTCATGTCCTGAGCAGTGTGTGTGGATGAAGGTGTTTGGTTTTGATTTGTTTTGGTGTCATGTGATTCTGTGGTTCAGTGTCACTGTGTGTGTGTGTGTGTGTGTGTGTGTGTGTGTGTGTGTGTGTGTGTGTGTGTGTGTGTGCATGTGTGTGTGTGTGTGTGCGTGTGTGTGTGTGTCTGTGTGTTTTCTTTGAAATGTTATTTTTTGTAAATCGCTGAAACACAATAGTATTTTCCACTACTTGATTTGTTATTGCCAATTTGTTCTGATGTGTGACGCTGTAACACCCAGACTTGCCTCTATCTCTCTGTCTGTCTGTCTGTATGTCTGTCTGTCTGTCTGTCTGTCTGTCTGTCTGTCTGTCTGTCTGTCCTTGGTTTTGAAAAATATGATATTTTATTATATTTTTAGTTATTTATAAAGTTTTAAATGAAAAATTGTATTAAAATTAAATTACCAGTTGCCAATTAAGCTTAATGTTTGCTTGTTGATGTGTGTGTGTGTGTGTGTGTGTGTGTGTGTGTTTGTGTGTGTGCGTGTGTGCGTGTGCGCGTGTGTGTGTGTGTGTGCGCGCGTATCCTAACGGACTCTTCTTCGAATCTCAGGTTGAAAAGCCGCCCAGTGGTCCTCCTCCACCTCCTCCACCTCCTCCCGCTCGCCACAACAGCAACACGCCAAGCCGACGCATTTCGGGGTCCATCACGCGAGGGTGACATGTGTTCCCAGCGCCGTGTGTGATGTGTGAGCTGCTGAATGATGCAGGAGGTGCTAAAAGCCTCTGGAATGAGCTAAGGTACCTCAGAGAAGCCTGGGATGTATACAGCCGTAGTCACAGACACACACACACGCATATCAAATATTTTCATCCGGAACACACAATTTAGGATGACGAGATTTAGACATAATTCTTTCCCCCGTCAGCTGAGATCGAAGGGACGCAACATGGGCGAATGAACTGTATTATACTGTCGATACAGTATATCGACAGTAGAATGCATTGGGAAGATTTTGAATCACATGCCATGATAATTTTACGCCATCTGATTCAAGATCTTCACATTTTCTATTGGCTTCAGAATAATATTGATTATTATTCAACATTGTTCTGTCGCCAATAGAAAATGTGGGAGGTCTGGTTGTGGGTTAATAAGACCATTTTTGAAACCAAAATCTAACAGCTATACTCCCTTTAGAAAGTCCTATAGAAAGACTTTGAACTCATTCTCGCCGCGGAGTTCCACGCAGCGACCCATTCAAGTGTCGAAAACGTAAGAAGGTCTTCAGCATTTATGTGCTGGGAATAGAAAACTGCCATTTTCCTAAACCTGGAATTTAATTTGGTTCGTTTTAAAAGTTTAAAAGACGGCCCTCAAGTGAGACGTGGAGCGGTTTGCTGGATTGAAAGAAATCAATGATTTGGCTTTGAGAATGTTTGCATGCGTGTGTGTGTGTGTGTGCGCGCGTGCGTTCCATAGAAATTTTGCATCATTCAATGGGGCACTCTCTCTCTCTCTCTCTCTCCGGAGATAACTCCAGTTTTCATCACAGACTCCCTCTCCCCCTTGTTGTTTCCTCTCCACTGGAGAGGCTGAAGTGTGACAGGAAATAAAATAGGACGTGGATGTGTGTTTTTGGGGAGGCCAGCGGAGTGAAGGCGTCAGTCCTGTGGGTTCGTACCTCGACGGATGACTGACAGTAAGTGCCGGCCGCCCTGGCAGACATGGGCGCCGTGGGTTCGGATGGGGGGAAGAGAAGCGGGGGAAGAACAGCCAAAGGAGAGAAAGACAGACCCGGAACGAGGACAACACACAAGTTCACGCAAACTGTGTCAGAACCGAAAAAAAACACCCGGAGAGGGCGTCTGAGGTGCTCGAGCATTTTAGAAGCACGGGCGAAAATCAGGAAAATGGCACTTTTCACCGGTGGAAGGCGAGGGGGCCCCCGGAGAGGAGCATAGGCCCCCGTGGGAGGTGAGGAAATGTTGATCATATTGAACATCTAAAACACCACCTCCTGCAATCTAGAAATCCCAGAGGGGAGACAATGACCATGACGTTACAACGACCGTGTTACCATCAACAGGGATGCCCCTCTCAATGGACGGCAGCACGGGATCTGAGAATCGTAAGGGCGCCTTAGAGGGCTCGCAATGTTTCCTCTATTGTCGCCGGGGCACTCTAGAGGGCGCTTCCCACCATTTTTGCCGCGATAGGGGCGCCGATAGAACACTTTTTTCCAACAAAAAATGCGGTCGGCATCATCTCGGCCGTTGCCGAGATGACGCCGGACCACATTGTTTGATTTTTTTCTTTCTTCGTGAGCGCCATTGAAAACATTGAGCAAATATCTTGCAGTTTTTTTGACGCCGAAACAAAGATGGATGCCATACAGCTCGCCGCCGTGTTGTTCATGCAGCGAACGTGCAGCACTCACATTAGACACTTATCAGACCGTCAAGAGTCGCGGCAATTCCACATGTCGTGCCTCCAAGTCAGTCAAGTACGTCCGTCGCTGGTCAGACCTTATTGTGTGCATGTTTTTGGTGGGGGTCCTTACTGATGTTAGATGGAGGAAACCCCATGGGAGCACGGGGAGAACATGCAAAGTCCATACAGAAAAGCTCCTAATTGGGAGATAACCCACCGGAGCACGGTGCCAACAGCGCCCCAGGCGGGAATCGAACCTTCTTGCTGTGAGGCAGCAGTGCAATGCACTGTGCCACCGTGCCACTAGGAGGAGATAAGTTGTTGGATGGGAACTTCAGCGTTGGCGTGTTTCGATGCCGGGTGAGGTTTTGAAAGGCGGCATCACAAGAGCCCGTTTACAATCACCCGCGGACGGGGCTGAACATGAAGCCGACCCGTTGGCATGATGGTTCAGATGCTGCCGTCGCAGGTTCAAGTCCTCGTTTTTTTTCATCTGGCTACCGGACCAGAGAGCTCCCTCCCTCAAACCGGTGGCCTGCCTGACATTCACGGGCTGGCAGGCAACCGGGAGAAGAGGGGGGGACTTGGGGCCCTGGGGGCCCGGGGGTTTTCCGAGACATATTCGGATTATGTTTTGAAAGACGTCAGAGTTGACTGTATTTGTGGAGACCGAGCTGCACTACAACGGATACCGTTTTCCCGAAAGTTAGGATAGAAAATTGCCTTCTGTGTTCCAATGATCTGCCAATGTCAACCTGGGACATTTTGATCTGAGGTTTGTGATGTTTAAGACGAGAATCGGAATGTTAGATTTTTCACAAACTGTGTGGACTTCTTCCTGCGACACCCGAGGTGGCAGATCCATTTTTCTTCTTCTCGACGCAAATTGCCACTCACCTTTACAGTTGTTTGTTAAAACCGCACGCGGCTTTGTCTTGGAAAACGCTCTCGTCCGACACAACGAGCTATGCATCATTTATTAACATACAGCATTTTGTGATAAAATCTAGACACACGCACTACACTACGACGGCCACTACAGGGGGGTTGCTTCGCCAGATGCCCATTCCATAGGTTTTCTTGCGTATTTTCCGTGGAAAACAACATCAAAGACAAGCAAATATCATCCAACATTTAAAGCGCAACAGTCGTTTCACAGCTGGTGAAACGCTCGCACCGAGGGCAGCGTCCACCCCGTGAACTCTGCGAGCAGCAGCTTCGCCACGAGCCGGAGCGGAGTTTCACCTCACGTTGCTCAATTATGCAACGGGGGATCATTGCGGCAAGGGTGTTTTTTATTTTTTTTCTCCCCTGCTTTCGGAATGTGGATTTCCGCTCTCCCGGCGGAGTTGTAAAGCGCTGCATGATTTATCAAAGGCTGAAGAGCAGCTCGTACATCTGATTCTGGTTTTGGAGCAACACGCATTAAAACCACTCGGTTGCTTTCAGTTGATGCTGGATGGCGTGGCCTCCATCTGTAGGGAGGCGGTGAGGTAATACCTCCCAGCGAGGCAGCGCTGGTGAAGTCATGTCTGGCCGTCTGGAATAGACGGTAGTCTGGGAGGAGCATGTGGCTGCATCCACGGTGCACGGTCCATCGTCCACGGTACCATCCGATTTTTCCCCCTCACCTTCCCTCTCCGTCCTCCCTCCATCCCTCCCTCCATTGGCACGCTCAACGAACATGTTTTGTTCCCTCCTGTAATCTTCTAAGTTGTGGTTGTAAGTTGTATGTGTTGTGTTTTATTAATCGAGTTGACGTAATGATGTCAGGTCTGCGCTCGTGAATGTGCGAGTGGAAATTTCACACTCTATTTAAGTCCTGTGAGCGGCCGATGTGGAGCCGGGATTTTACTACGATGAAAGGAAATTAAATAAAGAATGCGTTAATGGGTTTTCTGGGGATATTTACTTCGGCAAGCGCCTACAGTTTTCAGTATTTTTGTGCTTTAACCGGTGAGAGATGTAGGATTGCAACCGAGTTACAGCAAATATAATTGATTAAACCAGTGAGAAAAGCTGCACTTGATCCAAATTATAATTGTTTGATTAACGTTGCACTCACTTATATCCGCATAGTTCTGTTTTTTTGTGACATGCAAATGAAGGGAAAATAGAGAAACGTGCTCCGTGAGAAGTGGAGGAAAGCTCCAGTAATCCAGCAGAGGAGCGGCGGAGGACCATGATGGCAGCGTCTCCAACAGATGTGTGGCGTCTCCCGAGGGGGGCTGCCCCGGAAGCACGGCACCGCGCCGCACGATTAATCGTCTGAATAAAAGAAAACGTAATTAAAATCTTCCCTTCGTGCTCACGCAATCAGGAGGAAAGCGATGGAGAGAGAAGAGAGGAGGAGAGGGGGAGAGGCGTAGACATGATAGATAACCGCGTGGGTGCAATTCCACGCCCGCAGCCGCCGACCACACCGTCAGCCCCGGCATCGGTTCTGACGACACCCTGTGCATAGCGACGGAGGATAAATAATTGATGGCTTCGGTCGCCTAAATTCGCGTGGCATCATTCTTTGTCGGCTGCTCGGTGGGATGGCAGCTGAGGGTTTGATTGTCACATGAATCAGCCGCGCAAACGGGTGGAAGGCGATGATGGAGCCTTTCACATGAACCCACGGGGTGTTGCTCTGCTGGGCGTGTGCCGATACAGCGGAGTGCAGCCTATCTGGGATACGCATTTCGGTGTAGCATGCGCTTTGGTGCGGTGTCTCCCAACCTTTTATCTGCCACGGCACACTTTTTTACAATGAGATCATCCCTCGGCGCTACACCACGATCGGGAGAACCACAAACATCACAAAAGGCCATGCTGCTGATTATTGTGGCCTACTAATAGCAAGCGATGCAAGGCTCGCGAACGATTCGTTCATAGCGAACAAGTCTTTAGAACGACCGGGGCGTCTGGAGTCACTATGACAAAAGAATGAATCTTCTAGGGATCTTCTTCGAGAATGGAGAAAAGGTTTCGGCATTTGCCATAATTCATACTGAATGTGACTGGTTTACAATCCGGATTCCACCAAGATAAATAAGCCCAGAGCCACTTTTCTGACTGGAACTGATGAATTAGTACGGCCTTGCAATTTTGATCTTGCGACACAAGAGCCAGTTCCCTTCGTTATTTATTTGAAGTGGAATTTGAAAAGTCTTCACGGCACACGGGCGGTTGAAAAACACAGCGTAGTGTACACGCAGATGAGGACCACGCCTTGAGAACGGAGTGGGTAGGGAGGAAGGAGGGATGGAGAGAGAGAGGAGAAAAGATGGATGGAGACCAAGGTGGATGATGACCTCAGCTGCAGGGCTGGGGATTAGTCAGCGGCGGTGACTTAACCCCGAGTCCCAGTTTGTGTGTTAATGTGTCCTTTCTCCATCCCGCCGTTGGGCGCACCCTTCTCCAAAGCACCCATAGGAAATTAATTATGCACTTATGGTTTTCTCTAAGGTCAGCGCTGCAAAAAATGTCACCTCTCTCCATTTGTCTCCGGATGTATTTACATTCAGCCTTGTGTGCTCTTTATTCGATGTATATAAAGATGATGCCACTTGGGTAAATGATATTTGCATTTGGAAAATTTACATGCCGATGGATTTTTATTTAAGCGTTTTGGCATAATTCAAGACAAGATGTATCACTTGGTCACCGTTGTTGAAAGCGTGATTTAATTATGGATTACGAACAAGGGAAACCGTTCGGCAAATTTGTTTTTCATTTGTCGCTATAAAAATAAGGTTTTGTGACGGTTAATAGAACGTATTCAGTGTGTTCACAGCTTTTTTTGGTTGTGTGCATCCCGTCTGGATAAATGAAAGTGGTCCAATCCAATCCCAGTAATGGCTCGGCAGGGCTATAAAGCAGGACTTATGCCCATAAGGAAAATTTCCATTCAATATGTCCTCACGTCGGCCTGGAGCGCAGAGAGGAAGGCGGGGAAATTAAAATGAGCCTCTACAAACAGTGCAAGTGAAAGTCCACGCCCACTGTTGTGATTGTTGACATTTCCTTAGATACAGAAAGGTTTTACCGTCGCGATGTGTAATTCAATGAATAAAGTGGTGAATAAAAATAACGTTGACGTGGGGTGTCTGAAATGTTGTGTCGGTTGCCACGCAGCCGAGTGTAAAACAGCCCATCGTGCGAGGGGGTCAGTAGAGCTCCCCCTGTCGGCAGAGGGCTGCACTGCAGGGAAATTGGGGGACTCTCAGATATGTGTTTGGAGGGAGGCCAGCTTTGGCAAACTAGGACGCTTGATCTATAAATATTTACATATTTACTAGGACACTGGAATGATACTAGAACATGGAATGGATTGGAATATTGACTATAGTAATATTTTAACAAGTACACAGTAATAATTTCTACCATATACTGTATATATACTGTATATATATATATACATAAACTAATAATTGATCCTATGCATATTTTTTTATATTCTGTATATTTCAATATTTTTGGCTGTTTATTTTCAATATTTTTGGGCTATTTCTATATATATCTGGCAATTTCTATTGTTATTTTTAGGCTAACTGTCTGTAGAGAAATACACTTTGAAAATGTACTCGAATGAAAAAACTGATTCTCATTCTGAGATGATGCTTCATTGTTTCTATAGATTCAGCGCTGGCATACCGTGATGGACAATATCGCCGTGCAACCTTCTAGCGACCAAATCTCACCCCCACAACCCCCACACTGCCTTATCTACCCCAGCCCGAACCCCCCTCACCCCACTCTCCCCCTCATCGATTATCACATGGACGGCCAACGTGCTGCTCTGCTGTTTGGAGGGACGAGAATGTAAATCAGAGCCGAGTCAGGAGAATCGGACGTTCAGCAGGTAGAGCCCATCTGTTAGCAAGTGCCGTATCGATCTCGGAATACCATTAAGCCATTTCTTTATAGATTCCACTGTATCAGCAGCATCAACGCCACCTTCCTTTCCGTCTCAGTCCCGCCCCCCTGTTGGCCGGGCCTCATGCAGGTCCTCGGACGACCTCCTATATGCGCCAACGGGCTCTGGCTCTGACGGCGTTGGTCCAAAACGTGTTGTGATAGAAAAGTTAGTCTTTAAAAGCACACAAATCCATATTTGTCGCATGCATAACTTTACATAATCTCCGTTTTCCCTTATCTTCTCTTCTATTTTCTATTCAGTCTGAAAATATTTAGGAAGGCTTTTGGAATTTAGTGGACAATGTTACCAAATTGCTGCCGATACTATAGATTACACAGTAGTTTGGTGGTAAGTTTCACTCCATATCTGTATTATGTATCGTGGCAGTTCCACCTGCCACACACCACCCGAGTGGCGTTTTCAGGGCCCTCCGACACTGAGACACCGGCAGAGATGTTGCAAACACAGAAGTTTATTGTAGAGAGGGGGCGAGATGTAACAAGCCGGGAGCAGATGGACACGTCAAGAGGCTCTCTGTGTCGGTGTGTGTGGGGACTGGGGTTTTGCCTGTTGCCCAAAAACGAAGACCTAAGGCAGGTCTCGCTGTTTAAACCACACCACCCCACACACCATATAATATATGGTGTGTATATATATATATATATATATACTGCATATCTGTCTACATAACTTATCATAACTTATAGAATTGTTTTTTGTATATTCCATATATTCTGTTTATTTTGATGTATCATTTTAAAGATTTTCTTATTCTGTAAGTTTTTGGGGAAATCTTGCCAGTTTTTTCTTTCGAAATTTGTCTATTCTTGATTTGTTTTTTCAGACTGCAGATTTTTTATGCAAATTATATGTACAACAATGCCCCAACCCACAAACAAATTATGAAATGAACTAAACTGGAGTTTGATTCATTTCAAGAGGCTTACGGTGCTAAGGCTACAAGCTATGAGCCCCACACTGTGTGTGTGTGTGTGTGTGTGTGTGTGTGTGTGTGTGTGTGTGTGTGTGTGTGTGTGTGTGTGTGTGTGTGTGTGTGTAGATGCGCGCGCGTGTGCGCATCTGCATTTTTCTGCATGTGTAAATATGTATTTTGGTGAATTTGGGGGAAGAACAAACAAAAGAGTTCTCAGACTAATTAACACCTCAGCTACAGCATTTCATCCCAGAAGACTACCAGCCTCCAGCTTCCAAGAGTTCTGTGAGCATTGTAATGCATAATGGGTGTAATTGTGTGTGTGTGTGTGTGTGTGTGTGTGTGTGTGTGTGTGTGTGTGTGTGTGTGGATAAAAATATATCATATCTAAGTGTTAAAAGTCAAATTTACTTTCATAATTTTGCTTAATCCCTAATAATAGCATTCAGCGTGTATTGTAAAATGGCTATGGGAGATGCTATAGCAGTGTAATGTGCATAATGTGTGTGTGTGTGAGTGCGTGTCTGTGTGTGTGTGTCTGTGTGTGAGTGCGTGTGAGTGCGTGTGTGTGTGTGTGTGTGTGTCTGTGTGTGAGTGCACGTGTGTGTGTGTGTGTGTGTGTGTGTGTGTGTGTGTGTGTGAGAGAGATCAAATGAGGGCAGTAACAACACACTATGTAGTAACACTGCATTTTGTAATAACACGCCAAAATGTGATCATTCTGACGTTTATTATTATTTAATAATGGCCACATTTTGCAATAACTTACCAAAATGTGATAAAGTTGACCTTTATTATGATGTGTCATTACATCACAATAAAGGTCAACTTTATCACATTTACCCGCATTTTATAATAACTTGAACACAACGCATAATAAGTGTTGTAATCACCTGTGGCTATTATATATTGTGGGTGTGCTTTTATGACGAGTATTTATGAAATGGACTATTACAAGATAAAGACTTATTATGTATTGTGTTCAAAGTGTCAATTACAAAATGTAGTTGTTATTACATAATAAAGGTCCAATTTATTACATTATATCACATTATCATAAAATGTGTGTTATCACATAATGGATGTCAAATGTATTACATTTTGGAACATTATAACAAAAATCCAGTGTTATTACAAAAAGCACTGTTATAATTTATTACTCACATGTTATAAGTCTGTTGTTATGCTGTATTACATGGCTCTCTATGCCAGTGCAAACAGTGGGTATTATCTCCGTCAGTGTCCATGTGCGTGTGTCGCGCTATCTCAAACTTCTTGCTTCCTGTCACAGTATTGGTAGTTTCTGGGTTACCGCCACGAGGCTGAATTTGGAGTTAGAGCGACCATCTGCATCACATCGCCAGGATCCACGCAGAGCAGCGTGTCCCGTGGAAGGTTTCTCAGGCGCCTGGACAGCTGCAGGGTCTGCGATGGGCTCCAGCGTTGAGTCACATTTCGGCCGTCCCAGGGTTTTACAGGCACAAACTCGTTAAAAAATAAATGACAAATGACAAAAAATAACCAAACAAATGATCTGCAGTTATTTTGGACAAACAGCGTTTAGGATTACACTGCGAGAATGTTGTTTTTTTTCGGAGCGAAATGGGAGTATGAGGGTGATTTGCTGGAAGATCTAAATAGTTCAGAAACCCTGGGGGCAGTAGCGGCTGGGAAAATCAAAGGGGAATTGGTGAGATTAAAGTGGTAATCCGTGAGATTATTTCCTCCGAAAAAATCCCATATTTGATATTTTATTTCGCTTCTTTCAATGTGTTTGTGTTGTGCGTGGGCTTCCTCTATGCTGTTTTCATCGTGGGCAGCGGTAGGCGGTAGACACCTTATTCGGGAAAGCGCATAGTAATGAGATGGAAACAGATTATTCTACACAAAGTTGCTCGTTATTATTCGGGCGGAAAAATGCCACGGTTGACGTGTGTGTGTGTGTGTGTGTGTGTGTGTGTGTGTGTGTGTGTGAGCGAACGAGTTTCGTGGAGGGGGAGGGGGAGGGGGGTGGATTCGAGTGTGATAGTCAGAAAGAGAGAGAGAGAGAGAATAGAGAGAGAGAGAGAGAGAGAGATCGCGGGGCTGTCATTCTAGCTGGCGATAGCGGCTGAACTGAACGTCCGCACGAACGCATCAAAAGATCCCTCCACTGGCAAACATGACTCCGCCGTGTATTTTGTGCCGCTCCGCTAAGTGGCGAAGGCGTAGAGAGAGAGTCCTAAGCAGGAGAGTGCTGAGGAGATGCCCCCCAGTTAGAGGGTGGGGGGTGGGGGGTGGCGGTAGATGAAGAAGTACAGTCTGAGGATCTGGAAAGATATTTCGTAATGGATAATGTACCGATATTAAACCAATTTGATGCTTTGAAGGCACAGAAACTGCGTTCCAAGCGAATACTAGTATGGGAAATCCAAAATGTGCTCGATATGGATGAACGTTCACAAAAAGAACAGCTGAAAAGGTCTACCTCCAGTCAAAAAAAAGATCAATATAGATCAGAAGAACTGTCGAAAAAAAGATCCCATCACAAAAGATCACATCACATCCCATAATCACATTTCAAATGTGATTCTGGGACTTCATGGGTTTTAGGGATTTTCGCTTTGATATCGATATGAATGGAAAAGCTTCTGATATCCTCAGCGATTGGAGTCTCGAGTCATAAATACAAAATATAAACTCAGATATTTTAGTGACGAAGCCGAAATGTTTTGCTGGTACGGTGAAAAACCGAGACGGTATTTTGGGATGTTTTCTTCGCAGATCACAGAATTGAAACGGCGGAAATGGTGGCTCAGACCCTTCTCTTCCCTCTGCTTTCCCCTCCTTCCAACTTGTGAAAAGTGTGACCTCATCTCTCGGTTTTTGGTTTCGCAAGACGACAGTCACGTGCTTCACACCATAGTGGTGTCACACAAAAAAAACAACAGGGCAGGGAGGGAGGGAGCGAGGGAGTGAGGGAATCAGGGGTGGAGAGGACGAGGGTGAGAGGTAGAGAGGCAGGGAGAGGGAGAGAGGGAGAGAGAGAGAGAGAGAGAGAGAGAGAACAACATGTGAGAGAGGGGATGTGGCAGGTGGAGAAAGAGCGAGCGAGAGCGAGAGAGAGAGAGAGAGGGAGAGAGAGCGGGAGAATACTCGGCCGAATGGGGGAGGAGAGCTGGAGGGGAGGGCTGATAGGTAGGGGAGGAGAAAAGGAAGGATGGAAGTGGAGAACGGAGGAAGAAAGAGAGGAAAAAACGTCCAATCCAACATGGCAGACGTTTGCTTTTGGTTCAGGTGGAGTCTGGAGGTGAACCGCAGCGGAGCCGATCGGATGACAGGGCAACTATGGAGGGAGGGAGGGAGATAGGGAGGGTGTGATTACGGCCTCCACCCCCCCACTTCACCTCCCCCCCAGGGAGGAGGAGAAGTGATATAGCCATGAATATCGGAATTATGAGATTGATATAAATTCTCTCCCGCTCTGTCCTCTATCTCCACTGAAAAGAAATAGAAACGCAGCACTTTTCTACTTCAAATATTTTATGTAATGAAAATGGAACTCAGCAGAGTCAGTCAACAGAAATACATTCATTCGGTTCTCATCAATTGATTTGAATAGGTTTAGGGATACAGATACCATCCTGTCGGCCACAGATACCCCAACAAGCAAAAAGGTGATGGAAACAGACTGTTCCCACATTGCGTAGCCGGTGAGACCGCCATCTCCTTCTCGCGGAGTCGGGCAGGGGGGGCGGAGGGTGAGCTGCGGGACGCCGCCCCGCCCCCGGATCGATACCCTGATGAGGACGTCGAGCGTCGCGGATGACCTCCCCCGGACGACGATTGGTGAAATTCCTCCACCCCGCAAGGCCGTGGAAATTCCAACATGCTGACACGACCATGTTGGAGCTGCGGCAAACATTTGAAAGCCACCGAGACGGGAGCCTAGAACAGATTCTTCGTTATTGAGCTCTAGGGAAGGGACATTCCACAGTGTACTATCTCGGAATGTACCAACAGAGAGAAGAGGGTGGTGGACCAAAGGACAACAATACATCAACGACACCCCCTCTGGAGCCGAAATGACTTCTCTGAGGAGAGTGAATCGTTGCTCAAATGGTCCCTCGGACCGAAAAGACGTTGGCCAGCAGGGGTGGTGGAGCGACACCCTGTTGATGAACACTTCTAATGACCCCCTCTACACACACTCCCATGTCTTTGACCACCCGCTACAAGAACGTCAACACAACGGTCGTTAAAAGATCAAAACAGGCCGTAGGTGGCGATGCTGGGCTGCCGCGGCAACATGCCAACTGCCAGCGGGACCAACTGCCAAAGAAAATTGCATTGGAGACGGCGCGTTTTAAGGAAACGGACTTGGAGCTCTGGTGGAAATCCCCGCAACCAGCGCGCCGATGACTTGACGACGTGGCGCGTGCGTGGCGTTGTGTCGCAAAAGCAAAACTGCCCATTTTAGACCTTTTATCGTCCCCTTCATAAGGAGCTGAGCACTGGTCATGATGTTTAATCAGCGTCTTGACATGCCACAGCCGTCCAGTGGATGGATTATCAAATAGACAAATTAACACCGTTTTACAAAGCAAATGTAATATGTTTTGGCCAAATTATCTATCCATCTATCCCTCTATACGTTTATCCTATTCTATCTGTCTATCTGTCTGTCTGTCTGTCTGTCTGTCTGTCTGTCTATCTATCTATCTATCTATCTATCTATCTGTCTGTCTATCTATCTATCTATCTATCTATCTATCTATCTATCTATCTATCTATCTATCATCTATCTATCTATCTATCTATCTATCTATCTATCTATCTATCTATCTATCTATCTATCTATCTATCTATCTATCTATCTATCTGCCCTACAATAGCATGCTATATATTGTAAATAAATATTGTATCCATTGTAATCTGTGTTTACATTTCTTTTACATATTTGTTCATCTGTACAGTGTATTCATCACGACACGCTGCCTCTTAGTCCCTGCTGTGGCTCTTTATTTCTCTGGAACGTGGAACATACTTTGCATGTTCTGTATATTCTGTATATTTGTATATATACAGTATATATGTTGTGTTGCTGTAATGCGCCTCCTCTCTACATATCCACACGTTTATTTGTCTGTGACTCCCGTACAAGCCTCGCTGGACGGCCAACACCTCCCTGTCTGATTAACTTCCTGTTCGCCGTTGATTTTTATTGGATGTTCAACGGAGCGGAACCCGGGCGTTTATCAGGCTGCGGGGAGGGCGGGGGCCGTGTGTGTGTGTGTGTGTGTGTGTGTGTGTGTGTGTGTGTGTGTGTGTATGGAGGGGGTGCTAGGGGCCGAAACGGAGCAGAGCGGGAGAGTCGGGGAGTTACTGGAGTTACTGTAGGAGGAGTTACTGTAGCAGCGGGCGCTCCGGGTCACCACACCCATCAAGCGGAAAATTAAATGTGTACCCAAAAAAAAAAAGGAAAGAAAGGAGGAAAGACGATGTCAGTATGGCATTTCCCATGGTGAAGACAGAAAGGCTGGTGTGTGAGGCTTAGTGCGGGGGCCCTAACTAATTAAAACAGAGAACACGATTCCTAAAATTCCCAATATCCAACGTGGTAGGAACTAATCATGGCTAAACTGGCTGGATAATGTGGAGGATTGGGTTTTTTTCGGGGGTTCAGGTGCTGTTTAATCCTCCAGGTGCCGGCACTGTCCCACTTTGAACCTCAATCTGCACATAATCCACTAACGTTCCTAATCCAGAGGTCACAGTCAAAAATGGATCAGAAATTAATCTCACCCTCAGGACGGTCACCTGGTCCGTCCGGCCGCCGCTCTTCATCGTCACCTTATTTTCCACCACATCCGTCTATATGGGCCACCAGACGCTCACGTGCCACGTCCACGTTTTAGAACCAGAACAACTCTACATGTCGCGCTACTTCAATTCATTTCATCTTATTATTTTGTTTATTCTATTTGATCTTGCTTTGGTGTTTGTTGGAAGTTGTTCTTTTTGATTTTGATGGAAAGTGCGTTGCTTGTCATTTTTCTCTAATTGAAATTTGGTTGAAAAATTTGGTCGTAAAAAACAGTTTATTCATCCAGGTACATTTGCATTGGTGTTGTTTCACTGCAAATGATTAGCTTTAACAAAATATTGATAATATTATTATTATTATAATAGCTTAATTAAATCGAATAAAAAATTAAAGTTATATATATATTTATATATATATATATATATAAAATAAAATAGAATAAAAAGTCAAATTAAAATTAAAATCTGAATCAAAAACTGCCAAAAAACCCAAATATATAGAGAAATATATACAAAGATGCAAAGAATATAAATATGTTGTGAATATAAATATTAATTGTTGCTATGTAGGCCATGAATGACAAATGATTGCTATGTGCTTACTAATTCTTTCTACAGTGAAACAATAAAGATTCCGTTGAGGGAGATCACAGAGGAAAAGAAAGTGTTGTTTTGTTTGTTTTAATGGGCTGCGTTGTTGTTGTTCCACAAGTTATGAACTTGTTCACACTGTGCAATCCAGAACTCCATCCATCCATCCATCAACCATCCATCCATTCATCAACCATCCATCCATTCATCCAGCCATCCATCCATTCATCCATCCATCAACCATCCATCCATTCATCCAGCCATCCATCCATTCATCCATCCATCCATCCATCCATCCATCCATCCATCCATCCATCCATCCATCCATCCATCCATCTATTCATCCATCCATCCATCCATCCATCCATCCATCTATCCATCCATCTATTCATCCATCCATCCATCCATCCATCCATCCATCTATCCATCCATCCATCCATCCACCCACCCTTTTTCCTCATCCCTTTCCTCCTCCTCCTGTTTTGTTTCAACCTCTGCCATATCTGCCCGTGCCATGCCGTGCTATGCTAACCGCTCTAATTTCATTTCTTCTGGATGAGAGGATCAAAACCAAAGAGCTTTTTCTCGCTCCGTTCTCTTTCCGCTTTTCCCCCATTTTTCATTTTCCACGCGTCAATCTGCGTGAAAATCCACTTGTTTACTTCCCTTTCCCTTCAGAGGGAGGGAGGAGGGAGGCAAAGGAGGAAGGAAGTGGGGAGGACACGCTCGGCGGCAGAGGGGGATTGTGGGATACGCTCGCGGGAAGTGGAGGTTTGGTGTTAATCTCTGGTGAAAAGATGAAAAAAGAAAAAAAATACTAAGAGGAATAAATATGGTTAAACAACACAATAAATCTCGAAAAAAAAAATATAACCCCAAGGTTGAATTTGGAGTTGTCCTCGGGTTTTTTTGGGGGGGGGGGGGGTTTCCGACGGTCCTTCCATAAAAACGTCCCAATTCGGACGAGGCGTCGGCTTCCGTGACGGATTATAAATAAAGACGTTAGATCTCGGACGCCATCAATCTCCCTCGGGGGCCAAGGCCTCGTCGCTCCGGATGAAAAAAAAAAAAAAAAAAAAGTGAACCATCACTTTATCGGAGGGAGGTGCTGCTTCACATGGCTAAAGAAAAAACACCCCCCAAAAAGCACACGTTTGATGGGGGACCCAGCACCGCCTCTTCTCCCTGGTACATGTAACATGTTCACTGTTACTACAGATACACACATATGCTGCGTTCCATTTTCCTTGGAAGTCGGAAGTCAGAGCCGGGAACGACATCACACCCGAATGACGTTGAGCGCGTTCCAGTCCAACAAGAATGACGCCTCCTTTGTTGCGCTTGCTCTTTCCGAATACGGACGACCACAGAACCAATTTGGGGCCGGGGAACGCAGCCATCCTCTGGGGGTCCGCGAACATGCACATGTTCACTTTAATAAAAAAACAAACAAACATTGTTAACATCCCAGCCGTTACTACAGCTTTCACTTACTGTGGATATGGTCGGCAGAGGTCGGAGGTCGGAGGTCAGAGGTCAGAGGTCGGTGAGGGTCTTCCGACTTTCCGTGTCGGAATACCGACCCGAGGGGGCGTTCCAGTCTGACTGGGGACTGGGAACTTCCCTGTCCAAATGGAACGCGCCATGATTCACAGAGAATAATGTGAGATAATTCATTTAAATATTGAAGTACACAACGTCCGCTATGTTGCTCACTTAGTTGTTTTTGACTGTTATTATTTTAGTGTTTTTTTTCTGTGCTTTTCTTATCTACTACACTTATCTACACTACACTACATTCCCTCACTGCTCTTTCTTTTGTCGTGTTTAAAATCAATATTATTTACAAAATATGAAATACTACATTGTTGATGATGATAAAGATAAATATAATAATATAGCTTTATAATAACAGACGTAAGATGTTCAAAATACATTTATATATATTCAAAACTTTTTTTTTTTTTTATATATATGAAAATAAACGGTATTATGTCTGTGTATAAAATGTAAAATAAAAAAATGAGTGTTTGAAACATAATCAAATTTAATCATTTTCACTAATTCCTAATAACGAATTGTGGATTACAAAGTGAGATTGGATGAACGTTGTCAGGGCCAAAAGCCTTCGCAGCACATAGAGCAGGTCAGTGAGATTTGGGATTAATCAATTTTCTCTCTCGCTTATGAGGGAAAAGAAGCAGAATAAAATAGGAACAGAGAGTTTACCCACCTTCACTGTTATTTCGGGTGAAGCAGGCACATGGGGGTGGGGGGGGGGGGGGGGGGGGGGTTAATCCCGAACTAGCAGCCGGGACACATCACATCTATGCTTCATCTGTCTCCACACACAAGATCCAGCTTCCCAGGTTCTTCTCCAAACAGCCGCAGGATAATAATTCACCAAAATAACAAACTGTGGAACAAGTGACAAGTGGTGAGAATGTTACAAGAACAAAATGTCAGCCACAAAGAAAATATCTGTTTTTTGGAGGTCAAAGTTTTGTGTCAGATTTTTGGCATTTTAAATGAACTCAAATATATATAATATAATAGAGTGTAATATAATGTAATTTAGTATAATTTTATGTAAAACAAAACAATGTAATATAAATAATATAATATAAAATAAAATAATTTCATATTATATATAGTACTATATATATATAATATATAGTACTATATATATTATATATAGTACTATACTGTATATTATTTATATACGGTATATATATCTATATAATATATATATATAATATACAGTACTGTAATGTAGGCCTAATGTTTATATCATTTATAGAATTAAATCAAATATAACCTCTTGTACAAAATGCAGTGAATGTGTATTTACATATTGTTATAGCTACTATAGCGATATACTACTTATAGATACATTCTATTTGAAAAGGAATTAATAAGCTGAACTGAAATCCTCTGAAATGGTCCATGAAACTCATATTAAAGTTGGTCATTTGGGAGGGAGCTTCCTCTGCCTGGGAAAGACTGAAGCCGTAATGAGGTGAAATTAAGCGCTAAATTAAGTGCCGAATAACAACCTGCTCGACCTGGAGCACCTGCAGTCACCTGCGATGGAAGCAGCCACGTTCCTACAGCGTTTACTTCTTCTTTTCACTCCTTTATTTCCTTTCTTCTTAAAATAGCGCCGTGCTCCAGCCTCTTACTCTGCTGCAGTTGTCAGAAGCATCGGCTCCTGCAGAGATTAATGAATAGGTCCTTGAGAGTGTGTGATCTCTCTTTCTCTCTCTTTCTGCGAGCGTGTGTGTGCGTGCGTGCGTGTGTGTGTGTGTGTGTGCGTGCGTGCGTGCGTGCGTGCGTGCGTGTGTGTGTGTGTGTGGTTTGTTTTAAAATGTGTAAACCTGAACCAGGTGAGGTGTTGCCTGCATCCATCACGCCGACGAAAAAAAGAAAATCCTCTCCTCTCTCCTGGCTCCTGGCTCCTGGCTCCTGGCTCCTGGCTCCTGGCTCCTGGCCCCTGGCTCCTGGCTCCTGGCTCCTGGCTCCTAGCTCCTGGCTCCTAGCTCCTGGCTCCCAGCTCCTAAGCTCAGGACTAGGAAGGACACAGGTAGCGTGTGACATCCAAGCAGGCCGTGATACGCCGCCATGACAGAGGAGCAAGGCAGCGTGCATAATGCCATTCATACATAACCCAGTAATTTTGGCATTTAGAGAGAAACGCTGAAGCAGGTTGAATGGAAAATGGGGAAAAGGGGTAAAAACACACACACACACACACACACACACACACACACACACACACACTCACACACACACACAGCAGAAAAACAATCACAATAATTTCCGGGCGATTATCTTGTGGATTTCGTGACTGAATTGACCCCGTGCAGTCAAGGTGGACATGCAAATTAAACACCGTGACATGACGTGGTGAGACGGGTCGATTCTGTCGTCCTGTACGCTTTAAATTCAGCCGGTGAAAACTACAAGAGGAGGAGGGGGGCGGGGGAAAACGGGGGTTCGAGACGAGATTAAGAAAGAAACAGGGAGCCGGTGCCTGGGGGGGAGCGCGAGAGAGAGAGAGAGAGAGAGAGAGAGAATGAGAGAATGAGAGCGGGAAACAAAATAGATACTGCATTGCATCAGGCCACGTTAACGAACGGCTTTTATTTGTTTCTGTTTGTTTTCTTTCTTTCTTTTTTTCTTTCTTTCCTTCTTTCCTTCTTTCCTTTAAGTTCTGGAGTTGCAGGGTCCCTGCTGATTTGGGGATGGCTGCGGCAGAGCTGCTGCTGCACCGGCTCTCCAGGCTTTGCGGCTTTGCACAGTCATTCTGGCAGAAGCACTGGTCAATCCCAACTCTCTCTCTCTCTCTCTCTCTCTCTCTCTCTCTCTCTCTCTCTCTCTCTCTCTCCCTCTCCTACATACTTTCCCTGTCGCCATCTCCCTCTGTGTAGTTCGGGCACGATTTTTCAGGGTTTTTTTTACTCTGTGACCTTCGTAAGGAAGACGCGACCTTGCACCACCCCCCACCCCCTGACGCTCCGTGGGGTCCTTTCCTCAAATAAGAGCAGGGGTGAGTAGAACACCAGAAAGGTCAACTCACACAGTACTCACAATTACGACCAGCTCTGCCATTCCTCACTGGGATGTGTGTCTCTCTCTCTCTCTCTCTCTCTCTCTCTCCCTCTCCAAAGTCACATAAAAAACAAGTTAAACCTGAGGAATCGCCCACTGAGGGATTCGTTGGAGCAGGGATCAGGGACCCCGTCGCATGATAATGGCCCACAGAGGTTCTGGGTTCCTTTCTGGTTTAAACATGTTGCAGTGTGTTGCAGGGTTTTTTTTTTTTTGTTTTTTTTTTGTCTCCTCAGGGAGAGCGACAGAGTGGGTGTGGTTTACATCTTCACTGCACCACGGCAAAACTCACACACTTGAGACACACATGGCAGGGCATTCGACATCAACAACAAAAAAGCACCGCATCGCACACATTTCTGGTGTACATGAATCCCACATTTATTTTAGACAGAAAAAATGATGTTTTCCTTTTTCTGGTCTGTTGGTTACATTTAAAACCTTTTTTTTTTAATGAAAAACTGTAGCACCAGAGCAGATTTTTATTGCCCATTATTTGTTAAAAATGTCAATTTTTGTGCTATTTTGAGTTTGGATCAGTACTGATTGTGGAGAGACATTTCCTTCTTGTATATATAAAAAAAAAAAAACTAGCACTTCATTTCATTTCCAGTCATTTGCAAAATAAAATAGAGAAAATGTTATATCTCTTTTCATTTCAAATCACAACAAATACATTTAAAGCAAATGAAAATCGGGGCGGCATTGAGCATAATCCAAGCAGGGAATTCGCTTTTATGATGAATATTATATATTTATATATTTATATGTTTACATATATATTATGTTTATATACAAGTATGGCACTTGATTACACAAATAAAGCAAGAAAACACTTGAACCACAAATGAAAGCAGTGGGCGCTTTGGTGTGTCAGAAATTAAGGAAGTCACAGACGTTAGCGTTTTGCAGCAAATCCACTGGATACTGTTCTGCAAGTTAGTAATAAAGCAATGGAATGGTTACATATGTTAAGGTCAGTGGTGCAGCACAGGCAACATAAAAGATGAAAGACTGATGTATCCATAGTGGTGGATGATTTATATATCTATGTATATATAAATCTTGTTTGTAGAGTGCGTGTGTGTGTGTGTGTGCGTGTGTGTGTGTGTGTGTGTATGTTCGTGTGCGTGCGCGTCACTTAAATAGGTAGGTGTCAAAAGTTTTGGTGGAGAAAAAAAAACGCCTTAAAAACACCATCAATAGCACATATTGGGTAAGGTTTGGCTCTCTGGTGTTCACCTCTTAGTGCAATTCGCATTTACTCTCTTCAAGTACAGCAGAACAAGCCCCACAAAGAGTAAATATGTGAACACGGTCAACATGGTCTCCATATAGCGCTTTACAGAGTAAGAAAGGTTACTAAAAAGTTGCATCAGTGCAATAAATAAATAATTTACAAACGCGAGATCCACGCTTGCCATGAGTCCTCATAAGACAAATTAAATAAAAATAAATAAATACATAAATAAATAAAGATGCCCGTGCGGAGCTGTCCTTCCTGGTCCATCACGGTGGTTCAATCTGTTCAATCTGCATCATCTGCATTACACATAAGCATTCACGCTGGCCATGAGTCATTTATAAGACAAACTAAATAAATAAAAATAACAAAGTAAGAAAAACAAAAATGCCCACTCTTATGTCATAACACGAATCAGGCGTGCGGAGCTTTGTCCATGATCATCATCATCATCATCATCATCATTATCATCACCACCATCACCATCAAAACGTCCATCTTGTCCATCACACATAAGCCGAGTCACTGGACTGAGTGCGCCCAAAATTGGGCACGCTCATCCGGGGCAGGTCCTTGTTCCTGATCTCGTAGATGGACTTCCTCCGCGCCTGCACCCCACGCACGGCCGTCTTGATCTTCCTCCACCCGAGGTGATTGAGCTCCGCCAGGTTGAGCACCACGCAAAACCCGCTGACCGCGAACATGAAGACCAGGAACACGGTCTTCTCCGTGGGCCGGGACACGTAGCACTCCACGTCCTTGATGCACGGGTAGCGGTCGCACTCGTACACGGACGGCACGTTGAAGCCGTAGAGGAAGTACTGGCCCACCAGGAAGCCGATCTCCAGTGCGTTCCTGAACACCACCTGGATGATGTAGAAGCGGGAGATGCCCTCCTGCCGCCGCATCTTGGACTTGGTAGTCCTCGCGGCCGAGTTGGGGATCTCCTTCACCTCCAGACAGTCCGGCTCGGCCTCCTTGGTGGAGTTCTCCGTGTTCTGCAGGACTCCGTTCACCACGGTGTTCTTGATCTTCTTGCCCTCGTCGCGCTTCATCGAAGAGTCTTGGTCCTTGTCCAGGGTCAGGTACACCGTTGAGTAGCGCCGCTCCTTCTGTTTGGCCGACTGGTGCACGGAGTAGGTGATGAAGCACAGGCTGGGCGTGCACACCATGATGATCTGGAAGACCCAGTACCTGATGTGGGAGATGGGGAACGCCTTGTCGTAGCACGCCTGGTTGCAGCCCGGCTGCAGGGTGTTGCACACGAACATGGTCTGCTCGTCGTCATAGACCGTCTCTCCCACGATGGCCACAATAAGGATCCGGAATATCACCACCACGGTTAGTAGGATCCTAAAAGAAATGCAAAAGCAATAGAAACAAACAAACAAAGAAACAATGTGAAAATAAGTGGAAATATGAAGGCGGATGCGGCCCCCCCCCCCCCCCCTATGTGTGTGTGCGTGGTTTCGGGAGCTGTCCAGTGCTGAAATACTGGACGCGCTGGCTCTGTGCGTTTGGAAATGTGCTTTTAGAGCTGTTATGTGTTGTTTAATTTAAGTGTTAAATAGAGAATTAGAGCCCAGTGAGCCACCCTGATGTTTCTACGTGTGTGTGTGTGTTTTTTTTATGTGTTCGTTGTTTAAAAAAAAAAAAAAAGGATTTCCATGTTAATTTAATAGAAAAAAGGGTGATAACTCCAGCTCGACAACAATGAACAACGGGTGACGGATGAACGCATGGATAAATGGATGACACGTGATTTTTAGTTGAGTAAAAGGTGGTTTTCTTTTTAGCTGAGTTTCGCAGCACCATCCCAGGTTTCGGAGAGACAGCTGCCAGGTGAATTATTGTCGCTGTCTCGTCTTATTTTAGGGAGACACAAAAAAAACCTGTGAAACAAGAAAAACAAAACAAAAAAAACAAAAAAAGATCCACAACATAGAAACGGGGGACTGGGAACCATGCTAAAGAGGATCCTGGAGGCTGCTGCGTTTCTTCTGCTGGTCTTTATTCTCTTTTTCTACATTATTCTTACCTTCCTATCATAGTAGAGTGCTGCTGGACAGCAGCCTCCAGGAGCCTCTCTAGTATAGTCCATTCCCCCATTTCTGATCATCCGGAGAAGGCGAGGGCACAGCGGCACTCTGCTCAAATCCCTTCCCAAAAAAAAGGACTTTTATTCCTTTATTGTCTCTCTCTCCCCCCCCCCCCTCCCTCTCTCTCTCTCTTTCTTTCTTTCTCTCCCTCTCTCTCTCTCTCTCTCTCTCTATCCCTCTCTCTGAGTGTCTCAGTCTGGCTCCCCCGTCGGATTCAAAGTCCAAAATGTCCGGTTTTATCTGGGAGATGCATCAGTGGAGGAGAGATGCCGCCGCCGTCCTCCTCGCTGCGCGCCCCGTGCGCGTTGTGGCCGGATCCCCTGAGCGCGCGGTGCGTTCCGCTGCGTCTGGCGCGCCGCTCCCACGCCGCTCCTTGTCATGGGGGTCTGAAGGGCTGATTACTATAAGCCCTCCTATTTTCGATCTCCACGATCAGGGTGATGGGCTGCGCGCTGCGTCTGGACGGAGGGAGGTTTTGGATTTAGCGTCTCGCAGCGTTAATCCGCCTTTAAGTAGTCCCCCCCCCGCCCCCACCGCCCCCGCCGCGTCACGGCGCACACAGGTTGGAGAAGCGCGGCCGCGGCGCCAGGATTCCTCATTGTCACTATGGTCTGCATAGGGAAAAAAAATAATAATAATAAAAAAAAATAGAAACGGGAAGAAAGGAAAACGCCTCCCCGTTCCGCCGTGGGATGAATCCGTGATGATATGATTGGTGACGCAAAGCGGCTTTGTGCGCGCCCGGGTGCGCGCTGCGGGGCCGCACCGGGCGCTGGACGACGCCGTGTCCTGAGCTTAAGGGTCAAGGTTCCGTTCGAGTTCGCCCGTGTTTGCCTTTTGTACCGTGGTGTTGTCGTTCATTTCGGGTGAAACTTGTTGATTAGGGTGTAGAATGACATTGGCGGCTGCACTCTGCCAAAAGTACAAATCTATAAATCTCGCCAAGCGCGCCTTCCTCCTCCAGGTGAATAAGAGGCTCTGGGTGTGACCTGTCTCCCTCTCTCTCTCTCGCTCTCTCCCTCTCTGCATCTGTTTTTTTAGCAAAATATCTGGCTCCGCCTCGTTTTGGCTCCGATGACCAGTTGAGTGCGCTGCATTGTGTGAAAATGACCAAATACTGAACCATTATATTAAAGTGGTAATCCCTAAGATTATTTTGTGAAAATGGGCAAGGCAGCCGCTGTGAATTTGATAAATCAGTGTAGTTGGGGCCAGTTGACTGTAGTGGATTAACATTCACAAAACAGAGCGGCACATCCACATGGGGAAAAAAAAACCCCAAAACGATCCGCCCGACATCAAGTCACCAAGAAAATGAAACCAAAGCAATCGCTCACAAAGGAGGAAAACATTTGAGGAAAGAATAAAACCGTCTCAGTGCAAAGACCAAAAAAAGAAACGTGGCAGGTTCCAAACGGAATTCCGGGGCCCAACACAGACAATCTTATGGATTTCCGCTTTAATAAACGTTCAAACAATAAAATACTTTGTTTGACTTGAATGTCATTTTAAAGACACATCATGTCCTCATGCCGTTAACACTTGTAAACAAAATACATGCTTATATTTCCAAACAGACATTTGACGAGTGTTTTTGCCGTGGACAGGATTGCGATTGACGCTCTCAAAGTTGACAGTGCTAATGAGTATTACTCTGTTTGGATATAACGCCTCTGCGGGCAGGTAGTGAGAGATTAGACCTGCAGGCGCTGAGAGGGAGGATTAGCGCTCACGTGAAGGGGCCGCTTGTTTTCACTCAATCAAAGTATGTGGGGTTAATGTCTCATGAGGTGGCTTAGTCCCCCCCGCTCACCGCAACGTGTAATCTTTTCTTATTCAAACCTTTGATAACCTTTCCACCGCCATCACATGATGGAAGGACACCCCCTTGAGGGTGAGAGGGAGGGAGAGAGAGAGAGAGAGAGAGGGAGAGAGACAGGGACAGAGACGGGAAGGGAGAGAGAGAGAGAGAGGGAGAGAGACAGGGACAGAGACGGGAAGGGAGAGAGAGAGAGGACTTTTCCCCATTTTTATCCGGTGTCTGAATGAAGAGGGCTGTTTTGTAAACACGCAAATAAAGGAACTGCGCTTGGAAGTCCCGGGCCTCATTTATTTATAAACCTATACATACCCACATATAAATTGCACGTCGAGTGTAAACAGACACGAAAGTGACGACGACACAGAAGTTTCTGCTTTTTTGGGAAGTGACGGAGGGGGGAGGGGGGGGGGGCGTAGTGGAGGTGGGCAGCCTGGCGTTTAGAAGCACTTCCTGTGGACGATGGAGGGCCCGGCCTCGTCGTACTCCTGCTTGCTGATCCACATCTGCTGGAAGGTGGAGAGCGACGCCAGGATGGAGCCACCGATCCACACCGAGTACTTCCTCTCCGGGGGAGCGATGATCTGCAAAGGGAGGGCGGGAGGCGTGTTCGGGTGGGTTTTTAAGAATGCACCAGTCGCCCCGGAATAAAATCATCTGTGAACCCAACGCGGTCTGGGGAAAAAAGGTCAACAACAAGAAGATCCACCGTGGAGCTACCTTGATTTTCATGGTGCTGGGGGCCAGGGCGGTGATTTCCTTCTGCATGCGATCTGCGATACCGGGGTACATGGTGGTGCCGCCGGACATGACGTTGTTGGCATAAAGATCCTTACGAATGTCGATGTCACACTTCATGATGCTGTTGTAGGTGGTCTCATGGATGCCGGCCGATTCCATGCCTGTTTGAACAACGGACAACAAGTGAGGGTTTGTTTTACGGGGCACGCCAAAAGCAGATCGCAAAAGTGATTGCGCCCACGTCATCTATGGTGTAATTGTAAGTGAGTGTCGACAGCCGAAACAGGTGCCGGGGGTGGACGTCGCCCACGGACAGCTGCAAGTATAGAGGAGCAAATGTCCACCAGCCAAAGGGGCTTTTAGAAACAGTGGAAAGACGCCTATAATTTCGCACCAGACACCGGACACCGTCGTAAAGGTGAGAGTGAAACAATCGCAGGCTCTTTCACGCACCAATGAACGATGGCTGGAACAGGGTTTCGGGACAGCGGAAGCGCTCGTTGCCGATGGTGATGACCTGGCCGTCGGGCAACTCGTAGCTCTTCTCCAGGGACGAGGAGGAGGCGGCGGTGGCCATCTCGTTCTCAAAGTCCAGAGCCACGTAACACAGCTTCTCCTTGATGTCGCGAACAATCTCCCGCTCAGCTACGAGGAACAATCACAGGCAACAGCGGTTCGCGATTCATCAAGCCGATAATTGCGTGTTACCGTTTTCGTGACATAAGTGGCTCGGATTTCGTCGGGCGTACCGGTTGTGACGAAGGAGTATCCGCGCTCGGTGAGAATCTTCATGAGGTAGTCTGTGAGGTCACGACCGGCCAAGTCCAGACGCATGATGGCGTGGGGAAGGGCGTAACCCTCGTAGATGGGGACGTTGTGGGTCACACCGTCACCGGAGTCCAGGACAATACCTGGAACGAACGGCATGCGGCTGCGATTACTTTTGACAAAAGGCAAAAATCATTCTCCCCCAAACACACGCCCTGTCACACAATGGCCACACACAGATCCGAGGCGCGGCACACGCGTCCCATACCAGTGGTACGTCCGGAGGCGTAGAGGGACAGCACGGCCTGGATGGCCACGTACATGGCCGGAACATTGAAGGTCTCGAACATGATCTGGGTCATCTTCTCGCGGTTGGCCTTGGGGTTGAGCGGGGCCTCCGTCAGCAGGGTGGGGTGCTCCTCGGGGGCCACGCGCAGCTCGTTGTAGAAGGTGTGGTGCCAGATCTTCTCCATGTCGTCCCAGTTGGTGATGATGCCGTGCTCGATGGGGTACTTGAGCGTCAGGATGCCCCTCTTGCTCTGGGCCTCGTCGCCGACGTAGGAATCCTTCTGGCCCATGCCCACCATGACGCCCTGGAGGGACGGGAGCCGGGACGGCGTCCCATAATAGTTAATGCCACTTCAATTCCATTTTATTTTTATTTTTATATTTTTAAGTTATCCGAGGCGTTGCCGTGTTTCCGCCGGGTTACCTGGTGACGGGGGCGACCCACGATGGAGGGGAACACGGCTCGCGGGGCGTCGTCCCCGGCGAAGCCGGCCTTCACCAGACCGGAGCCGTTGTCACACACCAGGGCGGTCGTCTCTTCGTCGTCACACATCTTGTCAGCTCTGTCACACACACACACACACACACACACACACACACACACACACACACACACACACACACACACACACACACGCACACATCTAATTTAGAGGGTGTTTATGATTGTCTTTGTTTCATGCTATTAGCTCGTGTGGTTAATTCCTATTTATGGTTCTAGTGCAGGAGTGAAATTAGTAAAATGCTAAAAATGGGGTTGGTTACGTACTGAAATGGGCCATTCAGCTAATCCAGGATTGTTTTTAGTATCATTAGATTTTTTTTTTATTTACCATTGTGGGAAAGCAGGGGCAGTCCAAAAGCAGCAAAAAAACAAAACAGAGAGAGAAGCTGATTGACCGTACAGCGACACTAATCTCGTTGCGGCTCCAGTTAGAGGACGTTTTTTTTTTTCGGGGGGGGGGGGGGTTAGTCAAACAGCAAAGCACTCCGATGGACCCGCGTCAGTCGTGTTAAAATCCCGTATCCATCGTCTTCCTGGGATGAATAAAATCGTTCCCGGGCTTCAGTCAGATCTTCTTTATCCGGCGTGTACTTACCAGTTCAGCACTGGCACCGGGGTCGGGAGTGTTTTAAACGAGGGGTGCCTGCTCCTCGGGATTATCACATTTATACTCGGACGGCACTGTAGGCCCCGCCCGCTTCTCCGTATTTGGCTTCCACTGACGCCATTGACAACGGGTGAGTCCATTAATGGAACGGCGAGGAGCGGGAATTCCCAGGCGGCCAACTGTGCCTGCAGCCCCATGTAGGGAGCGGGGTGGGACACAATGAGAGGCTGGAGCCACCAGGAATCTGTCCCGGTCCTTCCCAGCCAGTCCCGGTCCTCCCTAGTCCTTCCCGGTCCGCCCCAGTCCTTCGCAGCCCGTCCCGGTCCTTCCCAGTCCATCCCGGTCCTTCCCAGTCCGTCCCGGTCTGTCTCAGACCGTCCCGGTCCTTCCCGGTCCAACGTGGAGGTTGAACAGTTGTTTGGAGGACGCAGTCGCCCAAACTAGTGATTTGATGCAATCTGATCACTCAGTGTCCTCTCTCCTTTGGCCCCGGCGGGGTCACATTGAACAACACGGGAGAACATGCTCAAAATAGGCAGTTTTTTATGATGGCTTTTTTCTTTTTTAAATCATAATAACAGCTATTTTTTGTTTGAATTTGTAGGAATCAGGAAAGGCTTCCCAAACAATACGTTCATTTGGGCTGAAGAGGCTCGTGGAGCAGCTGGTGGCAGCAGCTGTTGGAGCCGAGATTCCAAGTCCCGTTTCTTTGTCCCTCCCTCTCCCTCTCCCTCTCCCTCGCTCTCGTTCTCTTTCTTTCTCTCTCTCTCGACTCCCCCACCCCCTCTCTCTTTGGATCTCACACCAACTCTCTCTCCCTCACCCTCTCTCTCTCTCTCTCTCTCTCTCCTGCTCTCCAACTGTTTACCGCTGCGTTTTCGATGATCATTATTTATTTATGTTTTCTTGATTTAAATATTACTTATATTTGAAAAAGATATATTTTCAGTTTAGTTTCAGTTTATTCAAAGAACATTCTATGCCGGCGGGAAAAGCTAGCATTTTTTGATTCTATAAACATGCAAAATATGTTCAATAATTATTTTTTTATTCCAGTCCCCTCTATACATACATCCATCCTCTACTCTTTCCATGGGAGATGCTCTGCTGTCTGATATTTTACCTGCTTCCTTGAAATTAAAAGTTGATGTTTCAGTTTTTTGTTTTTTTTCGGTCACAGGCACAAACGATCGAGAAAGTAACTTCACAGGAGATTTAATTTGCATAAAAGTCCATGAATTTTCCATAATCATGATGAGACGCTCTTGATGGTTTGTGTTATTAATGTGCTGGGTATATACATATATAATAATATGTAAGATGACTTATATCCACAGATGCCTGTGTTCCAACGTTTTAAAAGATGTATTATTAACTTATTCAATGTGTACACTTTTCAAGTAACATCGTTCTTTATCTACATATGTAATGTTTCTTCCACCTAGAGCGGGAAATCCATAATACCGATATTTTTTATATGTAGCCACAATGAAATGCACCACATTAAGAAATCAGTGAGTTGAATATTAACACATTTTACCATTTTTCCATTTGTTATTTTTTTTGTCTAACTCGTAAACAAATACAAAGTCTGCAGCATGTTCGGGTCACGCCACCTAACCTGAGTTAGGTTTTGAGTTATTCAAACCACAAGAAAAAAACAACCAAAAAAACAAAAAGGTATCAGTTTACGTAATGTAAAAGCCTCTCTTGCTTTTAGCATCGCAGTAAGGAGGACGCCCGAATCGTCCGCTGTTGTGACATGTGCCGTATCCTCTCTTTAATGTATTCCTCCGTCCAGGGGAAATACAAACCACCCTGGAGATGACATTGCCGGTCTCCATGAGCCAGAGGAGGCCACGAGCGCCGGGCGCTCCCAACACCGCCACCAGGACAAGACGGAAGGGCACGGCGAGCCGTGAATCATATGCTGCTGTCACCCGACCCCGAGCCACGACCTGCCCCGGGCGACGCTTTGTTTTGGGGCTTATGTAATGAACCGAGGCCCCGGACTGCTCTCAGCGTCCGCTGGCCCAGTATTCAAATAAAACTTCGGTGAGCAACGCTCTGCCGCTCCGTGCCCCTCTGTTGCAGGGTTTCTCAACCACTAGTGGGCCGTGAGAGCTCGCCAGGTGCGCCCCGAAAATGTTTCAAATCCAACGTAAAAAAGAAACAAAAAAGAAAGGAAATGATTCTCTTGTGTCGCAAGATCATAATTGCAAAGCTGCACTAATCCATCAAATTCGTCGACTACAGAACCAGAGAAGTTTCACTCTTAGGGAAGGTACTAATGGTGGAGGTGAAGTTTTTGACTCTGTTTTGACATTCGGTTCTTGGCGAATCTCTCAGTGAAATGAGTCGTTCGGGGAAAAAAGGAGAGTTTCAGTAAAGTAAATAAACATTTTTTATGAACATCATGGACTGTTAGAATGTTGTCTGGGACTGTTAGAGAGAGACTTATTAACGCCTCCACCTTACTGATCATTGAATCTCAAATATTTTTTTGTGTGTGAATATCTAATAAAAGCATCAATAGACCCCCAAAATATCAAAATGTAGGTATTCCTCAAAAAAATTACAACTTATAACAATAGAAAAAAAATAGGAATATATATATATATATATATATATATATATATATATATATATACACACACACGACTTCTGAAGGTGTCCTGTGGTATCTGGCACCAAGAGGTTAGCAGCAGATCCTTTAAGTCCTGGCAGTTGCGAGGTGGGGCCCCCCCGGATAGGACTTGTTGTTCCAGCACATCCCACAGAGGCTCCTTCGGGTTGAGATCTGTGGAATTTGGAGGCCAAGTCAACACATTGAACTCTTTGTCATGTTCCTCAAACCATTCCTCAACAATTTTTGCAGCGTGGCAGGGCACATTATCCTGCTGAAAGAGGCCACTGCCATCAGGGAACATTGTTGCCATGAAGGGGTCCACTTGGTCTGCAACAATCAACGCCAGGACCCAAGGTTTCCCTGCTGAACATTGCCCAGAGCATCACACTGCCTCCGCCGGCTATTTGATTATATATATATATTAGATGTAGTCACTATCACCCGGCCATATTTGGCTTCACTGTTTTCTGACAAAAGAGTGTGTGTACCTGGAACACAGAGGGGTGTGAGGTCCTCATGTCACCGACCGGATCATTCAGAAAAACATGGCTCACACACTGATCCGCAACAAAAGGAAGAATAATACAGAATAAAAAGAGTGCGAAAAAGAATAAGAATAAGACCGATATCGGACCTTACGTACTCCCCATCCTTCTGGCCTTTCAACCGGCCGCATCATTCAGCCAGCAGAGCGGAGATCATCAGGGCTGCACATGAAAACAATTGATTTTCAATGGGTTGATACGGACTTCTTATCACCAGCAGAGCACAAAACCACTTTTAAACCCAGATGGAGAGCCATTACCGGGCAGAGGTTCTACCATATGAGAAGGATCAGTAACGCATACTGTATATTATCTATCATATATCCATATAATCTATCATATATCCATATAATCCATCATATATCCATATAATCTATCATATATACATATAATCCATCATATATCCATATAATCTATCATATATACCGATAATCTTTTTATAATCTATATGCTGTATAAAAAGGACTTTCTCTGCTGGAGTGTAGCATTTTGGAATAAGTTTATCCCAAAGCGGCTCGTACGCTTGCTCTCGACATCCTTCATCATTCCAACATGGAGGCCGTACACGGGGCAGCGCAGAGGGCGTTTAAAGGTCGTAGCCGAGAGAAGACGAAGACCTGGAAAACACACCTCGCATTGGAGAGAAGCCTGTTCTGCGCTCCGCGCTGCCACACCACGCCCGTCCCTGACTGACAGGGAGGGAGATTGTGTTTAACTCCCGCGCTGGAAACCGCCAAAGGGGGAATCCGGGGCCGCGGGCGCTGGCTCTGCAGCCCCAGGAACATCTGAAGATTCAGGACCAGATGACGTTTACGGGTTTATCTGAGAAGCTGTGCGGGGTCAAAATACTCGCACCCTACATTGGAGCTCCCTATGTTTAATAGCTTATTGAAATCAAATGAGTGTTTCCGCTCTGTTTTTTTTTTTTTACTGGTTTGCTGTTTATCTAGTAGTGGTTTGAAGATGGAGACCAGGGAAGAACGAACAGCAGATCTGACCTTGACAGCTGAAGAAGGAAGGAAGAAGAGTGATGGAAGAGAGGAGAGGAGAGGAGAGGATGGAAGAGAGGAGACAAGGAAAGGGATGAGAATAGACAACAGGAGAGGAGAATAGAGGGGAGGAGGAGATAAGAGAAGGGGAACAAAGGGAAGAGAAGAAAAGGACAGAAAAAACGAGAGGAGAATAGAAGAGCGGAGGAGTAAATAACACATTCTGCCTGATCCGAGTTGGAAAATGCCAAGTTAGATGCCCTCTGGGAGGAGACACACACACGCACGCACGCAAGCACGCTCACACACACACACCAAATATTCATTCATTCATTCATTCATCTCTCTCTCTCAAAGAAAATGAGAAAAAAAGTTAAAAATTAGATTTAAAATCAGAGAAATTTCTGTAAAATACTAAAATAACTTCTAAGAACCCTCAGGAGATTTGGGTTGGAAAATGCCACACACAAAAACATAAATATTGAACTGGGAAGTCTGACAGTGCTTTTTCCAAAGTTTTTCTTCAGGATTAGAAAAACACATCTTACATTTAAAGGCTTTTTGGTGATATTATTGTTATTATTATTTGTTGTTGTTGTTGTCACTGTTTGTTGTCGACAGCCAGAGCAGGAATTGGAGGTTAAACAGCTTTTGGTCCAAAATGAAATATTCATGATTTGAATTTGAATAAGCTTTAAATTTGTTTTTTCAAATAAATAAATAAATAAATCCTCAGGAATGCGGATTTGTGGGGTGTATGTTTCGGTTGAGTCCTTATAAGGAATGAAAATCCCCCAAAAATAACCACGTCCTTCCAAACCGAGTCTCAAGTGGACTTTTATTTTTTTTAAAGCTGAATATTCAAGTTAGTCGTAACCTAAAAGACTGATTTCACACAACAGGAGATGTTTTGGGTCAGAATGGCGATAATGACGGTTTGAAAGAGATATTCTGCTGAGCAGCTCAGCCCGCCCCCGGAAGCTTCGCTGTTTTTCGGGAGTGAAGAGAATTCATCGATGTTTGCTGTATTATTTATCGTCGTCCTCCGGAGGGATCGATACGGAGCCTGCTTCTTCTTCTTCTTCTTCTTCTTTCCTTCTCTTTCTCCGTCTCGGTCTTTGAACTGGATTCTGTTTCATGGCGCAGGTTCAAACTCAGGAAAGGACTTTCACCAACTTCTTACCCTCAAAGGCAAAAAAGTTTTTTTCCCCGAAAAAGAACTTGATCCAAAGTTGGTTCCGTCGCGTCTTGAAGAGCTTCAGGTGAGAAGCTAAAGGGAACGTTTCATCCAAAGTAGTTTGTGGCACATGTTGATACAACAGAGAAACCCAAATGTTTCAAACGTGGTTGCATATTCAACAACAGCGTCTCTAGAGATATGGATTCCAAATGATTCAAATGTTAATATTTTTTTTAAATTGATTTCATAGTTGAAATCTTCTAAAATATTTTTTTGGACGATTATTTCTGCCCTCTGCAGGACGGGAACAGACTTCCGTGTTCAGGGTATCCACAGGAACAGGGGCGTATCGGATGATTATGGGGCCCATTTCAAAGCTTTACCCCCAACACCCTACCCCACCCTACGCGAAAACTGAGAACTTATTTGAATCACTAAAAAAAAAATCATTCAGGGGCCGTCGCAGGGGCAGGGCCCCCTGGTGGTTGGGGGCCCCTTTCATTTGAAATTGGTGAAACATAGGTCATTACCACCAGCACAGGAATGCTATACCTTTCAATCCATATTTATTTTATCATATGAATTACAATCTATAAAAAAAAATAATTCTTAGTTGTTGTTTATTTTATCAATTACAACCAGCCACAGCAGAAAAGGAGCTGAATTGAAGTCCTGGAACCAGAGTTTTCTCAACTCATTACAGTGAAAAGCGAATCAAGGTCGCAATGACGGTATGTGCCATGAGGAATGGTAGTTTAACGCGACATCCCTCTACAATGTCTCCTGGAGAAAGACAGACAGACAGACAGACAGACAGACACACACTACTTGAAAAATTTGGGGGGACGGTAGCTCAGGAGGTAGAGCTGGTGGTCTAGTAATCTAAAGGTTGCTGGTTCGATCCCAGGCTCCTCCTGCTAGCATGCTGTAATGTCCTTGAGCAAGACACTTAACCCCTCATTGCTCCTGATGGCTGCGTCCGTCGGTGTTTGAATAATTGTAAGTCGCTTTGGATAAAAGCGTCTGCTAAATGACTAAATGTAATGTAAAAAAACACTTAAATGTGGAAATAAAGTGAATGGGATTCTGCATCGTGAGCACAGCATCAGTTAATAACAGCGTTATACTGGACGGGGTGTGAGCAACGTGTGTGTTCCTATAGATGTAATATATACTGCATAATAAATATGTGAATGTATACTGTATACAGGCTAGAGATCATGATCAGAACTAGTCAATCTTATTTTAACTACTAAACACAAATTAATTTCCCATCTTTCAATTAAATAAGATAATTTCTCAATTTCATAATATCTCTCTATATGCTGACTATATTTAATATCATATATATATCTATAATTCTATATTTATAATATTATATAAAATCAACAAAAGATAATATATCATAATAATAATATATAATTGGCTCCTCCTATGTGTACCTATCTTTTGGGTTTGTCTAGCTATTCACCTTTTACACCAGATCTGTTGCAAAAACCTGTCCCAGCGACAGCACGGCAAGGAGAAAATATGAAGGACGAGTTCAAGGCAGTTTTTAATCGCATTATAACTTTTCAGAGTCACTGACAACTCTAAAGCGTCTCCATTGTTAAATTATTATTTTTCTGCGTTCTTATCTTTCCCGCGCAGCGTCAGCGTGAACGAAGCAGCAGAACACACAGCCCACTGCGTCCCCAACGACGCCCAAAACAAATCTGGAAACCGCCGTTAAATTACGTGTCGACACGGAGAGGGACTCTGCGGAGCCTTCCGGACATTTGGGTAGAATGAAAAAAATAAAATAAAATTTAAAAAAAGGATGCGTTTCGGGAATGAGTTAAAAAAGCAAAAAACAGACGAAGAAACAAAGTTCATCAGCGTACGGAGTCTCATCCGACCCAGGACGTGTCCATTTTAAACGGACGGGAACATTTCTCGCCAAAATGAGCAAAAACGAGGAAACTCATGTTGTCTGAGTGTATGCTCCAGCTCCATCCATCCATCCCTCCCTCCACCTCCCTCCCTCCCCCCCTCCGCCTTCTCATCCGGAGCCTCAGCATAGCGGCTTGCCGTGCCTCATGTTCTGGGCACACCTGCGCCCCAGGTTGGCCCCCTCCAGGAGCAGGTCGGAGAGGCGGTCCAGGCCCAGGCAGGTGGTGAGGGGGCTGAACAGGCCGTAGAGCCCCCCCAGGGTGATGCTGAGCGGCCAGGCCAGGCAGAACAGCACCACCAGCCACACCAGGCTCCAGAAGCACGACCCGCAGCTGGCCATCCTAGTCTGGGGAAGGGAGGAGGAGGAGCGAATGGGTTACTGCGTTCCAATTTGGATGCTAGCGTGCAAGTTAGTGTGCAAGCGTTTCTTAGTGTGCTCCCAAACCACAGCATGCATCTAATAGTAAGTAGGAAAGTAGGACGACAGCCGACAAAATATCATAGCATGTATTCACTGCACACGGGGGCGGCTCTGATGATTTTGGGGCCAGTTTCAAAGTGCTACCATGGCCCCCCCCCCCAACCCCCCAACCCAAAGGCCTGTTACACACTGGAAGCGGCGCTGACGCGAGGCAGACGGGAACAAAAAAGCTTGCGTTTCAAATGCTTCAATGTTAAGGGGCGCATGTTTTCATACCGCAGGCGGAGCGGGGGGCGGAGCTGGCGGACGCGTAGCCTTCCTTCAGGTCTCTCGTAGATTTCTCGTTTGTGGGTGCGAGGCGTACAGTCTCAAAAACGCACTGCCAGACATTGAATGACCTCGTGAAGCATGCTGTTTCTTTGCCCAAATGAAGCGTTTAGGTGTCATGTGGCCGATTCAGCTGATCGGTTCGAATAATTGAATAATATCGAGTTAATTTGCTGATAAGAAAAAGGAAAGTTTTACACAGTTTGAGGTTTACAATAAAAAAGGCAAAAAATTGAAATTGATGAATACAGCCGTACACCAAGGTGGCGTCGCCAGTGTCTCTGCTGCTCAAACTGTGCCCGAAAGCGCGGCTGCCGTCCATTTCAGTGCCGTCGCCGCGGCGCCAGTCATTTCCTCGCCTGCCGTTCGCCCACCCGTTTGAGAAACCGCCGGCAATCCTTCCTCCCGCCCCAACTCGCTCGAGGCCTGACGCCGCCCCCTCTTGAAATCTGAACCCTGATCCCACCACGCCTCGTGATGACGCGTTTTAACGCCAACAATTTGCGGAAGGGGCGGGCCGGTCCAAAACGGTGGGCGGGCGGTGGCGTTTGCGGGTGGAAGTACGTGTGAAAAGGCGTCGCTCAGCCACGTACTCAGGTCCCGCCGGACGTACGGCTGCACGCATCCCACCCTGCCGGCGCCTCAAAGGAATGAGCGCTCGGGAGACGTCGAGGGCGGAGCGTCGACATCCATTAAAGAGCGGAGCTTTGGCGCGCTCCTTGAAGCGACGGAACAGCGGTCGTTGCCATTTGCTACCAGGGAGAACTCGCACACCTGTCCGGGGTTTCGGTCCCAAACGGACCACAAATTTGGCCCTTTAGGAGCGAAATGTCAACACAAACTAAAGAATGTGTTTTGCGAGGCATTCTCCCGTCCCAGACCCACCTGTTTATTAGACATTCAGTTTACTCGACAGGTGATCAGATATTGGACTAAAATGATGAATAAACCGGATCTCGAGCGGCATCGAACGCGGCCGGTGTCCAACAGCCTTCAATGATCGCCGGGGGGGGGGGGGGGGGGGGGGGGGGGGTCCCGGGTCACGCCCTCTTTTTGGAGAAGACGGTCGGGGGATTATCGGACTGGAACGTGCGCGGTGATGATCTGGATGTACTTGTCAGGGTTTAGCCGCGGCCTTGACACGGCGCGATAAGCTGCTGGAGGTGGGAGGGGGGACGGTTTTCAATGATGAGCGGCCATTTTGGGATTTCGAGATTTTTCGCGGATGTGTCGTATGAGCTGCCGATGACGCGTGGTTAATGCACATGAAAGTCCAATTTTCTTATGTTTTTTGTCTTGATGTAATTTGGTTATGTTTGATTTGGAAATTAAAAAAATAATTTGATTAAAACTAAAAACTGTATTTTATTTTTAAGTTGTACGTTTTTTCCCCTCAAAAGGCTGTATGTATTGGTCTTTTAATTGCGAGGTAAATTCTGAGAAATATACAAGGAGAATGCATGAAAACTATGACTAATGTTGTAATAACAGGTAAAATGTGTAATGTAAAATGTCAGTTATTGTATTGGGATTACGGGATAAGAATAATATGCAACGACAAACCTTAAAACACAGCTTATCATATAATCAACCTAATAGCCACAAATAGTGGTTTGAAAAAAGAATAATAACTTAAAGGAAACCTTTATTACTGGATGATTTATGGATAATTACTACACAGCATTCCGGTAAATGATACCCATTTCCCTGTTTGATCAACTTAAATTATGGTGTGAATGCAGTGAATTAATGAGCAAATTAAATGACTTTGCTCAAGGGCGCAGTGCCATGTCCAGGAGTGACGTCAGGAGTCACACGCGTAGCTCGTGCTGCGAGACGCCTCTTTAATGTAATAAACAAAAGCACAAAAATGGACACGACACGCACTCCTCCCTTCTCATACCCAGACTTGATTTGCCTTTTCGTTGTGATTTTGTGAATTATTATTTTTAAATTATGATTCTACATTTATATTCCATATGTTACCCCTTGATTTACGTTTATTTTCTTTTAAAATTAAATTTCATCATTTTTATTGAGAATTTTTTTTTTTACTATATTCTAACAGATATACATTTTTTGTTAATCTCTTCCCACGAGTCAACCTGGATTTCCTGAACCGTAAACCTGAAGCATCAGAATCAAGAATCAAATTGTAGAATTATATTTAAATACAGGAAATGTAGGCCCTACTGAGTACCCATTGGCTAAAAAATATATAATAAATGCATAAAACTAAACAAAGAAAACTGCTCAAAATAGTTTTTATCAGTTAGCGCTGACCAGAGAAGACGAAGGGACAAGGAAGAATAAGAGACAAAAAGTGCACCAACAGTTCCTCGTGCATGCAGTTAGTTTCTATAGCGCGTGTGCATGGTTAGAGCGTTTGTTGAAATTCAAGGCAACGATCAACCCGGTGAATACCTGCCGTGTGAGTATAAAAGACATTTCGGTTCACCTTCAGCAGAGCAAAGTTCCAGAGAAAGAGACGAGAGACGAGATGTTTCTCCTCCTCCCGGCGTCTGGATGTCCGCCTCTGGTTCCCCTGGTTCCTGTAGGATGCCGTCGGCTCCGCTGCAGGGCTTGGCCACTTCCCACCAATTCCTCCCTAATTCCCCACAACAAGGTACGACACTGTGGGCAGCTGGACGGGACGCCCGACGGAGCAGCTGATAGAAAGACAGATATTTGGCCAAATTGCTCGGCGTGGCGGACGGACGAGGTTACACAACGCGGACATTCATGTGACTTGCAGCAGCAGCATGACCCGTGTCACGGGGTTCTGCAGAAGTGGAGTGGACGCCGAATAATAAGCCACTACGGTTTGAGGAAGAGGGGGAAAAAAAATAAAATGGTTGGTTACCGAGTCGACGATTGCAAGGGCGGTAATAAAGCATTCCTGGGTTGACTGAGTTCACGGCTTGATGGACTGGACTCTGAGTGGCGTGAGGCCAAATCACGAGTCTTCCATTTCATTTTTATGGATATCCACGATAGAACTTTCACTCAAAGCGTCGAGAGAATAAAAGTGATTTGGCCTCTCGCACAAAATATGCAAACAAATAACCAAGACTGTCGTTGAGTGAACCCTAAATTGTGTGTGTGCGTGTGTGTGTGTGTGTGTGTGTGTGTGTGCCTGTTCATCCATCCATTGTTGTCTCTCCAGCATCAGGCCGGATCAGCTCCACCGCCGCCGACCTCTTCCCTCGACGGCGGATGTCGGTGGTTGCAGTGTGACCGGCCTGGGGTCTGATTGTAGCGCGCCGACCTCTGGCGCATGATGACCAGCCGCTAAAATTGGGCGTGGCTGTGGTGCAGAGATAACCAACACCGTGGCCGCTGGTATGGAAGCGAAACATTTGCCATTTTGACATTATTTTGTGCAAAATGGCAACAGCGCGACGGCTGCGACTCAACCACCATACCAGTAGTAAACGATCACACAGGACGTGGAGCGGCCGAGGTGAAGTTATGAACGGCAAAACTATTTCCAGATCTCCAGTGCGTGCCGGCGGCGGATCCAGGGAGCGCTGGTTCAGATCCTTCCCAGCGCGGCGGCTGACCTATAAATGGAGCTTAGCGGCAGCTTGTCCAGACTTCCACAGGACCAGCCAATCAGATCGTCCGAAAACCAGCTGCGCTTAAAGAGGGGGGAGGGACGGGGGGTGTCGCGACGGGGGAGATATTAACAAAGCTTTGACTAAACACAATGGGTGCACATTATAGATAATGACGTAACGTGACGTACGGCGGAGGGGAGCCAGGATCGGACAGTTGTCTATGGCTTTTTTTTTTTATTATAAAAAAGAAAGACGGTTTACAAAAATGTTGAAACAAACAATCAACTTTCCTCCCGTGATGTGTCCATGGTTTGTGTGGAACACGCATCTAAAAATACAATGGTTGTGGCTCATGCGAGAGAGGTTGAAGCCCCTCAGTGAGACGGCTCCTGCTCCGCTCCGCTGTCCTCCCCGTCGCTGTCGCTGTCTCTTCCGGGATGTTCCGGCATCTTGGCGTGCTCCTTGGGCGCCTCGTTGGCGTCCTGCGTGGCCTCCGCCTTGGCCTCCGCCTTGGCCTCCGCCTTGGCCTCCGCCATCTCTTCGGCGCCCTGGGCGGTTGCTTCTGAGCGCCCCTCTCCCTCGGGGGCGCCCTGCTCCATGGGGGTCTCCTCCTGGTTCTCCTCCCGGTTCCCCTCGGAGCCCGCGGGCCCCTGGCGGCCGGCCGGCCCCGTCCCGCTCTGCTGGGGCGGCAGAGCCAGCTTCTGCTGTTGCTGGGCGGAAAGAGGGGGAAAAGCGGCTCAAGCACCAAGGCGTCTCAAGTTAAAAACTAAACAAGTCGTTGCAGGTCGTTGTCTCCAAGTACAGGTGACAACATAAAATACAGGATCACCAGATTGTGGTTATCCCCTCAAGTATCTCTATATAATTATGATCTCATATATATATATATATATATATATATATATATATATATATATGAGGTTCTATAATATAATTCTGAAACACTTCCGACATTCCCATACGATTCAATTATATTGTTAGAATTTCTGAATGAATTTGAAAATTGTAATATGGCTCTTCGTTTGGAATAAATGTATGCTTAAATGAAATACCACCATAGTTATGAACAAGTTGAAATATTTTAATGATAATGATATACGTATGAATAACGGAGGAAAAAGGAGAAACGGGGCAGTGAACAGGAGGAGGGAAAGGGCTTCAGTTTTAATCCCCGGCCCTCCGGCGAGGGGCTCCGTGCATACAAATTCGTTATTATCATAAAGGTCATATATTCAATCCTTCCAAATTTTCTTGGCTTTTTCTTTCGGTTAATTCATCCTTAATACGCCCGTGTTTCTGCCGGGACAAGATCCCGATGCCACATGGAGCAACCACCCTCACGTGTACCGATGCACCGCTTATACTGTAGCATCATTTGCACGTCTCTTTTTTTTCCTGTTGTCTGGAAACGGTACCGAGTTTTCCCTGACACCCCTCATCTATATTATATGCTGTATTTGTGACAAAGAAATACATTTCTTTTTGTTTACATAAATAAAATCTAGTCTTTTCGCCTGTCACTCTGTTGGTATTTTATGGCTGTGTTTAACCGCCCCCCACCAGACTGCTCCGCCTGCCATTACCCAGCTGTTTATTACGCTACTCTACCGGTCAGGGCATACGATACGCTGAGCTGAGCTCTGGGCCCGTTATGTCGCCACGTGCCGAACAAAACAATGCACGTACATCTGACCTATTTCCCTCACTGCATTAAAGTTTAAAGGTTAAAAAAACCCACAACAAACTAAAATAGCTGCTGGAGAGAGAGAGAGAGAGAGACCTTGATCTTTACAGCTGCTTCCTGTAGGAGAGCTGGAGGAAGGTGAGGAGAGAGGAGTGTGTCTGGAGAAAATCTTTAAACCATACACACACACACTGTATATACATACATATATATATACATATATATACATACATATATATATACACATACATATATATACGTGTGTGTACACACACACACACACACACACACACACACACACACACACACACACACACACACACACACACACACACACACACACACACACACACACACACACACACACACACACACAGGGGAGAACAAGTATTTGATACACTGCCGATTTTGCAGGTTTTCCTACTTACAAAGCATGTAGAGGTCTTTTATTTTTATCATAGGTACACTTCAACTGTGAAAGACGGAATCTAAAACAAAAATCCAGAAAATCCCATTGTATGATTTTTAAGTAATTAATTTGCATTTTATCGCATGAAGTAAGTATTTGAGCACCTACCAAGCAGTAATAATTCTGGCTCTCACAGACCTGTTTGTTTTTCTTTAAGAAGCCCTCCCATTCTCCACTCATTACCTGTATTAACTGTACCTCTTTGAACTTGTTACCTGTATAAAAGACACCTGTCCACACTCAATCAATCAGACTCCAACCTCTCCACAATGGGCAAGACCAGATAGCTGTCTAAGGACATCAGGGACAAAATTGTAGACCCGCACAAGGCCGGGATGGGCTACAGGACAATAGGCGCGCAGCTTGGCGAAAAGGCAACAACTGTTGGCGCAATCATTAGAAAATGGAAGAGGTTCAAGATGACAGTCAATCTCCCTCGGTCTGGGGCTCCGTGCAAGATCTCACCTCGTGGAGCCTCAATGATCATAAGAAAGGTGAGGGATCGGCCCAGAACTACAGGGCAGGACCTGGACAATGACCCGAAGAGAGCTGGGACCACAGTATCAAAGAAAACCATAACACACTTCGCCGTCATGGATTAAAATCCTGCAGCGCACGCCGGGTCCCTCTGCTCAAGCCAGCGCATGTCCAGGCCCGTCTGAAGTTTGCCAATGACCATCTGGATGATCCAGAGGAGGAATGGGAGAAGGTCATGTGGTCTGATGAGACCAAAATATGGCTTTTTGGTTTAAACTCCACTCGCCATGTTTGGAGGAAGAAGAAGATGAGTACAACCTCATGAACACCATCCCAATCGTGAAGCATGGAGGTGGCTTTTCTGCAAAGGGGACAGGACGACTGCACGGTATTGAGGGGAGGATGGATGGGGCCATGTATCGCGAGATCTTGGCCAACAACCCCCCTCCCTCAATAAGAGCATTGAAGATGGGGCGTGGCCGGGTCTTCCAGCATGACAACGACCCGAAACACACAGCCAGGGCAACGAAGGCGTGGCTCTCAAGGTCCTGGAGTGGCCTAGCCAGTCTCCAGACCTGAACCCAATAGAAAAATCTTTGGAGGGAGCTGGAAGTCTGTGTTGCCCAGCGACAGCCCCGAAACCTGAAGGATCTGGAGAAGATCTGTATGGAGGAGTGGGCCAAAATCCCTGCTGCAGTGTGTGCAAACCTGGTTAAGAACTACGGGAAACGTCTGATCTCTGTAATTGCAAACAAAGGTTTCTGTACCAAATATTAGGTTCTGTTTTTCTGATGTATCAAATACTTATTTCATGCAATAAAATGCAAATTAATTACCTTAAAATTATACAATGTGATTTTCTGGATTTTTTTTTTTATTCAGTCTTTCACAGTTGAAGTGTACCTATGATAAAAATGACAGACCACTACATGCTTTGTAAGTGGGAAAACCTGCAAAATCGGTAGTGTATCAAATACTGGTTCTCCCCACTCTATAAGAGCAGCTGGTGTAGCATAACCTGCTCTTACTGACTGCTGCAGTGACCGCACTGCAGAACCAGGTCTGGAGGTTCTGACTAAATCATATGGAATCGCATCTTCTCTTCTGCCCTTGATATGAAAAAGGTCGAGAATCAATGTTTCAAATATTCTAATCCAACTAAGGTCAATCCCACTGCATTGTATGGAAATGTATGGTAGTAAATAAGGTGTTTTCTTATCTTATTGTGATAGATTGTAAGCAGCGATTTCATTATCTTTTTCTTCTTTATTAGACTACTGTAATAATCTACTAACACACGGCCACCTTGAATTGACATTGGAACATTCAAGTTCAGGTAGAACGTTCATTTGCCTCAATTTAGCCGACCAACTCACCTTCTAGTGAATTAGGTGAAGTCAATGTGAGAATTTGACTTCTGACACTAATGAAAAAAATACGTTGAAATAATGGCGGTCAGATCGATGACTTGTGTGTAGCATTATTATGTGATGGATGTGATGAGTGAACCGCAGATCTGTGGCTGTTACCTGGCGGTGCTGCTGGCTGCTCTGCATCATGTGCATGTACATGTTGTACACCAGGTTGGCCATCTCCGGCATGTTCTTCACCACGTGGTCCGGCTGCTTGGACGCCTCTCTCTGACGGAGACAAGAGAACGAGGAACACGCGAGAGGAAGCAAGTGTTAAGAGTGACACGTCTGAAAGGGGAGGCGGCAACAAACCGTGTGGCTTTCGTTAGGATGGCACATCTCTTTAAGGCGCTTCCCCCTCGTTAACCGCAGATATGGTAGAACACGCGGAACAATCTATCGGATCTTCCGCCGTTTGTTAAATCAAAACAAATCTCTCGCTCGCCGTCTCCAAGTCTCAGCGGTCACACACACACACACACACACACACACACACACACACACACACACACACACACACACACACACACACACACACACACACACACACACACACACACACACACACACACACACACACACACACACACCATCTAAAGCCGCTGGTAAAAATTGGTATGCAAGCCGAGCCACGGAGAATAAAAGCCGAGGAGGCAGGGAGGGAGAGTACTCATTCTGCTGGTCTGCCGCCTCGGAAATTGTGCGGTAATATGCTAAAGTGACAGCGGCCCACTGGGCGGGACGGGAGAGCGATGTGGGTTAGCGAAATTTAAAAACTAAACTGCCCGTGGTTTTTATTGCTGGCAAGCAATCGAAGGGGGTGGAGAGCGGGGGTGGTGGGGGTTTGTTTAAGTGCTTCTCTAATACGGTGACATGGTGTTTTACTGCCTCTACTGTACTGTGCACGTGGAGCATTACGCTGCTTTATCTTGTGCCCTTTACAACTGGTTCTGGACCAGTGACGTTGGGCTTGGATCCAGGATACGCAGGGGCACATGTGCGCCCAACAGAGCCGTCCCCCCCCCGTGGAAATAGGCGACGGAAGTGTCACAGGGCCAGCGGGTGTTTCCACACACGCCGCTCAGACGGCGGCCGTCGAGCGCTGGCCTGCCGGGATTTGGGAGAGCTTCTTTGCCTTCTGACCTTCCAGAATTAATTATAGCCCGGCCTGTGTTTTCCCCCGACTAGCATATGCATCCATCCCCCCCGCCCCCCGCAGAATGGTGTTGGCTGAGCGGGGCAATAAAGATGCCATTCAGAATATAGAGGCAGGATTAGACGGAGGCTCTGGGAGTTCAAGGGTTGAAAAGTTGTAGAACGGGGAAGAAAGGAAAACGGGCGCTCCTGTGGAACAAAGCGTGGCCCCGCCATGCCATCGGAATGTTGAGCCGGTTACCCCAAAATAAATTGCAGGGGGCGCGCATTTGGAAGGTTATTGCACTCGTGTGTCCATCCCTGCGCGCGGGTGTGTGCACTCACAGGCTGCTCCTGGTTGAAGTATTCATGCGGGCGGATGTGCAGCTGCAGCGGGCGGGCGGTGAGCTGGTTGAAGGCGGGCGTCAGCTCGAAGCAGTTCTGGAACAGGGCGACTCTGGCGAAGATGTAGAGCCCCAGTCTCGCTCTGGACATGGCCACCACCAGACGCCTCACGTCCCTGGACGGACAAACGGAAAATGGGTTGAGGATTGCTTTCACAGAAGGAAAAAAAACAAACAAAAAAACAAAAAACAAAAAAAATTAAATAGAAGTGAGAAAGTAAAGAAAAAAGACAGAAAAGGCCGGCGTGGGAGTGGAAGGCGACTCAGATCAGAAGTGAAGAAGAAGAGGAAGGAGGGGGGAAACGGAACGAAAATCGAAGCGAAGGGATCAGAGTGGAAGGAACGACTGAAACATATTGCGGTGGAAGGGAAAAGGCAGAGCGTAGGAGGGAGAAGGGTTTAGAGGAGGATAAGCAGCGCTAGGTGAGGGGGAGAGACACGGGGAAAAGGCAGGGAGACGGAGGAGAGGAAGTCAGAGGGCACGAATAAACAAGGCAGACAAAGGGAAGAGGGGGAGAAGCCAGAGAGGGCAAACAAGCTGTTTTTTTCCTTTCCTGCCATCCACTAGAATTAAGGGATTAGAGAGAGCGAGAGAGTGAGAAAGAGCGATAGAGCGATAGAGCGAGAGAGAGAGAGGGAGAGAGAGGTTACTTTTCAGAGTCTGCAGATTCCCGCTCAACTGGCTATAATAGGCAAAGCGTTTAATAAAAGATCGTTTACTGGCTGCTCGCCTGCTCCCACAGCACAGGGATGTCACTGGAGACTCGTATACCTCATTTAAAGTGCCCTGATAAGACCCATTGTTAGCCCTGGATTTCTACCCCCATTCCAACCCCTCGGAGAAAGGCTGCAAGTCTGGCTCGGGGGCTGCACTTCTGCCACCGGACGATTCCCAGCGAACACATGTCGGCTTCACGATGCGCAGGCTCTCAGGGTGAGGGCTGTGTTAGTTAACCGTGTAGGCTAAAGCGAGGAAAACATTAGCACAGCCAGAAAAATAGATTAAAAAACATTTCCCCACAGTGGTTGGTATCTTATTCAAGAGGAAATTAAGGCAGCCTCTGACCTGCTGGGAAATGCATTGCAAGCATTCCTATTGGCAATATGATATAATGACTTGAGAAAAGATTATGCATTAGCATTAGCGGGCCAATAAATCTTCAAATCACACAAAAGAACGGCTTGATTGATGTCCACTCTGCGAGCGTGGAATATGATTTGAGAGAAGCGAGAACAAGTCATTGGCTGAGTTAAGCAGCTCTGGTGATATTCAAAACAATCTGTTTTTCCGTTGCATAATTTGGCTCAAACTCAGGCGTTCGCACTTGTGAACCCAAATAAAACACACCAACACACAAGATTTGGCCTTGTGTATATGCATGCGTGCGTACGTACACACACACACAAACCGCCAACAATGAGCCAGTGAGAGGACATGGGCACAGCATGAGATTAGAGAGATTAAACCTTGCAATATGCACGGCGTGCATGTAAATGAATTTAAAAAAGGAAGCGTGGAAAATAATGCCCACAATTATAGATTGTGTAAACAGGTTTGTGTGCACCGGAACGCCGTGCTGGAGGCAAGGCAGACCGATGGCGGGCCAGCGGCGCCCGCAGACAGGGCTCTGCTGTTCAGACACACGCCCGGGCTGTGTTGCGACGCGACAGGGCAGAGCGGACGCAGCGCGCCTCGTCTGGGTCTAACGTGCGCGGGTTCATGCATGAGCGCACTACGTCCCCGCACGCGAGTTTGTGTACACGTCGGTGTGTTTGGATGTCCGCACACACGTCGCCGTGTGCATCAGCAGGAAAGCTTCCCTTGTCAAAGTGAGGGTCAGCTGCGCGTGGTTGTCACGGCAGCAGGTTGCCATGGCGAAGGAGACCGGGAGGATGGAGGGTGGGGAGAATGGGCGGAGGGAAGGGCCAGTTGCGGTCGCTGGAGTGGCCCCGGTGTGGGGCGAAACACAAGGAGCACAGAGGGAATTTCTCATGAATCACTGCTCCCTCCCTCACATGGAGCCGACCATTCAGGAGCACCAGGTACACCCAGATGTGAATGAATTAGAAGAAGACGAGGAACAAGGAACAAATGTGACACATTTCTATTTACTTAAAGAAAAGAACATTTCACAGTCAGCTAATTTCATGACGATATCAATGAGAAGCATTGGTCTGATTAAATTCAAGTGAACACAAAAATATGTATTTAAAAAATAAATATATACAAATCTGTATTTTTGATAGCCTTGTAAGTGAATGGCAACCTTTCATCATTTCTTAAAGCTGTTTAATATGTATTTTGCTCAACAAAAAAATCTACTAAAATTGCAATGAGCCTGTTGTACCACACACCCCCCATGTACATAATTTGAATTATTTGTTTATTACAGAAACAAAAGGTTTGTTTGTTTTTGTGTTGTAGATTCTATTAAGTCTATTTCTGGACTTGTCAGTGAGTCTGACATCCGTTCACTGTACAGTCACCTCCTCCCTACCCCTCCTCCTGCGTCCCACTCAGCTCTCCTAAACGGGACTGGTATGCCTTCAACTATAACCACTATCATTTCCTTTCATAGACCTATGGCAGCACGCTCATTATCACGCCCCCTCAAGGCTTATCATAATATTATAATTTGAGTTCCTCAACAACCTGTGTTACCCGTTGCTGCTGCTATCTGTAAACGTTGGTCTTTTAAAACATCAGATCTCGAAATAACAGTTCCTTGTTACGTCATGATTTTATTACTTTTAATATATATTTTTTTAATCATCAGACACTTGATTAAGTCAGGGAGACTGCAATCTTCTTATTAAAGGAGCCCCCCCCCCCATCCTATTTTACATTTCTCCACCAACCCAGGCTCTCAGGCAGGGGAGGGTGGGGGCGCTGCTGTTATCTATGGAAAGGCTTTAAAATGTACTCAAATTTCACATACTGTAGCAGTTTTACATCATTTGAACATCTTGGTTTCATGGTTAAATTCTAAGGGTTCGGTGATCATTTTAATAAAATACAGACCGCCTAGACCAAATAATACCATCACACAAGAATTTGCTGAGTTATCTCATTGGATGTCAAAATATGACAAAATTCAGATTGTAGGTGATTTTAACATACATGTCTGCTGCCCAGCCGGACGTTTCTCACTTATTGAATGGATGTTCTTGACTCTTTTTACCTCACTCAAGCGGTACGAGAACCGACACATTCTAAGGGCCACACCCTCGACTTGGTCCTGTGCAGTGGTCTCGGCCCTGAAAACGCTGAGGATATCTGTGTCTGATCACAAAGCGGTTTATTCAGTGTGGTCTTATCCCAATTTACTATTACTCACAACAATCCTGTCAGCCGCCGTGTTTTTTCAACTTTGTCAATGAGCAAGTTTTCTGAGCAGTTCCGTGCTGCTGCTCTGCCCTTAACTGCCTTTTATCCAGATTTTAACACAGAGGAGCTCGTCTCCCATTTTAATGACGTGTCTGACTGTCCGGGACTCTGTCGCCCCTCACAAAGACAACAAATCCAATAAAACATCGCAGAAGAAAGGAGCGGAAAGGAAGCAGAGTGGTTTACACGTGTTTCAGGAGATCTGTAAAAAGGCTATGGGCAATTATCAAAGGGCAGCTAAAGAAGCAAGAGCAACTTTCTTCTCCAAACTGATTTTTGCAAACCATTCTGATGCCAGGATTTTATTTAAGATAATAGACCCCGTCAACACCCCTCCCCCCCTGTCATCTTACTGAGGCCTCACCAGAGATGTGTGAGGAGTTTTTAAACTTTTTTGCACATAAAGCTGAGAATATAAGAATATAAATACTCCCCCAGACCAAGTTATACATGCCAGGAGGGACATTGACAGTTATTTAAGCAATTTTTGAATCACTTTAATTTTTATTTGAAACTCTATCCCACATGAAATCAACAACGTGCGGCCTTGATATTATCCCCACCGCATTTCTTAAAGGTGATAATTTCACCTAGTATATTATCAATTATAAATAGCATTTTTCCTCCTGTTTTTAAACATGCTGTGGTCCATCCTCTTTTCAAAGAAACCTAACCTCCATCCCTCTATCCTTAACAATTTTAGGCCCATTTCTAAACTTCCATTTCTATCAAAGGTGTTAGCGAAGGTGGCATCAACCCAGCTTTTAAGATTTTATGTGTCATAATAACATCTTTGAGAAATTCCATCCTGGTTTTAGTGCTTTACATAGTACTGAACCTGCCCTCCTCGAAGTAACCAACGACATCCTTTTAGCAGCTGACAGGGGGAGAAAGTGCGATCTTAATTCTTTTAGATCCAAGTGCAGCCCTTGACAGTGAAGATCGCGCCGTTTTTAATTGACCGTCTTAACACCTAGGCATCAAGGACACTGCACTTGGCTGGTTTCATTCCTACCTTTTAGAAAGAACCTTTGTATTCTCCATAGGTAACTACTCACCCTCTACAACTCCCACGTGCGTGGTGTACTGTTCTATTTCCGGTCCAATTTTATTTTCAATCTATGTGCTGCCTCTTGGCCAAATTGTCCAAAGACACAATGTCTTTTTTCATTGCTACGCAGATGACGCACATATATACCTCCCTCTGAGACCTGGTGACCCAAACAGCCGAGCTGTTGTTGTAGATTGCCTCAATCGCGTCAACAGTTGGATGGCACAGAATTTTCTTCAGCTCAATAATTCAAAATCAGAAATCATATTGTCCACTCTCCCAAATTCTACCAGTCAAATTGAGAGGGGCCTTGGTTCTCTGTCCGTAAATGTGTAGTCTGTTGCCAGAATGTCAGAAATACTATTTGACTCTGACCGAAACTTCAAACCACAAATTAAAAAAAAATTGTCCCGTCCCGCTTCCCTTTAACTGGGAACCATTTCAAGGATCAAACCAATACTACCACACAGCAACCTGGGAAAAGTAATCCACGCCGTAATTTTCTCACAACTAGACTACTGTAAATCCCTCCTTCCTGGCATCAACCAAAAGTCACTCTACCGCCTCCAACTAGTCCAGAAAGCAGCAGCTAGCCTTCTTACCGCCTCCAAAAGACGACATTACATCACCCAAATCACGACTTCCCTCCAGTGGTTCCCTGTTCGGTTCAGAATCGATTATAGGATTTTACTGATCACTTTTAACGCACGTCTGGGTCTGACTCCCAAGCTACATAACAGATATGCTGACCACATATGAGCCAGTGCACAGCCTCAGATCCTCAGGCGGGGCCCTTCTGTTTGTTCCAAAGTCTAGACTTAAAACTAAAGGTGACCGTGCCTTTTCTGTCAGGGCCCCTCGGCTTTGGAACGACCTGCCTGAGGGGATGCGGCTGGCAGAGTCAGGGACTTCCTTTAAATAATTTCTCAAAACCCATTTTTATAGATCTGCTTTCATGTGATGTCGCCCGCTTTCTTTATTTATTAAATTGTTTATCATTGTTATTATTTATGTATTGTATATTTGTATTTCTTACTACTATCTCGTATTTATTTATACATTTTTATTGTCTATTTATCGGTTTTTGAATTTAATGAATTAATTTAATTCTTTTTTTATTAATGTTCCTTTTCCTTTTAAATCCATGATCTGTGCACTCTGCTTTTATTTCATCTGTCAAAGCACTTTGTAAACTGTGTTTTTGAAGGTGCTATATAAATAAAGCTTTTATTATGTTATTGTGCTATTTATGGACTGATCTTATCGTTTTCCTGTGTTATTGGACATGGACTAATGGAGTAAAAAAAAAAAAATCTGTGTTTTGTAATGAGATGTTACATTAACAATGCTTTGGGGAAGTGATTAGGACGCTAACACATACTACACAGTGCAGTGGTGGGTTAAGGAAGCATCTAAGCGTAGCGTCGGCTGAAAATACAACTTGAAATGGGCTGCCAGTGTTATCCAGTGGAAGACAAGATCGAATGAATGATACCAGCGAGGGCAGGCCTGGGGCTGTCAACAAGACGAAGCACCGCGTTCCGCTGCATGTTGCATTTTACGCACCCCGTGCCATCAGTTCATGGCTTTATTTGGTGGATGAGTTAAAAAACAAAAAAACAAAGAAAAAATTTAGTTTTTTTCGAGCAAGAAACAAGTTCTGCCAAATGACTGATTATTTCTAAACACAGTAAGTACCATTTTCATACTTGTTCATGTGCGCTTGGCTGAGTGTTTATGACCTACAGTATGTCCATCTGCAAGGAGTGGTCTGATAGTAAAACATGCACCAGAGTAAAGGTGAAGAAATCATTGGAATCACGTGGCAGCCTTGGAACGAAAGCACAGTGATTCACCAAGAAAGAAAATAAGGAAGCAGAATAACAGGAAGGGAAATCAAACACAAAAAGCAAAAAGACAAAGATAAGAGGATGCAACAAACAGAAGAAACCGTTGAGAGCGATCGAACATTGGATGAAAAGACATTAAACTTACCAGTGCAGTGTGGTTAACCAACACGCTACTTAAAGCCACTAATAGTCTGTTCAAGGCCGTGACTTTGATCAAAGCCTGACTCTTTGTTCAATATTCTCACCCCAATCATCACTGCACAATGGCTTTTCTTAACCCACACAAAAAAGTAGGGATCGTTTCAAAGAAGTGCTCGGCTCTTAAGCGCCGTCTCAAAAGCTGCCTTTATCCACCCCCACTCCCCGCCACTCCTCGCCAAAATTAAGCTCTTAAAAAGACTAAAAGCAAGTTTAGAGCTGCAAATTTTTTAGCTAACTTCACAGCTAGATAAGATAAAAAGTGAAAACCTCCCGGAGAGCACCGTCTCCAGAAAAGCCGAGTGCCTGTACTTCTGCTGTGTCCTCTCCCTGGGGGCATGTGCGCCTCGGTCCCCAGGAGACATTGTGTGGATGTATTATTTGGCCGGATTGGTCCCAGTGAGGTGTGTACTCCAGGACAGGTGAGTGTTTCTGACAAGTGCTTACCTCAGGTGTCCTACGGCTTTGGTGCGAACCAGTGAGAGGATGATGTAGTCGTTCTGCTGACCCTGGAACCTGTCCACCGTTGTCACCTATGCAGAGACACACAACACACCACTGCTAAGGACTTGACTGTTTTGAAGAATAATTGAGCAGATGTGTTTGTAACCGCTGGGACTTAGGCTTTAGGTGCTTACAAGCGTGTGGTAGCGAGCTTCCCTTCCAGAAATACCGGGATGCTTGGATATTTCTTAAGGTCGAGTTAAACGGCATCGGTGGCTGCTTTTTGTTGTCGTTTCCGTTATCGTGTCGGGGCACATGGGCAGGCCGGCGGCGCTAATGCAGCTTAGAGGGCATTTACCTCAGCAAGCTACTTACTTGAGCCCCTGGGGCCCGAGGCCACGGCACCGGAGGGGTCGAGTATTTCCCCCCGCTTGATCAGGGACTATTTGGAAGAGAGACGGAGAGCCGAGGGGAAGGAAGCAGCTCGCTCTGGGATTTTCCCCAGAGCAAAAACGAAAATTTGTGTCAGCCAATTTGTTTTTTTTATTACTTGGTAATCCTGCACCGCTGAGAGGAACACTCATCCCCGCAGCAGTCTGACGAAGAAGAAGAGCACTTTGCGAGCTCTATGATGTAAGGTTTGGCAACAGCATGCTCCATTTGTACTTTATGAAGGGATGTAAGCGGAAAATGCCAATAAGACAATACTCACAGCGTTTTCTGCATCAGTATTTTGTAGACGTGGCACTTTTTAGGGTTTTCAGATCCATGAATTCTCCTCAAGTCGTGTGGACGTGGTGAAACATAGCTTGAATACCACGTCAACACATCATCCAACAATGTGCAGTGGGCAACCACAAAGCAAAAGTTGCCAAATTGACCACATAGCAGAGTGTGCAAGTCAAGTATACATCTTTAATGTGATGGCCTGTGGTTTGAAAATACTTCTTAAAGATGTAGCTTTATTCTGAGTTGAGCTAGGTTTAACTCCAACCAAGAAATCTCAGTGCAGTACAGATGTAAACAGTGTAGTACAGATGTTAACAGTGCAGTACAGATGTTAACAGTGCTTCCCGGAACTTAGTGGGCCCAAGGTCTTCAGCCCAGGCAGGGTATCGTAAATAAGCCTTGGGTAGTGAATAGATTGATGATTACAGATTTCATTACTGCGTACAGCAACTTAGGCAACACCACTGAAACTGAATAGATATCTCTGCATCTTGGCCCCAAAGTATTTGTTGAAAGATTAATACATTTTTCCCGACTACATTAATTTGCTTTATATGGAAATATTTCCATATAAACACACACCTTTGAGTCGAGTTGAGCGATAGGAAGAAAGAAAGAGAGGGAAGTGGACCAGTGTTTATTTTCAACCCCGTGTTGCTATGAAGAACAGGTGCAGCACCGGGGGCAACAATATGTTGGCTTTATAAGAGCGTGAGGCCTGGAGGTCTCTGCTCAAATCAAACTGCCACCGACAAAGACTGGGAGGATCCCCCATCCCCCCACCTAGTTCAGTGGTTGACCTGAAAAAACAGCCAGCCGCCATGCCCCCCCCCCCCCCCCCCAACCCCCTCCCTCCAGAACATCGACAAGAAACATACAAGTAAATTTGACATATTCAGCCACACAGATATTTGCATGAGCGCAAATCCTCACACACGGCTTAGCTTACAGACTGTAGACTGAAGCAGCTAAATATGGCTCGCGTTTTGAGCCAAAACAATGCAACTTGTTTTCCAAAGGAGAGGGGGAAAGGAAAGTGAGTTATTCTTAGCAGACAGAGAGAGAGAGAGAGAGAGAAATGAATACAAGAAGGAATGAAAGAGAGAAGGAGGGAGGGAGGGAGGGAGTGAGACAGAGGATGAGCCCCCCGCCACCACCACAGGGCAAAGCATTTTGCATGGTATTTAGTTATTTATGTGTAATTTTCCAGGGACTGAATTGCAGAGGTCATGTCACGTCTATGGATAGACTCGTAAACAAACACACACACACAGAGACACACACACACACACACACACACACAGCCAAAACACGCAGACACAAAAACCTGTGTCTTGTTAATAGAAGTCATCTGACTGAGACGGCGTTATTTTCTATCACCTTCCTCTCTTCCCCCTCATTGCACCCCGACAATTACACTCGTTCCCTCAGTAGATTGCCTCGCAGTAAAAAAAAAAAAAATCCCTATCCCCCTCTCTGTTCTCCCCCCCTCTCTCTTTGTGTCAGTTTTGTCTTATTCATGGATATTATGATCCAACAAGGCGTAGAATGCAATTATCCAATTTCTCCATTTTTCTAGACGAGTTGATTTAATTTAACAAATATCTTTTGACGGAAAACGGCGTTCAAACGCGATGCGGTACACAAAGGAGTTGCGAGATACCATCTCCCCATCCATCGTCCGTCCCCTCCAACAACCTGGCGGCTTGGGGATATTGGGCCGCGGCTTGCACCTCTTCCCTGGATCTGGGGCCTCTCACCTTTGATTTATTTTTAACCCGGAGGGCCTGCTGTAATGCTCCTCGCTATCAGGTGAGGAAGAATCTCGCATGGCTTTCAGGTGGCTTTGGGTCTGAGGAACCACGCCGATATGCGTCCCAAAACGCGAGCGTGTCTGTCGAGTTTACCGTCGTGCTGCCGGGGGAGGATTTCCCGTCGTTCCAGACGCACTCGCTTCAGCAGGAAATGAGGGAACTCGACGGGAGCGAGAGAGAAGATGAAAGGAGGTGTGTGAGAAAGAGCCATGTTTTGATTGATTTTGGCTAAAAGCTTCATCTAGCATCGACCCCCCACCCCCCCGCCTTCTCACCCTACATCTTATTTCTCTCCAACACTCCACACCCCTATTGCTGCGTATTCCAACCAAAGCAAGGAGCGATTAACGTTATCGCACGACTAGGAGATTCCATCAGTGGAAGCAATTAACCCCAGACTCTGCACCATCCTCTCCGTGGGGACTGTTTTGTTTGGGGAAATGGAAGTAAGAGCACCACTTCGAGTTTTCATTAATGTGTTAATTTACGGTTCAGCCTGGTTACTTATCAGGTTAAAGGCTAACAAAGTGGGGAAAAAAGGAAAAAAACTCCGGCCTGTGACTACTGTCAACCGGTCTCCCTCTCTCTCTCTCTCACCCTCATTTCTATGGCGGCAGCGGAGTGGGGCTGCGGCTGACAGTTCCCCAGATATGTGGACGTTCTGGGCCGGCGCTTGACGCCGTCAACTTTTAGCCGCATGGCGTTTCTAATTTTCCCCCCTCCTTCATGCTCCTCAGCAAATCTCAACCTCCTGTCATCCGAGGCACACAGATCGCAGCTCGGCATCCCCAATAATAAAGAGAGTTCAAAGAATAGAGAGAGAAAGAGGATAATACAACTAACCTGGAGTGGATGGGAAATGGGCGAGAACGTCCACAGGGGATGGGGACTAGGCGACATATCGTCATAATATTGATATTGTGATAGGAGATAGGAGAGGTTATTTTGGTTATTTTGTGATATAGTTAAATGGTGTCTTTAAGGCTGCATTACAGTAAAGTGATGCAAATTTCAAACTTCATAGACTGTACTAATCGATGGCCTCCTGCTTGGTCATAATGTCCATATTACGAATGACCGTTTCTCAATATTTCTTTGTGTAAATATCTTATGAAGGCCCCACAATATTGTTATCGATATTGCTGACATTTGCCAAAAATATTGTGATTTGATTTTGACAATATGGCCCAGCCCTAAAAATGGAGCGAGAATTGAGTTTACACGCCCAATAGAACCAAAGTCTGCATTCTCCTTCCTCACACACATTCAGTCTTCTTTTCAGAGTTGTGACAGTTTGGTCCGTAAAACCATAAAGACAGACCTCAGGATAAATGTTTCGAGCTCATCATGCAGCACGGCGAAGGAAAGTGACACACACACATGCACAGACGCACACACACACACACACACACGGAGCTGGGGTGAAGGTGTAAAGAGTCTGCGATACATGTAAGTGAGAGCTGCTGATTTCTCGCCGGGTGCGATGAAGGATATCAGAAACCGGGTGGTAATGCTCCCAGACTGTAGCTGACATCCGGAGGTGTGAAGAGCGTTTGTTCACCGTCGCTCTCCTAACTACACTGGGTCTGCCTGAGTGATACACACTGGCTTTAAGTGAAAACACATCAGCTGGGAGCTGGGATACCTCCCTGACAGGAGACAACAGAAGTGTGGCTCGCAGGAGGTGTTAGGAACGTGTGTGTGTGTGTGTGTGAGAGAGTTTTCAGATGTTAAGTATCCTAGAGGGATGCCTACAAAAGTCAAACGTGTTTAATTTGACTTGTCAGGTAATGTCTTTTTGTCCAATTTGGAAGTCTTCTCCTGCTCTTGGCACGGTGACATCTTGTTTTGTCTAAAGTTTCGATTTTTACAAAAATCAAATCAGTTTGTCTTTATCACAGACACGCAGAGTTATTCATTTTGCACTGCCCAGGACTTTTGATGTCAAACATCTTAAAATTAAAAGTTTGGTGTGGATTTGCTTTCCGTTGTTTCTGAACATTACATTATATGTTTGATATTTATTTTTTCCAATTTTATTTCTTTTCTGGGTCGCCCTTTTTTGAGATTCGTCTCAGACTTTATGATTTTCTTTCTCCTCTTGCACCACTTTTGTACTGGAATTACAGCATTTGATGGACAAGAAAAGTGGTTTATTTAACAAGCAACTGTCATAAAATGTTGTAATCTACCTTTGCTGTCAGAAGGGGCAAGGTCTTGCATCATTCAGCTCATGTCAGACAGAGCTTGTGCAACATGACTGGTGCTGTGTTCATTTTATTATGGCCAGTTAGGTTTTACAGCCACATTACCAAACAGTGTGAAATCAGTTTCTACGGGTGGGCTCAGAGTTGCATGGCCACAAATGTGAGGCACATTGCAGTGAAACTATTCATCCACGGATCGTATCCTTTTTGTGGCTGTAGTACAGCAACCTCCGAGATCGTCTTTTAGAAGGCGTGTATTTATCAATCAGCGTATTTTCCTCCTACCTTGTTGGGCTGTCCGAAGAACGGGTTCCCGGCACAGCGCTGGTTGATGACGTCTCTGATCAGGTGCTTCTGTCCGTTGTAGGTGGTGAGGATGCTGATGCGGTCTGCAGGGTAACCCAGCAGGCGCATGTACATGAACAGCGCGACAGAGTACTCCGCCTCCCCCAGGTTCTACGACACAAAACACCAGCACACAACGAGTTAGGAGTCACAATTATGCCAGACAAAATCAGACGATTTGATATTCCATCTGGTTTCAACTGATTAAGCCGGAGGTGGGTGTGTTGATGCTAGCAGCATCAAAATTGTTACATAATCGCAGTTATTTGAGCTGACCGACATCATTTCGTGAAGCTGAACTACAAAACTCCTCAATCGTGTTGCCAACCAAATTTAAAGGGGCTTTAAAAAACAATGTTAGAAATGTTACAACAAAGCGTAAATTAGGTGCATTTCAATCAGTCTGGTTGAAGCAAATTAATTGTCTACACACATAATAACTAATGCTAGGAACTAGTAAATTACTTCCTCATAAGGTGTATTTTTACATAACAGGTTTATACAATGACAGCAGTGTCAGTCCTCGTTGGTGCTATGGAGCCTTTTTGATGGAGGATCTACAAATATTTTTATTGTGAACCAAATAATATTATTTTGTTCACACATATGAACCCGGGAAAATAAATGTGGATACATGATAACTCTGGGATTTACATGAAGATTGAAGGGGGGTAGGGTTTGTTTGGTTGGAAAGGTAAAGCCATTAAGTAAAGGAAGATACAAGCAGAGGTCATGGTGGTTGCTTGGTGCGCAGATGCAACACTGAGGGTTTTATTTCAAGTAGGGCTGGGCGAAATGGCAAAATCATAAAACAATTTTATTGTTATGATTATATGATTTTTTTTATATAGTCTTATCACGATCCACGATCATATCAAGACTGTTTGGCATGTTGGTTTTTAAGACTATTTTGCAAGTTACTGAACAGTACAACCAAAGTAATTTCCCTATTTAATAAAAAAAAAAAATTAGCCCTACAAGGCAACACAACCTAAAAGAAAAATAAAACTACCTACTGTTTGCCATTATTGGTTCCTCTACCTCCTTTGTCAATATCCAAATCTTCAAATAAATGTTATGCCTCCTTATTGATAAAGACCCATTACATTAATGAAGTAATACAATACAGTTTAACACATACCACAGACCAATTTCAACTATTACAGTTGTAGCTCACATTTCAATTATATTAAAAGGTATTTATTGCAGACTATTATAAAAAAATATATTTTTTTTATACTTTTTCACTAGATAACTGCGAGACCTGGAGGTCATAACACATATTGTGAGACATTCTAAACAAGATCAACATGTTATGTCGTTTTTAAACAAGTAATAAGCAGAAAGGACCGGCGCAACATGCACAGCCTCACCATGCTTAGCATGTTATTACCAAAGTGAGATAGGGATTGTGAAATAGGGCAAGTTAAGATTTGGCTGAGGAAACAAATTTGGATGCGTGTATGAGCCATAGAACTGTAACTGATAAAATGTGCACTGTGCGCATATCTCTGTAAAGGAAGATCGTGGAGACAATCGTTCACGTTCTAATATCATCATATCGCACACCCCTAGTTTCAAGCATGCTGTTCCGGGCCTGAACCTCGTCGGAAGATGAGCAAGTCCTCGCCAAACTCAGCTGTGTTTGGCTAACAGCAGGAAGTTTAATATAGCTGACGCAAATCACCCAAAATATTAGGGATGTACCCGACTCAGAATTTTGTCCGTCGCATCGGATTCTGCTGTTAAATGCGAATACCGGAGCGATCGGGCGCATTTTGCGCACCTGTCTCCCTCTCCAACGGCACCAACGATGCGATGCGTGCGCCAGAGATCAGCGTGCCAGAACAGTGTGTTTTTATTTTAGATGTAGGTTATTTTATTTTACGTTTGCTTATGGAACGGAACAAGTGTGTATGGAATGGTATGGAACAAAACCGTGCGTTATGGTGACACTTTCTCCATGGCTCTCTTCCTGATCACCCGCTCTCCATGCGTTATGCACAGAAAATAATCTTAATGAGTTTACGAGTCGTTACTCTGTGCCCACACTGCTTTTAGTTGTTTTATGTTGGAGGCGCGGCGAGCGGGAAACACGGAGAGCCGCATTTGATTCACACGTATAAATATCTATTTACGATACCCTTTATTTATAACTCCTCATTTAAATGTTATCCCTGTGCATGTTGGAAGATTATGTTTTATCCTGTTATTGGAATGCACACTGACAAGACTGCTTGACTTGGAAATCTAAGTCGGCTGACGGGCTTCCGACTGATGATTTGACTCGTCGACTTTCAGGGGGCAGCCATATAAAATATACAGGTCAGTTCAGCCAGCTGCACAGACAGGACTGTCTAGCCTTCCTTCCTCCTTTCTTTCCTCCAGCCCCCACTCCATCTCATTTTCAACCTTTTTACTCACTCACCTCACCTTCTCTTTCTGACTCCTTTTTTCCCCCTCTCCCTGTCAAGTGCTTGATTTCTCAGCCAGATAAAAGCCCAGTCACTCATGCATGAGTAGCCATCTGATTTGGGCTGGAATTAATTACCTTACACAAGGCTCAACAATGGCACTCGCCAGTTATGAGATGGGACAAAATGTCTTGTCCTCGGTGAACTGCATAAGCAAGGAGTGTTAGAGATTGCTCGGGCTGGGGTTTATGTCACGGTATCAGTAAAGGGAGATAATAGCGATGATCAGATAATTGAGGCGTGACAAAAAAGGCTGCAACTTACAAAATGTTTCATCACTCAGATCCCTGGCAGAACTCAGCTTTTATCCTGTTTCCACATTACTTATCGGAAGAAATCTGATGAAGCGCTTCTCATTGCTTGCGGATTTTAAATAAAGATAATTGTTACAGCTGATACAAAATCCCACAATATTCTTTTCTTACTATATTCTTATTAGGCAAAGTTTGTCATGGGAATTGATCAAATGATCAAATTGATTAAATAGCATGCTCTTGAGCATGGCCTGCTCACCCAGACTTTGACAAACTTTTTCCTTGTTCCCTTGTCTACAAAAGCAGCATTTTTTCTGGTATACTGAGTAAGATAACATAAATTGCAAAATAGCAGCATGTTGCATTATAATAATATTTGGAGAAACAACAGGCTTTTAACTCGCTGGAACACAGTTATCATATACCCCGCCCTGCCATTCATCACCACCTCTCACCGGGGCTACAACTGAGTGATATGCCCTCCAAATGTGACCAAAAGGAATGAAAAAAAAGCCAACATTATGCATTATTCACCCGGTTTCAATTAAGCATAGACCACAGCGTCTCATCTCGGCTTTTGGAATAATTCATGGCGCTTGCCGCTTGGGCCACAGTTCCCAAGCCAGGCACATCAGAGTCAACACATCAAAACCCAAGGCACCCTTTGTTCCTCTGCCCCCAATTACCTGGTGGAAGAACAACGGTGCGAATCCCCAACAACAATTACCAGCACCAAATTTTGTATTTCTAAAAACAAGTGCAGTGCCCGTTCAAAACATATCGTTGGCTCATCTAAACAACTTCACACTCTAGCTTTAACTGCTGCACGTACGGGTTGGACTCGGGAAAGTGGAGGCGACTTGCGGCAAAAAACGCGGGGAAATATACTCTTTCTCCCGGGAAAAAACACGCGGCGAGTGGCTGTGAAAAACACAGAGGAAATGCACTCTTTATCACGGGAAAAAAGACACCCAAGTCGTGGCGACTCCTCATGGGACTTCTCATGGGACTACGGAATACCTGATTCAAGTCAAACACTAAATACTCTCATGGGAAAAACACACACCCAAGTCAGGTTTTTGGATGAAATTATTGCATGTCCTTGGGTCGCCAGCCATACACCCGCCCAATGTGAAGAAGATCGGATTAATGGTTGTCGTGATAATGGACAGACAAGAGAACCAAGATTCCTTCCTTTATAGATAGATACATGAAGAGACGAAGATCACACGCAAAGAAACAATTACAAAAAAATAACGTGCGTGAGTCTGGCGGTGAGCATCATGACAGTTGAGGCCTGATTGACACCGCCAGTTCTACCACAAACGTGATCTAATTCCCCGGTCGCCCAAACCCCTTTTACAACAACACAAACCTAGCTCTGGTTCTTGGTTAGTGTTAGTGACGGTTCGCAGTTGGTTCAACTCTCACACCTTCCAGGAACCGGTTTAACAGGCCCAAAAGTCACGTCATTACGTCACTGCATGTACGACGATAGGCACCTGCACGCACTTATACACGTACCATATGCGTAGTCTATAGTCTAGCCGGCTGGATTTTGTATTTGCTCGGATTTTTATTGTTATTATTCTACTTGGCATTTTTCATACTTAAAGTGTCTGGAACATGACAATCATTGAACCAGCGGACATGGTTGAGGTCTCGTTAGAACACGGACGTCTCAGACATAGGTGGTTCAAGTTTAATCCAAATCGATCTACATCTGGAGCAGGAATTTGTAAAAAACCAACAAATCTACCAGAAGTTGCAGAACGTCCATGCTTCCGGTAACGCTTCTGGTAACACTTCTGGTTACACTTCTGGTCGGGTGGTGCAGCGAAATGAGATTGTGGAGCGGGCGCTTTGTGACATCATCCAATTCGTTATATTAGGTGCAGATTGTGGCTCTAGGCCTGCATTTGCATTGTGGGAGGTGCGTGGTGTAGACTCCATCGGTCTGTACTGGTTGAGTGAGCGTGTGTGTATTGTCTTACCTGCTTGATGCTGGCGGGACTTTTTGTTTGATATTTTATCTCTTCTGGCCTTTTGGTAAATAAACACATTCTGTTCGCATCTAACCCGGTGTTAGATGCGGTGTTGTGTCCCTCGATATTTTGCAGCATTCGAGCCAGTCGTAACATACAGACTGCAGGAGCCGAAAACTGTCAAAAACAGTGTGTGTCCTCACACATGGAGTTCACCTGCAGCTCCAGAGCACTCGGTCTGAATTGTGTGCTTTATTTTAGTCCAAAATGTTTAAAAATTTGATGAAATGCCTCTGAGGACATGCAGTGTTTAATCCGTTTGAATGGACCCCTGTTGTTGGGAACGTCCACACGGAGGGATTTCTTTCCACAGAAACACTGTGAGGCAGGACTGTGTGGAGTACAGGTGCTAGACAGCCACCTTCTACTGTTTGTGGATAAAGCATTAACATGCAAAACAAGTGCATTGGTGTGTAGTAGTATTTCTGCGTGTCACCAGGACTTGGAAAACTATAATTTGTGACAGAGTCAACACCGCGTCAGCCGATGCTGCGTTCAATGGAAACTCAGAAAATATGAACTCGTTTTACGACTAAAGCTGGTGTAAAGACGAGTGACAGCAAAAAAATTATGCGAGGTTCCATGGGAACTCAAACATTTGTAATTGGTGCCAATATGAATTGATGGTGTGTTTTACCGGAACTCGGAAAACTAATTAGTATCTATCATGACTAACCTGTACACCGTGCGTGTATTGCTGCCTGCGGCTATATTAATTATCGCTTGTGTTTTGCATCTTACTATGATCTATTTTGTCTGCATTTCCACTGTGCGCGACCCCGGGGCCCACGAGCCCTGAAGCCGCAGGGCCGCGGCCGCAGCTTGTGCGTTCCAATAACTTAAAGAAAAAGGGTGCTCCGACTTAATAAAATATGATATATTATACAATAAGTCCACTTACAGCTCCACGGACCAGATTTTATGTCCATGAATTCCTTACTGCTGAAGGCGTAACCAAAAATGGCCGTCACAATGTTTTGGTTGGGCTTGCATGTCCCCGCCCCCAGCTCCTGATGTAAGCGGTTCTAGGTTCTCAAGCAGCGAAGTAATGCCACTCTGGAACCAGTTTCCCTGGCCAAGAAAGACTAAGTTGAAACGTGATGAACTTGTTTGAGATTAGGCACCTGCTCTGAACCGGCCATCAAAATGCCTTGGTGGAGAAAAGGGATATCAGAGAACTTGGTAACCATAACAACAAGGCCAAGTCAGGCTCAGTGCTTTCTTTGGAGTTTGAGCTAAATAACCAGAGGCTAACATGAGGTCTGGGGGGAGAGGGAGTGTGAAAAGAGAAGATTGTTTTTTTTTTTATACATTTATAGTTACATACATAGTATATACAATATAGTTTAACAAACTGATGTGTTGCGCCAGCCAGAGAATAAAACCATTCATCCTATTGACATCCCAATGTCCCTCAGCGTCAAATAACATCATGGTGGACAGATGCCATTTACAGCGCATTTGTAAGGCTTGCGTGGTGGTGGATAACAGCCCCGTGGTTAAGCAAAGTCCATTTCTAACGAGAGGAGTGGGTTAAGAGAAACATTTTCCCCTTAATGACCACTCCAGATCCCTGCAAGGTACTTTGCACAGTACCATACAGCGGAGAAAATGTGTTTTGGCTAATGAACCAAGGAGTCAGGGATAGATTGCTTCTGGCTGACCTCCTGTTGCTCGTGCTCAATGAAGAAGCTTTGGCTTGTGGGGGAAAAGCACCGGGCCGTGTGTGTGGCTCGTTATATGTGTATGGCAGGTCAAAGTACTGTTTGTACAGCTGTGACAGCCATTCACTGAATGTGATTGCTTCTCTAGTGTCCACTTTGCCTCCTCTGATTCCTTGAAAAGTGTGCGTCTGTGTGTGTGTGTGTGTGTGTGTGTGTGTGTGTGTGTGTGTGTGTGTGAGTAATGTGAGTGACCATGTAAAATGCAGCAGGCAAATGGAGTGGTTCATGTGATCTTGGGCCTCGAGAGATGCACATGTTCTGCATTTGGGAACAATAAGGAGCCTCTCTACGCATCACTGTGGCAGTATTGACACACTACTGTAGTGACTACAAGCAGCTATAACTGGGCTCATAACCTAAACGTCCCACTTTTCTTTTTTGTACATGGTATAATGTTTACCACCCCAAAATCTGCATCCACATATTTTCAAAACTGGTTGACCAATACATACATCGATAATCAAGCTCTGATTTGATTTGTTGAACCAGCTTGGTTTGCAGTTGATTTTGTGTATTTCTTAGTGTTTCCCTGTTTAAAACCACAACCGTGAAGCAGGATTTTCACCAAAACCATTTTCATGCCTTGATTCCTTGCATTCCTTCCATGCTTGGCATGGTCTTTTCCACAGGGAAACGTTTCTGGATTGGATTTAACAAATATGTTATAGGATCAATTTAATTTCTGAAATTTTGGGTGCTGACGCATACATAGACAGGAAAATCCGTGTATCATTCCACGCCCCTTTTCCGACGTGTTCATGACGTCAAACGTGAAAGAAACGGCATTTCTCCTGGCAATGGGAAAGGTGTCAATCGCCTATTATTAGTGGGTTGACCCGTGTAACCCGCTAACTTTGGTGTGAAAACAGTAATAGAGAAAAGTAGTAGGATAGGTTTGCCATTTTTCAAACCAGCCTGATTAAAATTATAGCTCCCATCATTTATAACTGCTCATTCAACACCCTCGCTTTGCTATTGAGAAACTCACCACTCTCATTGTACGTAGGGGCAGTCCAATACGTTCAAGGCAGAAAAAAAACAAGTCAAAACAAATTTTCTACAGGAACAAAATGAGGAATGATTTAGGGCCGGCACCTTCTGAAACGAAAACCTTAGCAGTAGGGCTGCCCCCGACTAAAGATTTTCCTTGTCCTATAGCCTTTAAAATATAAATTTAATTTACCAGCGCTACACGCAGGAAGCAAGCAGGCTGTTAATTACACCAGTTAAACACATCATGAACTGTGGCGGGCGGAAGATAATTTTCCTGGTGTCGGCCTCCCCTCATCGGGGGCATTTGTCGGAGCCACGGATCCCCATCCCAAGATCCTGCCTCCCGCCCTGACTTCGCCAATTCCCGGGCCCTGGACTCCCTCACTCGCTGCGCCTTCCCCATACCCCCAGGGCTCGGGCCCACCACCGACCCGCCTCCACCTGGTCCGTCGGGGCATTTAAAATACAATTAATAAGGTAATTGAAGCTTGTGACTAACGGTTTCAAATGGGTCTTATAATATACACAATATTTTTGATAATATACGTAATCTTTTTTACAGACTTTTAGACTAGTCGACTAGTCAAACAGTCTAACTAGTAACATCCCTATTCTGAACCAGCAAGGGGAATGAACATTTGGTTAATTTATCAGTAACACCAACACAATAACTTATAATGAGCCTTTAAAGGAAAAGGAAAGTGTCTTATCGCCTGGTTTGAAGGACAAACCCAATGACCTACTGGGGGGACACAACGGTTGGTGCCACATTAAGGGTGATGAATATATGCGATGGAGTGGTCGTCTACACATTATAGTTTAAATTATGAATGACTCTCTTGTATTACAAGCTTTTCAAGAGTGGAATGGAGTGGAATGGGAGGAATGAAATGAGTGTGTACCTGTGTGTGTCGATTGATTTACCTGATAGAAGTACGGGTTAGGCTCAGACTCTCCAACGCCATTGAAGTCCTCCACATTGACCAGCTGGAAGTCGTAGGTGAGCCCAGGGTTGGGCACCTGGAACTGGGGCAGGAGCTGCACATGAGGCAGGTTCCCAAGCTGCTTGTAGCGCCAGTTATACAGGTTACAGAGGCTGAGAAACAGAAAGAATGATATAATAGATAATTAGGTATGATTCTCTTAATATTTTTAAATGTATATATTTTTTAAGTTATAAGGGCTGTGCGATATTGCCAAAATCACACATCACAATATTTTTGACCAATACCTCAATATCGATAATTTGACAATATGTTTGGCAATAACTGTCGGTGCTTTCAGAAGTTATTTACACACAAGAAATATTAGAGAAACAATCACCGGTAATGTGGATATTATAGGTAGGTAGCAGCACGGATTAGAACAGCAAGTGTATAAAAGCTCAGAAAATTGCATTACTTTACTATAATACATCCTTTAAGACAACATTTAACTATACAGTATTGCAATATTACGATTAACCAAAATCCCAGACGATAGCTTGTCTCGTATCACGGTATTGACATTATATCAATATATTGCCCAGCCCTAGTTATAATGCTTATTTAATATTCTCTGTGATTAGAGTCTTGCGTACTTTGTGCATTTTTGTTGCACAGTAAAAAAAAAAAAAGGGGGGGGGGGGGATCTAATGAGATCAATGAGATTAATCAGTAAAATACGTAAGTTAATGTCATCTGTGCCAACATAAAACATGATTACAGCTTTAGATGTCCCCCGATAATCCATTTTATTTAATATTTCATCCGTGGCTGGGTGGTATGCCTTAAAATTTATATCACAATATAATTACAAGCATCACAGTTAATGGTACATATCACCTAATCACCCACCGCCAGAACCGCTGCCGCCTGACGTAATTCACAGATAATAGTTTCCTGTTCGTGGTCTGACTTCAAAAAAGCAAATCACCTCTAATGTACGTTTTTTGTTTTTTTTCAGTATTCACTTACACATCTTCATACACTTAACTTCTCATCAATGAAAAACTGTTTTTTCCACAATATATATTTGTTTTCTAGTGTTATATTTTAGTCAGAGGTCTTTTTTTAGAGATGTCACGGCCTGAGATTTTGACGATACTATTGTAATGCGAGGAAATACCAGTTTTCACTGATGGATTATGATCAGTTAAGATGTTAAAAAAAACCAAGGAGGGAAAATACACAACAGCGCTATAAAAAATGTGTAATTGTATTTTTTTATGACATTCTCTTGGTCCTGAAAGTAGCTGCATCTTAGAATTTCCTCAAAATGTACTGCCTCATGTAACCTACAATCAGGCAATTGTGGCTGATAATTAATACAACAATATACAAATAACAGCGATTAACAAATTGTCTTTGCGATTCATTTGATGCCACTGTCGTAGTTTAAGCTCATGAATCTGTAACAATACACATCCATCCATTATGAAGTAGACATTTATTCTTTGTCCGGATAGAAACTTGGTGGAAGTGGAATCTTGCCTATAGAGCCTATATATATATATATATATATATATATATATATATATATATATATATATATATATATATATATATATATACATACATACAGTATATATATATACATACAGTATATATATAAAAAAGTATGATATTTTGAATGTGATACCAACCTGGCACGGGCACGGCCCTGCGCGTCCAGATCGACGGTGGGCACCCCGAGGCGAACGAAGCGGGTGAAAAGCGACTGCTCCATGTTGGAGTACTTCTGGAAGGCCATGTTCTTGATGACTGGGGGAAGCTGGTGGTGGTCTCCAATCATGATCCAGCGCTTCAGCCTGCTGTAGCCGTCTTCTGGGTTCTACGTGGCGGGAGGAACGTCCAAAGGAAGAAGGAATTGTGACTCAAACAGGCAACATCAATATCATTATCAGGGGGCATCCACCGAGCGGGGTCCTAATGATGTGTAAAAACGACCAAAAAGGGAAACGGGAAAGTAGTTCATGTTTTCAGCTTCACTGAGGCGAAAAAAGCAGCTTTGTAGAGTATTTGTTGTTGTTGTTGCCAAGGCCAGAGGGTTTTCTTATTTATTTCAAAACACAACCACTGAAAAGAGAGAAGGTTGGCATTGGGAACAGATTATTTAGAAACAGATTTTTAAACCCATAAAGACACACATCATTCCGTGTCAAACAGTTCTTCCTTTCTTTGTTGTAAAGCATTTCTTAACTTTGTTTTTAAAAGTGGCAAATAAATAAAGTTGATCATTATCTATTGTTACGAGCATTGCATGTTGGACGCAGATGTGCGTCGGTTGCAGGGCGGCTTCATCGGCGCCCTGCTACAAAAAGCCTTCTCACAACTGCTTACAGGGAGTCCATCTCCTGCCAACATAATATCTTCAGGGGGCCTTTGGGAAATTAATGATCTCTATACCTGCTGGTTCCAAACTGCCCCTGGAGAGCATATACATAATACCTGAGGCTCATTTTATTTTTTATTATATATATTTTTTAAATTGTTTTGGCTTGTTAATGAGGAAGAGGAGAAGTACGGGTGGAAGAAAAAAAACCAAAAAACAATTATTTTGCTGATCTCCAGGGATGTCTGGCAGTTTCAGTGCATGAGCTCATCACTAAATAGTCATACGGCCTATCACTAAATAGTCATATTCCCTATCATTAAATAGTCATATAGACCATCACTAAATAGTAATGGTATCCATAAAGTATGAGCTCTACTACTAAATTAATTACCAATCTCCAATCTTCCAACTACTTTAAATAATGGCATGCTATGAACACCTGAAACTTTGAACAGCAACTAGCAATTACCGAGGAGCAAGCCCAGTCATGCACATCTCTAGAAGGCTGGTTGTATATCTATAGAATATATCTATATAGAAGAAGGTTATATATCTCTTCCACACCCTCTGCATTTCTTCCACATTTACCTAAGCAGCTGGAAACTTTGCTAAACAGCCTAGCTAATCCAAAAGACACAACATAATGTCTCAGGATTGGTTGCATTTTGTTTGCATGTTGTTGAAGAGCTTGTTTTGGGTTTAGCACCATAACCCTCAGGCTTTATGTTAGGGTAATGTATCCAACCGCATGGCCACAACGACTGCCACTTTGCGTAGGCAGCGCCTGTTTCGGCAGCCCTGCCTTCTTATTAAGCCGATCGAGATGTGAGATTCTGGTATGTATCGCTGGATACTCCAAGTGCAAAAACATGAGCAGAGCCACAGCTGATTATAGTTGGTGAACTCAATTATGCAAAGTACACCGGGACACTACAAATGAAATACTACAAAAAAAATCTCTCCATTGATATCAGTAGGAGCAGCGGACCATTGTGTTCACTTTTATTTTTTTTTACATTTGAATTGAGCCTGTTTGATTCAACCTTTGTTTGCATTTAGTGTCTCTTTTAAGTAACCCTATTATACTCTTGTCAAGCCTGCACCCTCTTCCCTACCACCACCCAACTCAAGTCCAACCATTACAAGAAAAGGAGGGCAAGCAAGTGTAATTAAAAATGTAATTTTCCATTTCGGCCATCTCCGGAAACAATAATTGTATCAGGTCCAAGGGCGTTCGGTAAGCATAGAGGGTCTGTACAGCATGTAATTCATGGTAGCTCCTTTGTTGCCGCTAATTTGACAAGATTTGACCGAAGACCAACCACAATTGCCAACCACAATAAATCAAACGCAGATTTAATCACCGACAGGAACCCAACGCTTGGGAAAATGAGAGGGATGAAGGAGGATTGGACAGTCTTATTATGATTTACTCTGTGCCCCGGCTCCCGACCAGCTCTGAGAAAAAAAAAGAAGGGGCCCTTTGTAGGTAGTTGGACGGGTTGATGTGCTTAATGGTCTCGTCAGTAAACAGACGTTCGGACTATCTCAGCCAATTAGGCCATGAGTGCCAAAGACAAGCCCCATTACTTGGTTCACAGCCATTAATCAGAACTTCATTTACAGCAAGCCAGGTAGGGGGGTAGAGGGCAATGTCACACTGAGCAAACGACTTAACTACATTTTATGTTCCTACTCTTGTTGCACTGATTTATGTCGCATAGATTTATGTCGCACAAAGTCCATTTATTGAGGTTTGGCACTAATGTAGTTCCGCTTGTTACGTTTACTTTCTCAATTATTTTTTTTATTTCTCCTTCGCTCTACTCCGTCAACTGATTGAAGATATATATATATATTTTTTTTGGCGGCTATTCATTTGCCAACGGTGTCATACCTGCAACAGCAGAGGGATGAAGGTCTCGATCTCCAGAATCTGAGCCGCTTCTTCCATCAGGATGTTGTCATACTGATGAAGACAAAAAAGGAAAGGACCCGTGAGAAAAGGCAACGGGACGACTCTGAACCAGAGTGTGAGAACACGCAAGCTAGAGTGGGATGTTGTTTGGCAGTGTTCACCTTGAAACCCAGCTCCACCAGGTCATGGCGTTTGAGGGCAGCATGCGTACAGGTCATAGCAATGATTTTGGCTTCTTTGACCAGCAGGTACTTGGAGCGATCCAGTCCACTCCTCAGCAGCTCAAAGGCCCTGAACTCCTGGGTGAAGGGGAAAAACGATACACTGTCAGTCGTTGGAGGGCTTACAAAAGAAATGTAATTCAGATCGTAAATACCACAAAAAGATGGGAACAGTAATTGTAATAAATCTACAATGCGCAACACCATCCGTCTTTCCTTTGTGTGTACATTGACCTGTTTTCTGGTGGCGTGTTTTGCTCCCATTCACATCGGAACCAGGTTAGGAAAAATAAAAATAAAAAGCTTTAATAGCATTTACAGGGCTATTCCTCAAACAATTTGTAAATGATTAGGTTTGACATTTTGTGAAGGATGATGGATAGCATCATTACCTAAGGTGAGGTAAAGTAATAATGCTAGAGCCTTATAGAAAAAGAGGCTCAGCTCAACATTTGGATTCACACACAGCCAATGCATCAACGTCTCACCGTTTCTGTGAAACAAACGCTTTTAATGACCACAAGGCAGCGATGCCACTTGACACCTGCCAATGAAGTTATTGCAGTTACCTGTAATTTCCCCTAATAAAGTACTCGATACAAATCCTGAAAGCAACGCGCCACTGGGGTAAAAAGTAAAAGGCAGTTTCGAAAAGACAATACCGCAACGGAAGCCAACCTAGCCAATTCTGTGGAGTCCAAAGCAATTTTCACAACTAGCTCCCCCCTATAATTACCCCAAGCCCTCTGACGACTGCTCTCAGTGGCCTACAAAGTCTCCCTTTCCCCCCTTTAGGGCCGCCTTGGGGAGAGTATAGAGGGTGTAGGTTACTGTTCAATAGATGCTTTAAAGGCACTTCAAGGCAGATACTCTTACAAGACGTGCAGTGGAGGGTGACATTAAGGGCCGCTTTCTTACACTAAAAAGGAGTCCGCTGACTTCAGAGAGGGTGATATCATAGCACTATGAAAGCTACGCTGTGGGGGAGCCGGGAAGCGGGGGGCAGTGTGGGTAAACAGGTGGCTATTTTCAGGCTGCAGCGCTGGCTGAGTAGGGGCACCACGGGGAGGTGGGAGCCGGAGAAGAAGTCTTGGGAGGACAGCAGGGGTATAAATATTTGATGCGTTACTATTTTAACATTAATATTAACCTCATCAGAACATGCAACATTGATGAGGCCTATTTTTAACCCCCAAGGCTTCAGAGTGGGTTGAAGGATGAAATCAAGCCAGGAGGATTCACAGGCAGAATCAGCGAGAAGGAAGGTAGAAACGGTCAACGGCAACGGTAAATAAATACTGACTGCTGAGGGGAGACGGGGGGGGGTTGTCTGTAGCCAAAGTACACAGGAGACGAAATGTGTCACTGTCTGTCTGTCTCTAAAATAGACAACCCCACATTCCTTGGAAAGTTGATGGCAACTCGTTCAGACTGGTTTAGCTCGCTAAAACCGAGATGGAAGGACAAACGTGTGGACATATCACTTTCTATGTCCTGTACCGGTGACAGCGGCGTCTCATAATGGATGTACTGCTGCATGGGCGAGGCTCGGGGAGCTGGCATAGGTGTTGTGTCTGATGCAGTGATACAGGGCGCTGGCCAGATAAATCAAGGTCAACACAGGTGTCGGGATATTACCTCCAGCCAATAACTTCTTTATTGCTTTTTGGAGGCCTTCCTGGTCCTCCCATAAATCTGCAGCCTTATAGTGGCCTCTCTACAAATAGTTCACATGCCGAGAGAGACACCAACACATCTTAAGCACGGTAAAAAAAAAAAAGGGAGAAATTGCAGTGGGGGGAATATATATATATATATATATTTTTTTTTTATCATGACTCTGTGCTGATAGAGATAGATACCTTATCATTTCCAACAACTAAAGCAAACAGGCTGCTGTTGGGAACAAAGCAGAGGTGTAGGAGACTGCATAAATACTCCACAGAGAGCCAGGTAGTGGTAGGCACCGGCGTCAGACAGCAGACAACATGGACAGAGTGAGCGGATGGTCTGTGTGTGACGTTAAAAAATACCAATACAAAGGAACGCACTTTAACTTCCGTCTGGTTAGATATGATTGTGGCTGTGCGTGTAACGTGTGTGTGTGTGTGTGTGACGACACAAGATGTGACGGTTTGACTGAATGACTGGGGTGCTGGCCAGGTTTCTCTCCTGACATTTAAGATAGTGTCAGTGATAGTTTAAGACTGTGTTTTTAAAAGTCCAAGTGAACCTCAAAAAGGATGCTTTTAAAGCAGGGCTGGTTATTGGGCAGGATCTCACGATACAATGTAAATACAAAGGGTCACATTACAATTCAAACCAATATTAATGAGATGGCTCACAATGCGATTCTGTATGAATATATTGACGTTTTACACATAATGAAAATTGCTACCAACTTTTCAGAATACGATCTGACGTTCATTACAAAAATATCTCACGCAAAACAATCTGCCTACTATAGAAATTATACAGTAATATGAGTATGAATTTCCATTCATTTATGTATATAGCAGTCCTTGATTCAAACAGAAAACGACTGCTCAACTTCCAAACTTATCGATATTACATTTCTCAAATAGATCAATTGAAAGTAGCCAAATATATGAATATGAAATTATAATTCTATGGGTTTTTCTTACCCAGCCTTATTTTAAACCCAAACTAACTCATAACATACATCGAATCGCATGAGGATAATTTTTTCCCTTAAAAAAAAAATAAATAATAATTCTGTAACTCAACTAATGCTACGTATTCCTTGAGGATACGCTCACAGCGCAAGCCGTCGTGCTCAATTCCGATTTATTCCTCAGTTCCGATTCTTTTGTTTGGCGGTTCACATCATTTTTTAAAATGCGGCCAATATCAGTGTGAACGCAGCCATAGGAGGTTTGGTCGCAACTGTGATGCAGTGGTTTCATTCTACCGACTAAACTAACTTATTATAACTCACCTTGGACAAGAGGGTTTGCTAAATGGCGTAATGTATTATGAGTGCAAATAATACCTTGATTTTAGATACTCAAGAGTCCAAAAAAAATTAAATACAAAAAAAAACCTGTCAAGACCATTTCATGGTAAACACATAGTCCAACCACATTTTGCTTTTCACTGAATGGACTGAATGTGTCGTGTGTGTGTGTGTGTGTGGGTGTGAGTGTGTATACGTGCGTCCTGCTCACCTCCAGCTGGGTGAAGATCTTCTTAATGTGGCGGTAGCAGCCCTCTGCGATGTCTATGTCCTCCTCGTACGTACGGCCCTTGAACACGGGCTGCGGGGCGTTGGAGAAGTACTTGGGGAAGGGGAAGTGAGCGGCCACATCCTCCACCTCCACCGGCCTGCCGTGCTTGGGCCTGACCTTGCTCATGTACTTTTCCCAGCGAGAGATTACCTGCAGCGGGGATAGAGAGCACTGAGTACTGAGTGCGTTCCAGATCATTACCAGCAGATACACGTTCACATTATTCCCAAATACACACATATAACTTTACCTCACATAAAAGCAGCTTCATCAAAATAAACAAACAAAAACTACAGGGTACCACCACTCCATAAATACCACTGTAAGCAACACCTTTAAAATATACCCAAAATAAGCCTGCGGGGGGGGGGGGGGGGGGGCGCTCTGGTTAATTGGCGTTACAAATGTGTTACCATCTGCCCAAAGGAGCTTTTAGCTACCTATTTCCATCTACACCATCCTATCAATCGCAGCATTTATTGACAGCACAATCTGTTCATTGGCATGGGCTGAAGAGGCTGGGAGCTAAAATGAACCACAAAAACCTGATGGAAAGGAGCACTTAAGACTCCCGGTCTGAGATTGGCAGCGTCAAATGGAAGCCATTTGATGAGTTTGGTTTTGGACTAAAGCAGCATGCATAATGGACAAGCGGGCTTGGACATATTTATCTTTACTTGTTTTATATCATGTGCATCATTTTATGAATACAATCTTTTGATCGACTGCCAAACTGTGTTACAAAGTGATAACTCATGCTATCAATAAATTGGTTCTAAATGTTCTCTAAACTAATATGTAATACTTAAATGTTGGACAAGGCAAAAAGAACACGCTCTCTAATTCAATGGAATTTATAAATGGTGAAATTCTGAAAATGGAACAAAATTTCACTATCGAGAAAAATAAGCAATTTAACCCAATTTGGGATACTAAAATACAGGCTATTGAAAAAGAGCTACAGTAAAGAGAGAAGAGAGAAAAAAAAAAATAATAATATATATATATATTCCTATATCCAAAAAAAAAAAGCAATCAACTATATTATTATGGCAACTCGCTCCTTTTTCCTTTCCTCCTTTTCCCTCTTTCTCCCTCCAAGTACAGGAGGGATAATATATTGATCAGGGGAATTAGTTCAGGTGTTGGATGTCTTTAGCTCTTTTTTTTTGATCTAGTTGTTTTGATTTAAAAAAATATTGCTGGGTAATCATCTACTCCGCCCTAAAAAGTCCTAAAACACAGCAGAGATGAATCCTGTTCTGCGCTCAGTTTAAGTGCTTTCAACCAACCAGAGCCTGAGTCATCTGTGGTTTAGGATTCATCGCCGCTCTCCCAGTACAACTCGGTGTCCCCCGCGCTACCTGCTGTGCCACCCGAATCCTTTCCGGTCTTTCCATCTCCCCCGCCGTCTCCTTTCCTTTCAATCCATCCCCCCTTCCTGACGGACTGAAGCCACTGACATCCTACACTGTCAAAAAAAATCTGTGGGCTATTACATAAGCTCAGAGGAGCGGCCAGGAGGGGAGACAGCGGCCACGCCGCTAGTTCCTCTTTGTTACAGACGTCTATTTTAAGGCCCTTCTAATGATGCACTGGGATGTAAGTAAGTAATTGTCTGCAGTGGCATTTTTCCCGGGGCCCCGGGAGGAGAGCGATAATTAGGTGACAGGAATAAACAGAGGGATAATATCTGGTTATTTGCTGTCTAGGCAGAATGAGGAGTGAGCCCCCGGAAAGGAAACTCAATATAATGTCTGGATGTGCTCAGCATTAATAATCAGGAGAGCCTCGATCAAACAGAACACAAAAAATAAAAAATAAAAAAAAATCTATATGGATAAAATCTGATGAATTTCTGCAGCGTCCCCAGATCCATCTAAAGCTTTATAAATTGCTAGTGACATAAGGATATTTTCAAGCACAGGGCTACTCTGAGAACCTTATTTTGTGGTATTTCAAGGCGACAGGCGGGTTGAACTGGAACTGAGAGACACTAAGACAACCTCGAGTTTCGTCAAAGAACAATATTGGGAATGTGAAGGACTGGAAATGGGTGAAAAGAGAGATAATATCAGCTAATACGCTCTTCTGAGCATAGGACAATTAAACCCTAATTACGAGGTCCAACCTGGTAGAGGTAGAAGTGTCCGGCCGTCTCGCACGTGTAGGAGACGTCTCCGGGGACGTCCAGGCTTTCCTGCAGGCGCCCCACCTCTCTGAGCAGCTCTAGCCTCCTGGCCAGGACGTAGTTCACTCTGCCATATCTGTAAACACAGCGTTGCAAAGTCTCAGCTTTCACTTTCTTGTTGGAGGAAACAAAGTGACCAACGATAATGGACATGGTTTTCTCAGAGGAATTCAGAGATCCGGAACAGGGCTGGGAGAGGATTTGTGTACTTCACTTCTAAACTATTTGCCACTTTTCAACACAGGCCTTATTAAAATGTTGGGTCCCATCATTTATAACTGTTCATAAGCACTAACTTCCTTTACGATTGAGATACTCAACCCCTCTGCTTAAGCTTTTCACTATGCTTAAGTGCCATCCAACAGGGCAAAGATACAAAAAAAAACAACAAAAAGAAAAGTTCAATCTCCTTTTCTAAAACAGGAAGATCACAGTACTGTCAGAAAGTCTATAAAGTCATAAATGACGAGAATCAACATTTCAATAAGGCCTGGGTTGAGAAGAATAATCTATATCTGATTTTTAAGACCGCTCATGTAGAGTCTCAAGCTCAATGGCTTTTATCTGTCAGAAGTGGACATTAATTAATGCTGTTGCAATACTTTAACATACATTTGAACAAATAAACGTCAAGTGTTCATGTTGACAAACCAAGCCAATGGAAATGTTATGCTGTAGAAAACAATTAGGTTAATTAGTCTTAAACTAGCATTAATAATAATCTGTTTATTCAGGCTTTTTCAAGTACATTTTTATATACGAGGAATTTAACATAAGAATTGGTGCATTGTGGTGCCAATTGCAAACAAAAAGCTTAACAGTCCTCAACAGCAACAACAAAAAAATTGCCAAATATGTGTATAAAAAAATTTGTAATATGTATAAAAAAATATATTCAGGATACACAAAATGTGTCAAAGGGCAATAACTGGGGATAAGTGGCAGGTTAATTCACATTTTAATTATAATATTCGGGGATTATTTTCAATCCTATGTACTTTTGGGATGCAAAAATAACATCACAGCAAGGTGATCAGTGGTTAGAACCAGACAAGGCTTCCACTTATAGAGCGGCTAGGTGGTGTCACGTGGAAAAACTGGAGGTAGCCTCTATTTTTAGACACTTCTCAAAGGTCCTCAGTCAGCAGATGACTCAAACGGAATGGCACCGTCCTACCTGGCCTGGCTGGGGGAAAATTAAAATAAAATTGTTGAGTGACCTTGGTGTTTACCAGGACCACAAAACCGGCGAAGGACTAAAAAACCTGGATCTGTACAAAGGTATGCATTTGCATTTTTACAGCCATGTATGTCAGTGTTAAGCACCATCATTTCCCAATTGAAAATTTGCAAAGTGTTAGAAATGTGATGCAAAATGGACGGGAATAAAGCATTTGTGACAACACCTTCCTTTGAAAAATGACAGAAAAACAGAACAACTGATCATTTGAAAATTGTAATTCTGCCCAAGAAAAAAAAGCTCAAAACGATGCCATTTCTGGTCCCACCCTCTTACCCACTGCCTTGGTTGACCTACTAAAAACCATAACTGGTGCTTGGAAATTTCAAATCCGAAATCCAAAATCCCCATTTGTGCTCTCCGCGTCTCATTAAACCGGCACGATATGAAGTGCAGGAAAAACTCAAGGATACATTGTTAATTAATGGCGGCGGTGCTGCCGCCTTTCCCTTTTGTTAAGCACCGGGAAGAGAAGAAGAGGAGCCTTCTATTTTTCATTGCCGTATAAAGTGTTAATTAAAAGCTCTCTGGTTGGGCGCTCTCGCTGGTGTCAGCAGGGTGGAGGAAGTGTAGCGCGAGCATGTTGGGAAGGCGGGCAGCGGCATTCTCCTTCCAGCTAAACCTCTTCCTTCCTTTATGTCTGGAGCTGCATAATTCAAGGGCGTAGCATCGCTCACATGACGCTTTTCACACTCGTGGCAGAACCTCAGAGTGACATGCACGGCTTTTCTCCCCCTTCCTCCCGTTGTAAGCGTTGCTAAGAGCTATAGGGTCCAATTTGCTCGCTGACACAGTCATATCGTAATTAGGAATGTAGGCTACAAGGCACTATAATAGAAGCAGCGTCCAAAAAAAGGAAAAATAATAATCGATGGCATTGAGCTATTTTTAGTCCAGAGCCTCGTAATTGTCCCGAGTAAGCAACGTGCTAGCCCCGGGGTGGGGGGGGACACCACTTTCGGGTGATTCATCTGAAATTGGCATGGAGTGTAGTAGGAGCCGTGACACTGTAAATATTTTGGGTATCTTGTGATCATGGCTTTCTTTGGGGTCTGTGCTAAAGTGCTGCGAGTGTGCGCGCTACCGGACCTTCTGTCATCCGTGTCTAAGCAGCGAGGGACTGAGTCAGTGTCCCTCAAGGAATCACACACACACACACACACACACACACACACACACACACACACACACACACACACACACACACACACACACACACACACACACACACACACACACACACACACACACACAAACAACTCTCATAATTTTGACTCCAAAAACAGAAGATGCCCGTTTTATTGATGTAAGTACATTTTTGGACATTTGAAAGTGTTTTTGTGTGCTCGTCTGACCAGCGATAGAGGTTTGGAGCGGGTCCCCGGGCCCATCGCTGTATACTGCCAGTTGCTCATGGCTGCCCCCCGAAGGAAGAACAAGCAGGGATGCGTTACATGCAGAGAACAAGTTTCACCGGCCACCACTTGAAGCATGTGTGTCTGTTGGTCACCGTCGCCCCATGGGTCCATGGGTCCATGTGTTGTGGTGTGTGTGCCGTGTGACAAATTAAGAATTTTTTTCTTCTTCTTCTTCTCTGTTCGTGGCTCGCTGCCAAGAACCTGTTGAGGGAAATGATCTTCGGATGGATGTGCAAGTCTGGGTATGAAATCCACTCTCCCTTCCCAGACCAAACCAAAGCAGGGAAGTTTAATATGGGAAGGATTGCCGCCGAGCGGAAGGGCAGCGGGGAGGGATCCCTTACACCGACGGAGGAGGCCGGGAGGGCAGTAATACCGAACCAAGATAAACCCGGGTCATGGACTTCCCCAATGGGGGTATCAAGTGGTCCTGTCACTTGTGTTGGCTCATACTTAATATGTGCATGGGCAGCTGAGCGGCATCTGTGTGTAGAAGAAGCATGTGCTGGAAGTGCCCCTCCATGTGTATCCAAACAGTGGATTGGCGTCTTTTGTTTTGCCTAAATAGTTTGACAGAAGGGCGCGTGTGGGAGTGCCCGTCCACCTGGCCCCTGTCGTCCTCACCTGCTGAAGTCCTTCTCCGTCTCCAGCTCCTCCTCTCCGTGGCCCAGACGCAGGAGGTGGCGCTCGTCGACATCCAGGGCCATGATTTTCTCAAACAGCTGGTTAAGAGCCTGAGTGGTGTCGAATTGTACAAAGAAAGAGTTCCATAACTATGCATTTCATAGGTATATACACGTATACATACACATACATGGGTACTTAGTGTACTTTGACAGGAGATTCTACCCTCACGCCGTTTTATACCCGGGGAGGGAAAGTATTCCATAAGAATAGGGCTCCCGGTAATTGTATTCAGATATGCTTCCCCCGGCTATGGTTCCTTTTGGCAGGCTGCCATCAGGGTAAAACACCAGCGGATTACATTATGATTAAATACAAAGGGGTGGAAGTCGGGGGCACGGGGGAGCTTAGATTTTAATTTTCACTCCATGACTCCGATGTGACTTTTCTTTTTAACCTGATTAATGGCCAATTCTGTGCTCGAGCCACAAATTCTCCAGACACCACCCCCCCCCCCCCCCCTTTTTTTTTATACAAGTTTCTCTTTGCAGGTTGCGGAGGAAACTTTCACAAAAGTTGTGCGCCTTGAGCTCTCACTTTACCTGGTTGGAGTGTGTGACGATGAGGGTCCTCTGCTCGGGGAAGTTGTGATAAAGGTTGGAAATGATCTGGACGGCGACGTCCGTCTTTCCTGTACCCGGGGGTCCCACGACCTGGAGACACACAGGATTTCAGACTGTAGTTTAGACTGTCATTCAGACTGCGGTTCAGACTGGGAATCAGACTCAAGTGAGTTTAAACTGTAGTTTAGTCTCGTTCAGACTGGGAATCAGACTCTAGTTTAGCGTTCAGACTGTAACCTGGGGTTCCGACTGTAGTTCAGACCCGGAATCAGAGTCTAGTTGAGGGTTCCGACTGTACAGTAGTACAGACTGGGAATCAGACTCTAGTTAAGCGTTCAGATTGTAACCTGTGGTTCCGACTGTAGTTTGAACAGAGAGAATAATGAAAGAGTGCGAGTCCACACACCGGAAAATAAGAAAGAGCATATGGAAACAGGGGGAGCAGGGGAGGAGACGGGAACGCGTCCGGGCCGCTGGGTAAGGCTGAGGGGACCGAGAGGTTGTGACAGCGGGGGCCCCGCGCCTGTCAGAACGGGACAGTCTAGCGCCCTGCGGCCGCCTGCGTTCAGAGGCGAGCCGCAGCTCTGCGTTACGGCCCGCCAGGTCAGAGCACGGGGAGAGAGAGAGAGGACGGGAGTCACACAGGGCCAGACGCAGCCCTTCGTGCATGATCTCCAAATATTGCCACTCGCTTGCATATACCACTTCTGACAATATTAATAACGATAACCTTCATACTTACCCAACTAAGGGAATTATGCACATCTAATTTACAAGATACATATTTATGAAACCATTTGGTGCTTGGTGCATTATTTAAGGTGAGTAATTATAACGGATAAAAATAGTGAGCGCAATTAGTAGCGTTGTCTGTACAACACACTACATAAACAGCTCCTTGGTTTCCCAAGATGAAAGGCCCGGCTAAAGGCCAGACTGGCAGTGTGTGTGTGTGTGTGTTTGTTTGTGTGTATGTGTGTGTGCGCGTGTATGTCTGTCTTGGCTGCTAACGACTGTGACACATACCAGGGACCAGGAAGGGGTGTTTGGACGGCGGGACGGGGGGGCTGCGGGTGCAAATCAGGGCGAGCCAGTTGCTCACGCCGTCTTGCTTTTACGACTCTTGCTGATAGCTGACCTGCCATATTTGCTCCCGCTGGCGGCATGGTAAATAACCACTCACGGCCCATGGCCAGCCACCGATCAGAGTGGGAATGACAGTTTTCTTCTCTCAAATCTCGCCGTTTGCTACTACTTCCAATCATCAGACGACCGGAGTGACATATGGAGACGGCACTTGGCTGCCGGCGCCGGCTTTGGTGGCATTATGTACGGCAGTCCATGTGTATCACAACGGTGCAATCTCAAAGTTAATTTACAGAAGGGCTCATGGATTTTAACCACTTCATATGTTAGAGACGTAAGGAGATGGATGTCAGATAACGACAAAGTGCGACGCAGTGTGGGGGAAAGACCCTTTGACATACGTCACAATGATTGGCCCAAGTGGTTGCAAATCCTGGGATTCATGGCGTGCAAGCGGGGATAACGCACCTGTCACATAAGCAGCCGCGAGAATAGTTGTCGCCGAGCAAGCATCAAAGTGATGGGAATGAAAGACATCTATATAGGCGTGTGAAGTATTGCCGGTTGCATAAATCTTCTATCAATATCATTCAACTTTCCCTCTCACGTCGTCCATGAATTTTGGTCAATTTAGGCCCGGCATAAAAGACGAAGAATAAAAACAGAACAAAATGCAGTGATGGGAGCATAATGGAAAATGGGTCAAATAGTTCAATGACAAATAAACAGGTGCGTGATTTACAACGCGTGACACTTATAAATAGACCAAAAGTTAAATAACCAGAGGAAGGCAGCAGAGTTCAAACAGGAACTGCCGACAAAGGATTGAAGTCTCTTGTCTATTTACAAGAACTGCACATTTTAACTTATGTACCCGTTTGAAGTATTAAGAAAAGGGTTTGTACAAATTCAAATCTACTACAATGTAATGGCTCTTCTAAAAGTTATATATGTGTGTGTATATATATATATATATATATATATATATATATATATATATATATATATATATATATACACATATATAAAATTGATGGTTTATGTACTTCTACATAGACATCAATTAGACCCAACATGACAATATGCATATGATCATCTAGGTGTAAGGTAGTGGTGTAACGGAATGCAGTTGATCCGTACGGATCACCCCCCCAGGTCCGGCTCGCATGTGAACCACGGATCAATTGCAAAATTTAACCGCCATAGTGAAATACAGTTTTACTGCTGCTGTTACTTTTTAAAGTAATAATTCCATAAATCTGGATGCAGAGTTGCAGTGAAAAGAGGATAAAGACATACGTTCTTGTGTTTGACTCTGAAGCGCAGTGACTGGTTCATGGTACGTCGCTCTATGTTGCTGCTACTTTACGACATGTGGAGAAGCAAACGTCGCCGCTATGCGTCTGCTCGTCCGCCATATTGGAGTGGTCAAGAGCCGCTAGTAAACAATACGATGTGTATTGAGAGATGGCGATTTCTCTACAAAATTGACTGTAACTTTCTTAATTCTGAACTGAATTTCATGAAATTTAGTTTGTTATAAATGTGATAAACCTGAATTAAATTCAGTTCCAGGGGGCGGATCTAATCATATTTTTTCACTCACTACCATGTTTTAAAGAAGAAGGTATCATGCGAGCCTCATATTGCACTTTACTTAAACAACTGAGTATTGAATATTTTATGTACTGTATTTTAAGATTTTATTTAAACATTGGACATCTTGAGCGTTGTTTTCATTTAAGACAATGGGCAAAAGTTCCTTACTTTATGTATTTCACAGAACAAATGGAAAGCAAAGTTATATTTTTTTTTTTGCTGATTTGAAAAATGATCCGATCCGTGACTAAAAACCATGATACGATCCGAACCGTGAGTTTTGTGATCCGTTGCACCCCGATTATAAGAACAAAACTTAAAGAGTATTTTCCACTATCTGGGATCCATACCATTTTTCTGAATACGTGGTACAAATACCCAGCAGTAGGGCATCTTACCATAGTTAGTCCTGGCTGCATCCCAGCTCGAATAGCTTCGATTTGAGTCGGAGTGAACTGAATGGTGTTCCTGTAAGACAATGACAATTCAATCCCTGTTCAGGTTTTGAAATACCAAATTGACTGAGAAAGCCTGAGATATTCAAACCTTGTTCTACCTTGTTTACCAACCAACTAAACCAAATCATGGAGCAGGCTTTGTTGCGACAGATAAAGGCTGTTTCATTTAGTCTCGAAAAATTACCCATTGGTCCCCAGATGTTTCAATGCCAGAATGTTAACTAAAATATGTTCTTATTTCATTACATAATTGATAACTCTTGAAATTAAATAGGCTGATTTTGGCTTATGGTTATTAATAGGACAGCAAAGCATGGCACTGTCTACACATCAGACAGACTGGGCTGTGGAGGCCCCACCGTTTGGGCTGGTTGTAGGGGTAGGGCCCTCGGTTCAGGGGGACGTGGGGCTCAACGACCAGCGTGCGGTCTTGCAGTTTGTCTGATTTCTCTTCCTGGTCCACCTTCCTCTTCTTCCCTTTCTCTGTTCTGCTCTGGACCGGGAATTTGATTCTGGAACAGCAAAATGATAAATGAGTAAAACAGCATTCATGGCATGATGTATTATGCCAACCACCAAATTGCGGCCGCTAATAGCACCATCAATTGCGCATCAATTGTGCCCGCTATCTGCGCCGTTTTAGCGTCCGATTCACAATTCATATTGTGCTAATGATATTCCAGCGCAAACACTCCCATCACATTTTGCTGCTGAGTGCAATTTGCACTTGTTTTGCGTCTGATCGCAATGATCCATGCGGCAAAGTAAAAGTAATCTGTGCATCGGGGGGGGCTTCCGTTCGAGAGTCATAACGCATTACACCACTACGCTACACTTGCCTGTTTTACAAATTATCACTCTAAAATAAATGTGAAAATGTTGATTCAAAATGTAAAATTGTAAGGAATTTTCCGGCGGGGGGGGAACAGGGTCTACGTAACGTGCTCCGCGCACAGGGGGCAGTGTAACAGTGGAGTCGAGGGACCCTGGGTTTAACTTTGTATTTTATGTTTATGTGCAGTGATATAAAACATTTCAATAGTACGAGTATGAGTATGAGTATAATAAAACATACTCTTCCCACACATTTAATTTACTGCATGAATAAAATGTGTATATACTGAAATTTTTACTTGCGAAATTCTAGTTCTCACTGAATGTTAATATTACAATGTAGAAAGGATGATAGTTAATTTAATATATTTTAGTCTACGAAGTTCTGGGCCGCTGCACGGTAAAGGCCTTGGCCTGTGGAACTGTCCGTGGTCGTGAGGTTCGATGCCTTCTGCGTTTCAATGCCAGTTTTGCCCACTTTTTCACTATTCCTGATAACTTTTAGTTTTTTATTTTTTATTTTTGAGCTGAATAGGAATTATAGAACCGTTTTTGTCAATGGCTGGAACATATTTTTTGTACAAAAAAATTATTCAGAGTTGCTTTTGGAGTGTGTTTTGAAAACCACCACGGATTTCTTCCTGTTCTGCTACCTTCAGATGCTGTGACCGTAATAATAATAATTATGCCAAAATATTATTTACAGATCACTGGCAAGTCTGGGCGTGATGCCCCTTTATATGCGCTTCAGTTGCAACAGCTCTCTAAAGACGATCGCACTCCGCTGCCAATTTTCTTTTTGCCTTTATTTTGTCTCGTGCAGTTACCACCAGCTCTCTGCAGATGATAAAAGCATCATTCTAACTGCATGTGGCTATTAGACCTGGTGTTTGTGAATTTTACGCTATTTGCAACAAGGTGTGCATAGAAAGGGGCCAATTTTGCACCAAATTTCTGAATAATACCACGCGGTGAACAAGGTGCTTTGTGAATTACACGCTCGCATTTCCTGTTATTTGCGCCAGTTAAGCGGTCGCAAAAGCCGCTTTGTGAATTTGCCCCCGGATGTATAAAGTGAGATGGGTTCATCTAGAACAGGTGAGTGTGACATTACCATGTAAGTATGAAGGCAAGTATTAGCTTCACCGGTAGTCTTGGCGAATTATAACATCGGACATTGACAAGAGAACTTGACTCAATTTTACAAAATACATAAATGGATAAATAAAATCTGATAATATGTCTATGCTGAAAGTAAAGCCTCATATATTCCAAGTTATGCATATTTAATGACTTTTAGTACATGATATTTGAAAAAATAAAACAAAGGTCAATCCTTTTAAGACTTTTGAAGGACCTCCATGCCTAAAGATAGATAATATAACGTGATTATACAACCGTATCTGTAAGTAACACCTTAGTTACTGGGTCTGCTACTTCCAGTAATCCTTCATTAATCACTGGGCTGACACAACCTCAAAAAGACCTTACTCCGAATCAACGTCCGACTTTTAATTTCACCACCCACCCCCTCCTCACCTGAAGGGAGGGACTTGCAGCTCAGGGTTCTCCTCCTCCACTTTGACGGTGTAGCTGGGGAAACAGGAACGCAGGTGATCCAGGGACAGGAAGGTGTCGTTGAAGTCCAGCGTGGAGATCTGATTGGGCATTTTGCTGTAGTGGGCGCTGCCCTGGTCGCCATAGCCCAGGATGATGTCATGGAGCCAGTCGGGGACCACGCACTCTGTGTTCATCAGGTTTCTGATGGTTTCCAGTACCGCCTGGAAAGGGAGGACACAAAATAAAATTTAATAAAAATAAAAAGTGAGTGCCTCAGCTTTTAGCTTGTGGTAGCTAACATAAATGAAAGCTGTGAAAAACCGATTTAAATTCTGTCACCATTTCAGAGAGGCACCTCAGGCAACTGAATTACAGAATATTTGGGGGAGGGGGGGGGGGCAACTATGTGGAACAGGAGAAGGCTTAGCTTGTTAAGAACAGCTGTGTAGTAAAGCTGACTGTGCAGTGAGGACTTTTGTGTGTCCGTCAATTACATTTTAATGAGCTGCCAACAGTCTAATGGCCTGCGTGCATCAAACCCTTCATAAGGAAACACGCTTGCTTTTATCTCTGTTGTGATCAGAGACGAGGAAGAGTGGTTTCTTGAATATATTGTAATTACTCTGCCTTTCAAACTAAGAAAAGGAGGAAGAGACAAAAAATGTAATTTTAGGTCAAAACATCTGTCATTTCTACGGCTTTGAAATGACAGAAATGGATGTGGGAGCGCGTTAAATACCAAATTGAAAAAAGTGAAAGCGAAGAGTTCCCAATTAAAAACTTGTGTTTCGCATGCGGTAAAAACAGAGGGGAAAAAAAAACATCTGTGCAAAACAGACTGAAATTCCGACAGAAATAAAAACACCAGCGCAAGTTTTGTGAGCTGATGCCTTGGTGGAACCGGTGGGTGAAAACCTTAGCACTGAGGACGCAGACATTTCCTTTTCCTTTAACCTCTATCAGAAGACTGCGTTAGTAATGCAACCTGACACGACAGTATGCATAACCTACAGACTTAGTGCCAATGATGGATTCTTGGGATGGAGATTGCGGGGGGGGGGGGAAATGGCGGGCCGAGCCTCACAAGGTCACCCACAGAGGACTGTTGCGGTTTGGGATCAGTGCCGTGGGGGCCTTGAGCGCCTGGTAATCCCGGCGTTGCCCTGCCCACAACCCCAGCGCCACTAGAACCCAGCAGTCCAATATATGTGATTGATCATCCGGGGGCTGATGCTGGGAGGGTGAGAGCTCAAGGACTGAGCCAGGCAATTCTCAACTAGGGAAGCGAGGGAGTGGGACGGAGAGATGGAGAGAGAGAGAGAGAAAGAAAGGAAGGAAGAAAGAAAGACGCTCCCAGACTGCACCTTGAAGTTGTTCTCTTTGGGTTTCCGCCTCATGATTATGTTGAATGTCTCGTACGGGTCCTCGGTGTTGCTCTGGATGCTGCTGGTCATGTCCTGCTGGTACTGATTTGGATCCAGCCACACGCGGAACGTTCTGGAGTCTCCTCTCAGCTTGGGTTTGGGTTCCGGTCCTGGTCAAAATGGAGAGGGGAGGTTTTTTTCGATGTTTTGACACAATATTGCATTGACTGTTCGCTAATAACACAATACATGAAAAAAAAAATATAGTAGTAAATGCATTTTTTGTGCTTTCAGTATATTTACTGTTTGATTCCTGCCTAGAATTTATTCTGACTCTGTCACTCACACAATGTACAGTATATACCAACCGTATACACCATAACTTTGGAGGTTAATGTTTTTAAAGTAGGGCCAGCAGAAAAGCATGGGGGGGTAGAAAATCTTCCTTTTTAAACAGAGGATCCAGAGTCATGGCAGCATAAAATGTGCCTGGTTAAAACAGACCTGGAGCAAGACACTGCATCTCCACTAGCTACGCTGCACTCTCAACCCCCAATGGAGAGTTAAAGGCAAAGAAGGAGAATTATGTGATAATGATGAATCGCAATATTATTTAACCATAACAGGTAACAGCAGACCATGGATAACAACTGAAAAGATATCCATAAATCAGAAAGGTCATGCCTGCTTTATAAAAGGAAATGTTGATAGTATATTATGCCTTGTTGCCACGCAACTTGAACAGGTTGCCAAATGTAAGACACACATGGAGGTTCGTCCCGAGATGAAGACTCCAGGGACCTGCATAATTATCATGTCCTGAATATAGAGTTAGCGGATCGAGGTGATCACTCTTGAAATTGATCCAGAGTGACTGCCGCAACATACTATTATGTGCACACTATGCCATCAGAAAGGTGTGTGTGCATTTACAAAGAAGCTGGCATAACACACAAACAAAATCTTTGGGGGTGGGGCAAAAGCCAACCCTCTGAGAAAACACAACTTCAATTTATTCTTTAATCTTGGGAATAACAGCCTGCCCAAAAAGAGATTATCCCTGGGCTGTCTGGCAAGGGCAGGGGCCGTGTCCCACCTCAGCAGGGACGGGCCTTTACACCCGATGCCTTTCAAGCGGGGACAGGAATGACACCGGGAGGGCTGACGGGCCGGCGCGGAGCTTAGGCTTTACCCTCCTGGGACGCCAGGGCGATGCAGCGGCGGGGGGAAGGCTTTCGCAGACATCCAAATAGGATTCCTGTATGGCGCACGGTGCCGCGGGCCAGAGAGCACAGCGCTGAAACTCAATCCTGTTGTCCTCTGGTGGACGCTGACGCATGTGTGCACTGCAGATCGGCCAAATCCCACTCTACTAAAATGAGTGTTGAGATAACCGAGACGTTGGAGTTGGTCGGAAAAGATGTGTGCGGGTGGGTGATAAGACACAAATCTTCCCATCAACACGGTAAGACCATAGCCAATATCTACAGGGTATCTGCGGGTATCACAGTGGTAAATCACACACCTTTTTAGGAGAAATCCAACTAAATGTAAGGGTAAGATTTTGGACAAATCTCTTATATCATTCGACACCAAAATTACATTATTTATTACTGTGAGCAAACCTGCTGAAAATAGGTGATTGACTCCGTTTTCATTGCCAGAAGACGAGTATACCGTTCTTTTTCCCCCCGTGTTTCTGTGTCACATTCGATATGACGAATGTGCTGGAAAAGGGGCGTGTCATGTTTTCAGTGTGATTGTGAAAAAAATACAGTAGAAAGCAGCATGGCGTATCGATGCCCACTGCCGGGAGCCCCCTGCCGGGAGCCCGCTGCCGGGAGCCCGCTGCCGGGAGCCTGCTGCCGGGAGCCCGCTGCCGGGAGCCCGCTCTCCCCCTGCCCGAGTATTTCATGACTTTTAGGGCCCAATATTTGTAAAAGAGTTATTTAAGAATTTTTTTTTAAGATATTTTTTGGCATTTGTCATCCTTTATTTGACAGTGATGGTGAGCAAAGAAAGGGGACAGAGAGAGAGGATGACATGCAGCAAATGCAGCCACGTGCCGGGAATCAAACCCGGGCTGCTGCGGTAAGGACTGAGCCTTGTAAGTGCGCACTACCTGGTGAACTACCGGGGCGCCCCTTAAGGCCTTTTAAGACTTTACCAGGACCTACAGAGACCCTGTTATAGCATACCATTGACTAATATGGACAGTGATTTCACCTATTAAAAAGGTTGCTATTCAGTTGGTACTACAATAAGAAAGGACAAATGAATTCAACTTCATCTCATAACAATCTCATCTGGCTTAACCTTGTATATAGTAACTTCCAAAATCTACAATCTACAAAAAAAAAACAGGTGTTATTTTCAAACGGAAAAGGGACATGGATGAAACACTATCTGTGAGTCTGCAGTTTGTCTCTCAATAATGTTCCTTTCACCTGGTGTCACCCGCACTCCCGGACCAAGAGCCCAGAGATTTAATTGACACCGCTCACGCTACCCCCACGCTATCCTGGGAGCTAGAGAGAGTAGCACTCAACCCCGCTGGGGAACTGAAAGTTTAACCAAGGTGGCGTAGACATGGCGGGCATGTTCACTTGCTCTATGTGTCTCCAGAAAGCCCTGGCCTGTGCATATTTAATCCAGACAGATGAGCTGGAGATGGGGGACAGGACGCTCTGGCAGGCCGACACATGTTCTCATTGGAATAAAAGCAGCCACTTGGAATAGCAGCGCTACAGGGAAACTCAGGTTAAAAAAAAAACTCCCAAACGCGCTACCGTGCCGGGGTTTTTTTACGCGATCCAGGGGTTATGTTAGGTTTCATTCAAAAGGCTTCCAAAAGCAAAACTCTCATTTTCCACGTGAAAAGACTTCAAAGACGAAAAATTGAAATTAATGCTGCGCTTATTCATTCATCTGACATCGTAAAAAAAATAAATAAATCAAAAAAATAAACCTCTTCATTTGGTTAACAACTAATTGTAAATGTTGGTAAACACCAATTCATTGGAGATGAGAAGCTTGTGGCACATAACTAGAGAATTTGCATATATATGCAAATAAATTTGTAATCTGCCGAGGATATTTGCAACATGGAGAGGAGGTAACTAGGACACGAGCAGGCGTTTTGATGCTGAAGTACCATTGAAATTTAGTACAATTTCAGTGTACAGCAAATATTTCAATTAACTTTGAACTATGGTGGTATTTAATTTTCAGTGGAAAATAGTTGCATAACTTCCAAACAAAGTAGAAATGTTACAATGTTCAAATGGATTCAGAAGTTGAAAATTTAATTCAACCGCATTGGGAGTTTATTTTTCTTTTCAGTGCACATTCGGTAATTGAGGAGTCGGAAGCAGACGTGTTCCCCTGGATGCAGCCGAAGCCGCTCTTGCGTTCTATCAAACGCCTAAAAGGGTCTTTGGGCCAGAGCTCTCAGGTGTCATGGCCGACCTCGGGTTAATGGAATGCAGACAGGTCGGGTCGCTCTGTGACTATCGCCATGACAACACCTCAACGACCCCATCCAGAGGACCTGTGCGGTGATGTAAGGAGTCCCGACCGCTGTGAACGCGCGCGCGTACGTGCACACGTTTGACCGTACCCTCCTCGATGACGCGTCCCTTGTCGTCCAGCATGCCCTGCACCTCGCAGCCGCGCACGTACACCAGGCCGCTCTGCTCCACGAAGGCCTGCCGCCTGTCGAAGCGCGTGCCGTAGGGCAGGTTGGGCCGCACCGTGACCAGAAAGCAGACATCGTGCTTCCGCAGCCCTGGAGAGAGAGAGAGAGGGGGAGGGGGGTTAGAAAGATAAATAATTAAGAAAGGTTAGAAAGACAATTAAGGTGGCGATAGAGAGATGAGTCAGAATTAGAGAGAGAGTGAGAGTTCGACGGTAAAAAGAGAGTAAGAGAGAGTTTGGAAATAGAGGTTAGAACGAGTTATTGAGCAAGATAGAGTTAGATTTAGAGATATAATCAGAGATAGAGAAGAGTTAGAGAATTATCATCATTATCATTAGTCAATAGGGAGCGAGAGTTAGAGATATAGAGAGAGTGAATTTGAGAGAAATGCAGAACCAGAGAGCGTGAGGCAGACTGCCCAGTCAGCATAGGTCTGATCTTTAAAGCAGAAGCTTTAATTATATAACAGGGGAAATGGAGAAGAGGAAAGGAGAAGAGGAGCGGAGTCGCACTCCACTCCCACACTGAACCAACAGAACCAAGAGAAAGCAAACGTCATGTGATTATTATGGAGACGGCAAGAAGTGAAGATCCCACCAAGTGACCTTACAGAAAACTGATTTTGGATACACAAAACATTGTCTTTTTAAAGCTTCCACCACCTAGACCATGCCTAAATGTTGGGACTCGTTTTGAGTTTTCATTGCTGTCACACGTTTGTCATCATCTAGCTGGTCCAGAGTATCTGCAAATTTGATTTCAGACTCTTTTATCTCAATTGAATACCAATTTTGTATCTAAAAATAAACATAACAATTCCTTATCTACCGAATATGAATAACCATGTTAAGCTAAATAAAGAAAATAGCACAACTACAGATTTTTGGAGGGCAAAAATTATGTTTTATGGTCATTGTGGTAAAAAGAAAGTTCACCAAATTCTGGTTAGTTCTTATCTTAAAATGGATTTAAAATTTGTAATAAAAAAAAAAAAAATCCCCTTTTCCCCTAGCACTGGCAATGCATGTACTGTATGTATGTCCCCATTCTGAATTAATAAACACAGTACAAATTTTGGTTTTTAATTGAAACCAATCATTTATTACCATACAAAGTTGCATTTTACGCAATATTTTGAGCTAATTTTAAGATGATTTTAGCTGAGTTGCTTGACTTTTTAAATGGGTCACTGATGGCCTGTACCTACAGGCTGAGGATGCCCTTTCCTCCGTTGGGAGGCTGACAAGCTACGGTCAACATTATCTACAGTGCCTGCGCTTGCAGAGTAGAGAGAGCGGATGAGGAGATAAAACACTTGGTGAAAGCCCCCCAGAACCAGCGTCCGCGCACAGACACAAGGCTGGAGGGGTCAGAGGTCATGGGAAGATAGGATTGGACGGAGCCTCGTGAGAACACTTTATGGAAACACATAAACCGCAGAATGTGCCGTCTGGTAGAAAGAAGTGGCACAAGGAACATGAAAAGGGGACTCCCAAGCTAAAAGGGAAGCGTCCTAATAAATGTGCATTGAGTTCTAATGTGTATATGATGCGAGATGTATCAGGGAAGCGGCCATCGGCAGTTTTACCTAATTTTGTGAACCCAGTCAAAGTGGTATGGGAGAGCGTATGATTACACAAAATCATACGTTATCCATTATTCGATACTTTTTTTAGCTGTAACTTCATGAGAAGTCATTCAATGTAATTGCGTCATGCATGTGCTGTTTCCATTGTTGGTGGTGAGGGAATGCTGGGCGAGTTGTGGCCAAATATGTTAAGATAAAATATTTCATACCATTCCATAACGATATTTATCACGATATATATATCACAATTTTTGTCAAATGCATTGTATATTTTGATAAAGAAGACAGTTGTATGCCATGATGTATTTTAAAAACACATTCATTGGTGGAATGAAATTGTCTGGAATAAACACTTGTCTTAAAATAAAAACCTACATGGTAAAAAACATTTTTAAAAAACAGTTTGCATCCTCTTTTTTGAACAAAATAAATAAAGAAAAATAGGGCTAAAATCTGAAAATAAAATGCTAAAAAAAAATTATTATGGTGAACATGGGACAGCATTCGTAATGTATGTAAGAAGTGAACTCAGGTAATAAGTGCAGCTGCTTTGATTAACAACTGACTTAAATAAAATTTAGATAAAAACAAAAAAAATATGGAAAACTGGCCTAAATTAAAACAGATAATAAAGTTTGTGGCGTTGCCCTGTCTTTGTTGGTACGTGTCGTCGACATATTTTACACAATGGATATTTACTGTCTGCTTTGGGTTGAAGTCCAAAAAGCGTCAAACTATGGACATACAGTATGTGTCTCTGTTGTCAACTATACATCATCGTTCTCCCCTTCCGGGTTTTGGACACTGCCACTCTGTCTCCACGCCGAAACACCGTGTGTTTCCAAGTGCAACCTACCCACGTGGGAGGGGGCGGGGCTTTTTTCTACAGCGACAAACCTAATTTTATTGAGGTGAAAGGTCATCTTCAGATCGTCCAAATTGATTGGCTTTTCGTTGCCACTTGCCAAACGCGTCTATAAATGAACAAATCTGTCGAAGACTTTATCGACATTACCAAGCGTTTTTTGTTTCGTCAGAGAGGAAAAAATATTGTGATAATCATCGTTGTATCGCCCCGCACGATGGCACGGTCCACCTTCCTCAGTAAGAAAGCAAAAATTGGATTGAAAAACGGATTGGATAAACCAGTGTGCCCCTCGGATGAAAATAATATACCCCCCCCCCCCCCGCCAAAAAAGTGACATTCGGAGCGAAGAAGAGGATAAACCTTGATTCTGGGACAAGTAGTGTAATCCACTCAACTCACAATCTTGTGGATCGCCACATCCAACAATATTACTTTACAGTCAACCAAAATGAAAACTGACTTGTGTGTGTGGATACAGGTTGTCGTCTGATGTTTCTATGTTTTATGCTTTTCAACGCACATGTTGTTTGGTTCTATGTTGATTTGTCTCACCCGTGGTGATTCCCCCCCCCCCGTCGGCGTAGTAATGATGATTAGTTGTTTAAAGACCAAAACATGTTAAGATCGTCCACCAAAGAGGGGGATTGGTGGCGGTGTTGTGTAATAAAAAACGGTGCTCGTCCACAGGACAGAGTGATTACAAGCAGTTCTTGATGATTTAAGAATCAATTGAGAGACGCAAGCGCGCACACGCACACACACGCACACGCACACACACACACACACACGTACCTTCCCACTCATTTTTGATGTGGTCTCGAACGTTGAGGTTGATGGTGACGTCGGCCCGGACCCGAGCTGGCCAGTTCTCCCCGATGTTGGGCTTGGCGACCTCCACTATAGAGAGGGAGGTGATGGTCTGAGCCATCCTGGCCCAGCCCCCGAAAACCACCCCTCCGTACTCTGACTGCCTATCGCGCACAAGAGGCAAAATAACAAGTTCGATTAAGACGAAAAGCAGACATTCAAATTTTAACGGTAAGAAATCGAAATGCTAATATTTTCTAACATTACTTACTTAAGTCTCTTTACTTTGAAAAAATAAATTGTATGTGCATATAGAGTAGAATGGGTTATTCTATTTTATTTTATTTTTTTTAAGTTTAAATTCAAACTCAGTCAATATTTTTTTCCCCCTTTTGCCACACCCATATTAGGACGACACTTGAGTTGAGCTTTACTTACATGAACGTTTTCAAGTTTGTGCCCTTCACTTAAAGGTCAGATCGTGAATATTAATTAGGGCGAGGACACGCCCTCTCAGTTCTGGACATAATTACGAGTTGAAATGGATAAAGACACACAACAACATGAGTGAGTTACAATTAAATAAATGTTTCAGAATGTTTTCTAATGAACTCAAGGTTTACAGGCACAAAAAGCTAACTGTGGCTACGATTTTAATCCATCTTTAAGAAGATAAAAGAACAAATCGTTTTTTTTAATTTCATATATCAAAAGGTCCGATCTGATTGCAGAGCGGGAATCGGGAGCATGGCGGTTCCCGAATGTCAGAAATTATTATTGAGCTTCCGGGAGGGTTGGAGTGGAGTTCTACTTCTGAGAAAGCGCGGTCATAGAGAACGTGACCTTTTTAATTTAATTACAATTATTTGCCAACTGCCACAAGAGCCAAATCAACCACTGGAAGAACAAATGAGAAATCCAACCATGGCTTCATGCGCGCCACCACGTCCTCGATGTCCTGCCGGATCTCGTAGGTGGACTCCAGACGGAAGAGGTTGAAGTTCCTGAGCAGGTAGTCGTGGAGCGTCAGAAACTGGAGGTTGAGCTTGGGCAGTGCCAGGCAGCCTAGAGCACGAGGAGGTTCAATGGACAACACAGCAGTGGGAATTTTAAAAATAAGATAACGATACTTTATTAATCCCCAAAGGGAAATTCCAGAGTTGCAGCAGCAATGACATACATGACAACATACATGACAAAACACACATAATTCACAAAAACACTTGCGTTTTTGTAAATTGTTTTTGAACCAATATGCTTGTTGTGAATGCCAAAACTCTACATTTGTTTTCCGCAAATTCTGCCACCGTTGAAGAATTTCCATTGCTACTTGTTGTAACACAATTAGGGGGTTACAGGAGTAATGCGCTTAGAGGGTGTAGCTTTGAGAGGTGGGTGGTCTCTTCATGGGTGAAGGTGCCCCTGCCAGCTAAAGAGGATTCCCTGTGAGAAGTGTTCATGCTCGCTGCCAAGTGAGGGCCTTTTGGGAACAGCAATGTCTGTGCATTTGTTAGATAGTGCGCTGATTAGTCATGCAAACAAACTACGCACGCACACACACTATACACATGTGGGCATGCACGCCGATACACACCTTCGCCGGAGTAGTACTCTGTGGGGACAATATTCTCATCCCAGATAATCTTCTCCGTTGGATAAAGGGGCATCTGGTTAAGTTGCTCAATCTGGGAGATTCTCCGCTCGTGACGCGACACCTGCGTGTGTGTTGGAGACAGTGAGAGAGACAACACGCAGGTTAAAGAGGCATAACACCCAAATTGGGTTAAAATGCAAATGTGCCGCTATGCCTCCAGCTAAGCCCTCCTAGAAAGCTAGAGAGAGAGAGAGGGGGAAAAAAGAAAGACTAAAGTTCTGCAATAATTGTCATTCAAATATTTTATTACATCATATTTCCACTATATTCGTAGAAAAAGAAAATGTCTACCCATTGAAGAGAGCGCTATCGATTGACATTGAACACTGTAACAAACGTTTGGGTTGTTTATTTTCCTCAACCTAACTGATGGAAACTCACCTAATTCAGAGTCTATTCATTGAGACATTTTTAACATTGGTTTAAAAAAAAATATATATATTAGATTTGTACGGAAGCATGAGTTTGGGTGGAGACATGACTTCACAAGAAGATCGCAATCTGCTCCAATGATTTCAATTCGTTTAGATCAAGCAAAAACATCGAATTTAACCCAAACATTTAAACTGATGCCTACCTTGAGACAGTTCAACACAAAAACACCGTAGTGAGCCGGTGCTCAACATGTGGAACATTTTGCATTTTCTGAAATCCATAAATCCACACCAGGTTTGCTGATATGAGGTGTAGAACACACACAGTGCCTTGAAAAGGGAAGTATGTGGTCGCTGGCGGGGTGTGTGAACCAAACCTTGTGCCTGAAGCGCAGTAATCCACCGCTGCTGCTCTATGCGCTCAACTATCTGCCTAGCCAGAGCAATCCTATTACACGGCCACATCATGTGAGTGAGGAGCTGAGATTGTTGCCGCTGATGCAAACCAACGGGACAACAGCCAATATTAAAGATTAATCAGCCCACCTACGACTGATAAACAGAGACCGTCACACCACGTTTAAGGGACGTGAAAGGGGTTTTGTGAGAGCGCAGGTGGGGTAGACACCCTCTCAGGGTTCTGTGCAAGCGCTGAAACTTGGGAAAACTTAATTTTTCTCTTCTTCACAAAACTTTTGCAGTTTGTGAAACTTGATGGGCCGGTATTGAAGGTTATATTGTGTGGCACCACTGTGGATCTCCTGACAGCAACACCGGGATTAATTGACCAAAATTCATTTGGATTCTGCCCACATCAGGCACAACAACTTATTGTCTCTTTCCAAAAGGAAAAATAACGCTTCCTTCGTATGAATTATTCATCACGAGGAGAACGGCATATGCTGAATACAGACGAGCTCATCTGCTCCAGCAGAGGAAGTAAAAAGACCAAACCGGTCAAAGGAGGGCATTTTCTCAGAGGGACAAACTCAACCAGTGTAAGCTTAATTATGGGATGGTTCTCTGCGGCTTGTGACCTGTTTCACTCTCTGGGGTGGACCACTGGTCCCCTTCCGGGCACCGGCACATGTATATTACACATGGCCAATCCAAAAGATTATTGTCATCGGGAGGCAACCCAGGGCGCACACAGATCAATCCCCAACATTGGCTAGGGAACCAATCTAATCAGCTAATTAGGAAAGACCCCCAACAAAGAGGACCTGCTGAGGGTCTGAGTGGGTAATTAGCAGTAACCACTGGTCAGCCTTCAAACATCCACTTTGATGAGAAGGCTCGGAGCGCACGTGTACGTCGGGAGTTGGGGGACATTGGTGGCGCAAAGGTTTTTGCAGATTCCCAGAGGAAACATTTTTGACTGGAGGACACAGGGAAACAGAAAGGACACTCTAAAGCCTTTTTCGCCCTCTCTTCACCGTGCCAGCCTCACAGCCCACATCAAGCGGTAATTGGATTTAAAGGCAAATTCAAGTGGGGCAGAGGCAGGCAGTAATGAGGGGAGATGCTGTATGTGTTCCAAGGTCAACAGCATAAATTAGTGACTTTTAAAAGAGGAACACAAACCCTATTATAACCACAATGCTTGCTGGGCAATCATTGCTTCAGAAAAAAACACTCTGCACTGATGTGTGTGATGCAAACAAAGATTATTTATTACTCGATTATCAAATACAGGATTGTCCTGAGCAGTGATCCTCAACCTATTTCATATCAAGGACCCTCAATTTGAAACGCTTTAAGTCACGGACCCTGTTCGATGACATTCGGTCTTACTGATTCAGATCTCAGAAATTGTTTTTATTGTTATGATTTAGTCCAAAGTTCCATCCCCAATCTATACTCTAGTTAGGGAGATAACAGTGAAATGAGAATCAAAACAAGTCATTATTGTGCATTTTCTAATGGTACTTTACATCTTAAAAATGAAATAACAGACGTTTAACCATTAATCATTTTGCTGGGGACCCCCTGGAACCCCTTGGAGGATGCCTGGGGGTCCCCAGACACCACGTTGAGAAAAACTGCTAGATTCTACAAACGACTAACATGGCTGAGACTACCCTTGACCAAGGCTCTGTGGCAGGTGGGCGTGCACTGTAAAAATTCTGGCCTAACCAACACACTTACCAGCAGCTCCAGAAGAACCACCTCCTCATAGGTGGTGTCCTGCCCCTCAGGAAGCTCTGGCAGCAGGCATAGATACGAGGCCACCCGGTGGAGCGTGTTGGGACTGCAGGAACAGAGAGCCGTTTGGAGTGAAGGCAAGAGAGAGAACAAAGGACATTGTAAAATGAAAAAGAACCTCGGAGATTTAACAATTCATGAGCAACCAATAAACTATCCATGACGCCTTATTCGTGAATTGTGTCAATGGGCCTATAACTACTGCTCTATGGCAAAACATTTCTTAATATTGAAATTCTAAATGTATATGCAATCAAAGAAAGAATGTCCCTTTAAAATCAATTATGATTCAGCATTTCAAATTTTATAACCACTTTTGCTGCTAATTCAGCCACTATATTGACACACTCCAGTTTCCCCTTCTTGCCCACCCGACAGACGGCAGCACTTTTTATTGCAGCAGGAAAGCAGGTAGGTGAGGTTTCAGATTTTCTGTGCTTGTTAGCACTGCGGTGCGGTGCGAGGCGGCAGCTCTCCAGTTCGCTCCGACACCGCAGTCCTGCTCTGTCAGCACGGCAGAGTGTGCCGAGGGACTGGGACGCATCGATGCGACGGATTATGAAAATCAAAGGCCATCTCCATCTCCGAGAGCCGAGGTGCGGCTCCGCGCATACAGGCCCATCTTAATCAGCCCTGACACACTGTGACACAGCCGGGGCCCCGGTGCACACGGAAGAGACACACACTGTGACACGGCTTAGGCAGCCGGGGCACGTGGCTCCGGGATGACTGCATCTCTCAATCTTTGTGTGTGTGTGTGTGTGTGTGTGTGTGTGTGTGTGTGTGTGTGTGTGTGTGTGTGTGTGTGTGTGTGTGTGTGTGTGTGTGTGTGTGTGTGGGGGGCTCCTCGTGATGCCACGTTTGACCACTTGGGTGGTGGTTCTGCAGAAGTGGCAGCTTGGTGACTCAGGGGCTGGCCTCGTGCGGGTTATGTGGGCAAATCCCACATTTCCTTAGCAACAAAATACAACGGCAACAGAGAGGCTCACGCCACGTCACTGAGATGAGAGCGGACTGGACGAGGTCACGGCTGACAGCCCAGCCCACGGCAGGGTAAGGTAAGCCAGCAGGGTGGTCGCTTCTTAATACAAACTGGCTTATAATCAGTCCCCCCCCGTCCCCCCCTTTTTTTATTTGTTTAAGAAGCTCCAAGGACATTTCTTCTTGCAGTTAATATAAAAGGTTGTCATTTGTAAACCATGATGAAAATATGACACTACGAATATTTAGTTTGGTCCTTTTTTTTGTTATTCTGTTCTGGGATATTTTTTTAAATACTCCAAAAATGAAAATGAGATGACTTGTTATTTCTTGAAAGGTCTTCAGAGAATTGATAGTCAACATGTTCCTTCTTCAAATAGCATGTTTACACACACACACGAACAAAAACATTTTTCATCATTGACCATATTAAAGCGACAGCAGCGCCATTAAAGAACATTCAGGGTTCTATTGATAATCAGATGAAAGTGATGAGGATGGTGCAGTCGGAGGGGTTCTGACACAACAACATCAAACCATGAGAACATTGTGTCTGAGTGACGTGCTGCTATCAGCTCTGCGGCAAACCATGATGCAGCTATGATACAGCTTGTATTATCTTCAAAATAAGCCTTAAAAATAAGAAAACTCAATGATTTAACTCAATTATTTAACTGATGCAAGTTAACACCCATGTTTCTATCTAGCATCAGAAAGATAACACCACATTTGGGCCAGCCTCCTTTGACTTTTATGAAACAGCTATACAGCGAAAATGTTCACGAAATCGGACCACTTCGACGTGAAGCACTAAATAAATGGAAAAGAGTAAAGATCATACCCTAATATAGGTATGCGGACCCCTAAACCCGCCATATTAGAGTGGTCAAGAGCCGCTAGTAAACAAATACCATTTGTATTGAGACTTCCCTGCAAAATCGCCTGTAATTTGCTTAATTCTGAACCAATTTTCAAGAAATTGAGTTTGTTACAAACGTGAGAAATTTAACATGATACTGGTTTCTAATTGGAATTAAATTCAGTTACTGGGAGCGTATCCAATCATATTTTTTAGGGCGAGGCCACGCCCGTGTATAAAGGAGGAAGGTATAATGCGTGCCTCATATTGCACCTTAACAAACGAGTACTCAATATGATGATTTTGTTTAAGACCATCGGCAAAAGTTCCTTTCGTTGAGTGTTTTACATTATAAATCGAAAGCCAAGTTATATTTGTCTTTATTTTTTTTTTTTGCTGATCCGAAAAATGATCTGATCCGTGACTCAAAACCATGAGACAATCCGAAGCGTGAGTTTTGTGATCGGTTGCACCCCTAATCATCCCTGAATTGTATCGTAGCCCACGTATCTAGATACATATTATCGCATCTTAAAAGGGAGAGATGCACACAGCTATAAGGTATGCAAGGTGTATCACATAAATAACCACGTTTTTGAGCTGCTGGAAGATCCATTTCCTAAATTTCACATTCCACCTGCATCCGTGCGTTGAGCTCACAGAGTTAGCTGTGACATGCAGCCCTTTGAAGGACCAACCAATACAACAAAACACGCAAGAACAATTACTCTGATAGTCACAGCCGTGACAAATATATCCAGATATCGCTCACATTTAGAAGTCATGCTTTCCTCACTTCTTCTCTTCAGCCTTTGGCTTCAGATGCCACTCAACATGTTTTATTAAATGAATAAGAGTGCCTGCCTGTGTGTGTCTGTGTGTGTAGGTCATGCAATAATGCTGCATGTGTGTGTTCAGTTGGACTTAGCGGATAAATTCAGAGTGGCGGGTGACTGAGAGCTTAGCTGATGACTAGCGCAGCTGGAATAAACTGGCATTAGCCAAAGTTGTTTGTATAAAAAGTGCCTCGTTAAATCTGATCGGCATATTTGGAGTTGCCCAAGAGCTGCTCCTGTGACAGTTGTGGAGCAGGGAACAATGCAGCGACTGCTATATTCATCCCGCTAATTCTGGGAGGAAGGGCAGAAAATAACTTGGCTAAGTCTCTACCTGATTCAGCTGTGCTAATATTCCGCCACATGACTCAAAGCAACTTAGCGCAGGGTTTTAAGGAATATAATCCGAAACAGAAGTTTAAGAGCGATGATAGAAATGGGAAGTTACAACCACGAAATGAGTCTTGTATTTTTTCAGGACTTAAGTCACCGCAGAACCACGGAGTCTGAGAAAGACCTGTCAAACGAGTGAAAGGCTATCAATAAAAGGCACCGTTTTTAAGTCCATATCCTATGAGAAATGCAGTTTTCTTGCTTTAAAAACATTGGTGATTTCCCACCCTCATTGTGAAATGCGATTATCATCAGTGTAACTGCAGAACAGAAAATTCACCTGCATTTGCAGAGTAAAAACACACGGGTATACGGGGGCCAATGTGTCAATCTGAAGCGGGCTTTCGGGCGGGCTAATATGATCTGACAAACACAGCTGTTCAAAGAGTTTGTTCTCAAGCCGCTGCAAATCGATTAAATTAATGAGGCGTGGCTCGCTTTCTGGCTGGTACCAGCTGCCAGTTTGAGGGCTCACTAGCTGCTATTTAGCAGAGAAGTCAGGCTGGAACAGCCCCAATAACATTAAGACTGCATGGTCCATAAGCCTGAATTATTATTATCACTCTTTTTGTGATTTGTGTCCCACTGCTAGCGCTTCAAATGCATTCATTTACCTGAGATGCCCAAACTGTTTGGTGAGGGACTCCCGAGTGTCTACGGCTGCAACGTTGGACAAGGCAAAGTCAAGGAGCTCTGGGAAGTGGGCGAAAGCCGCTCTCTGAAAAAAACAAGAATGAAACGGCGGCATTAAAGAAAAGGGATATTCATCTATGCGGACACGTAAACACGTTAGAGCCTCATCACAAATGAAACATTTTTTTTTATCAAAGCTGCGACTGTTCTCTCAGAAGTCAGAACACACTCACACACGCTGTCAGGCGAGGAGAAATTCTGAAGCCCTTGACTAAATAATAAACAAACAAGCCTCCACGTGAGGAAACTACAGTCAGCCAGAGTGCCGGAGCTGTCCCTAAAACAATAGGAATGATGGGAAAACCGAAAGAACACCCCAGGTCGACGCGAAAAGCCAACGGTATAATCTCACGGGTAAAGAGGTCTCGCATTGCCTCCTTAAGTGTAAACATCTAAAATGTAGCGGTGTCTTTGTCAAACTACAGGCGACAGGATATCGATCACATCACACTTTCACAAAAAAGGCAAAGTCTGTGGAGCGACACAGAGCCGTGCATCTCAACTCGCAGCGTCCCACTGAGCGTACTCAGGCACGAGACATCACTGCAGCAACTGACAAATAACGGTTGGAATCACATCAATCATCTCGTTTATGACGATTCTAAAGAAAATCATGTCTGTACAATTGAAGAAGGAAAAGTCTCCAAAATGAATTTAACAACCACATGAATAAATCGTCAACTATGTAGATCTCTAAGGTCTGTCTTAGATTGATTACACTACAAGTCTTAGATTTCCATTTGAAACTGTAACTTTCTTTTTGCTTCTTGCTGGGAAAGGCGGTGCCTGCCACCAACGATGGAAACAGCATAGACACATTGAATACATTGAATTTCTTAAGTGTCAAATTGGGATTTTTTTTTTTTCCCCCACAAGATAATCTTACGGATTTCCACTTTAAATTGGGTCTGTTTGACAGGACTTTACAAACCCTCCACCCTCCCTGCAGAGAGCCCTTCACTCCAGGTGCACATTAACACCCAAAGAGAGTGGATCCACTCTCAAGTAAACAACTTCCCCGGCACATTCATTAGCTGGGAGCGCTGCAGACCTGGCAGACAGGAGAGCAGGTGGCAGAGGGGCAGCACAGCGTGTTTCGTCTCCGTTTACCTGAAGGGACGTGATCCTGTCGTAGTGCAAAGTGGTCATCTCCTTCTCCGTCAGCGCGTTGCCAGTCTGGTCGTTGATCTCAAAGCCCGTGTAGAATTTCAGCATGTCCAGCAACTGGAAAGACGAGACAGCAACACACCTGACTTTGTGAAATTAAAGTAATTATTCTTTTGTGTGTGTGTGTGTGTGTGTGTGTGAGAGAGAGTGTGTGTGTGTGTGTGAGAGAGAGTGTGTGTGTGTGTGTGAGAGAGTGTGTGTGTGTGTGTGTGTGTGTGTGTGTGTGTGTGTGTGTGTGTATGTTTTCCCTTCTACACTCGAAGCTTCTGTCTCAAATCTTCAGGCCCGGTAAGATTTCCAGACATACGCTATCTTCCAGATATCAAACAAACCTGAGAACAATTCTGAGGTATAAATGCATTTAAGAAGATTTGTGATTGCAAGAAAAACACAAAGGCTCTCCTTGATCACATTGTGCCTTTATTTGGCAGATTAGATTTTTCCGGCAATACAATAATACACAGGACCTGATGTAAATGCCTTGTGCTGATTATTTGTGAACAAATAAAAAAATATAAACGAATATCTACCCATGCAGAAGAAAGAACAAACAGATTTTGTCTGATCTATCCAGAATGGTTATGTGTGACCGGGGAAAACACGGCCAAATCCAGATAGATGAACCCAGCAGCATTGCATTGGACTACTGAATTTACCCTCAAGGAATAATGACGTGTATTTTCATCCATATCATCCTATAATAATCTACTGTGTGCCCGTGCTCTACCTGGCAGAAGAGGTGTCCCTCCTTCTCTCTCTTGGTCAGGTTGGACAGGTGGCAGCTGACCACTAGGTGGGAGTCATCCAGCACGGTGTTGAACCAGCGTCTGGTAGGAAGCAGGGCCTGGGCACAAAAAAACCCAAAAACAAATAAAGGAACAATGTATTAATGACATCATGGTCAGAGGAATACACTTTTTAAACTGACAAAGCCTCTAATCCATCAGTCCTTTAATCAGAAACGACTGCAGTTGAGCAGAATAAATTTGGGGAAAGTACAATACAGTAGGTTTGAGGGCTGGGCGATACACTGGTATAATATCGATATTGTGACATGGGACTTTATAATATTTGGGAATTTGGTTTATAGTAATATGTTGATAAATGTTTTATTTACAGTTGCATTACAGTAAAGAAATACAATTTTCTGAACTTCATAGACTATGGGTGTGAATATCTTATAAAAGCACAAGTAGTTGTCCTCAAAATGTAATTTAAATAATTGATAAGGAGATAATTGTCAAAAAATGATTTTGTCATTATCGCCCACAGCCCAAGAATGTTCGTACGACAAAAATGACAGAGTAAAATTGAAAATCAAAATCACATTTATATTATTCTTGGGTACAGGTTGTGATCCAGACTTCCAACTCCAGATAGAGGAGGGTCACTCTATGGATTCTTCTCCGGGGTCAGATCAATCGACCCAGCCGCAACCACAGTTCCCAGCATCAATCCTGAGATTATCCATACACTTCATTGACCCTAGTGCCTTTTCTGGAGGTTGAGGAACATTTCAAACCAAGGTAAAATGGAAGAGACTGGACTGAAGAGTAGAATGTTCTGTATTTATACTTAATTAAGTGTTATCTTATCACAAGAAATCTATCGAAATAAGCCGAAAGGAGTTTCTATTGTGAAAAAAGTAATAATTACACAGAAATGTTTATGTTGTGACAGTGGGAGATATGGCTGTCACGAACATGAGATTTTAGTTGACGATTAATTGTCAACTAGGGGATGGTGGCTCAGGCGGTAGAGCTGGTGGTCTAGTGATCTAAAGGTCGCTGGTTCGATCCCAGGCTCCTCCTGCTAGCAGGCTGTAGTGTCCTTGAGCAAGACAATTAACCCCTCATTGCTCCTGATGGCTGCGTCCGTCGGTGTTTGAACAATTGTAAGTCGCTTTGGATAAAAGCGTCTGCTAAATGTAAATGTCAAACAAATAGTTGTGATTAACAATCATAGAATTTTTTATTCTGCACTTATTTTGAATATTATAGTGAAATAAAGTAAAACTCATAGTAACATGTGACTACCTATAGAAGAGCCATTTATTGGCAGTGAACAGTGGAACATAAAGATTTGGGGAGACAGTTTATTCTCCTCAACCCAAATAATGGAACCTCACCTAATTCACCTTCTATTTATTGAGACATTTCAAAAATAGGTTCAAAATTCCTCTTACATGTAGAGGCGAAGAAATGGAAAAAGATTGTGATCTGCTGAGCTTGTCGTGATCAGGGGCTTATGTGATAATTGTGAGAGATCTAGCTGGAGCCAGAAGATGGCTTGGCTGATTAAAAAAAAACAACCAAAAAAACCTGGTATAAGCGTTTCCATTCAGCACATAACAATGAAAAATAAAAACCAAAAGGGAGTCCCCCGCACACAAGACAGCGATGCAAACTAGATTCTATAACGTCGACACCGGGAACGTCGATTGTCACCGGGAGCCAAACGCACTTCAAAGGCAGCAGGTGCAGGCGGCTGATGCTCTGCCATTGAGAGAAAAGTGTAACCTTTATCTCCCGCAGCCATCTTTGATCTCCCCACATCCATGACAGCTAGCACAAAAACCGCCACAAAATGGGAGAAGGGCGGGGGGGGGGGGGGGCTGCCTTTCCTTTGGTAATTCACAAGTCATCATTAGAGAGGGGAAGTATGGATTTCAGTTTGCCGAGGGCTTTGTAAAGCGATATCACAAGCGGAGCGGAGACGTCTGCCGCCGGCCGCTGCCAGAAGCTACGTGCCCTCGCCTGTCAACGCAACGGCCAGAAGGAAATCCATCCAAACGCAGCACTGGTAACAGGAGAGGATGCCATCTTTACATGCGTGACACGGTGCCTTCATGGCTGAAAGACGGCCTTGATGGTAGAGGCGGAGCAACTGATATGCTGCGCATCTTCCTATGAGGCTGTCGAAAGCCACCGAGGGTGGAAAATAATCATTCTGGCACGTCTTCTCCACGAGTCTTTCGGGCAGTTAAGGCAGAGCTTTCGGGACGGGGACTTGATCTGTTCACTCCGTCTTATGAGCTCAATCAGCTTTTAAGGGAGAAAGAGGGTCCTTCGCCATTCTCCTCATCGGAAGATTTTATACATGTTTTTCAAGATTTATGTACTTACACATACACACATACATATACAGTGTGTGTGTGTGTGTGTGTGTGTGTGTAAATATCACGTCATGCTGTATTTCTATGCTTGAATATAGTCTTCTGTAGTTTCACTAAGTGATAGCTCTTTTAAGCATTTGAGGTATATAAGCTTGCATTCCACCCGACTTAAAAATGTGCTTTGTTTTATGTAGAAGTTTGTATTATGTATTTTTTAATAAACTAGAACATGCCTGCTCGAAATTTAAAGACTTTTTCAGACATCTTAATGTTGTTTCGTTCAAAACGTAAGACTTTCTTAAACATTTTAATGTCAGAGTTTAACAAAATGTCAATGATTTACTCCTGTGTCCTGCATGCCCGTTCAAAATGCCCCGTCAAACAAAATGTAAGGACACTTTTGCAACACAAAATAAGTCAATCCAGGTTTCTTCAGTCAATGATTTAGTCACATTTATGCGGAATGCCAGGAGGTCCACTTATCACGCAGGGGTGTCCTATTGTGTGTGGGTGTATGCGGTTAAGGGTCACGCATCTGGCCCTCCCCTCGCTGGGGAGGGGTCTCCTCCTCTCACGTGAGTGACGTTGGAGGTCACGCACCCGACACGCCGCTCGCTACACGGGGTCTCTTCCTCTCGCATGTGTGATGTTGGCGCTCATGCGCCGGGCGCTCAGCTCGCATCTCCAGCGCTTCCTCTCGTGCTTATTGGATGATGTCACAAATCAACCCGCTTAGTGGAATTGGATGATGTCACAAAGCGCCCCAGCTGCACAGAATGACTCGCTGTTCGCTTGTTTATTTAAAAGTTTGTTAATATTAAGCGTGTCCGAATTGCATAAAATTTGACACTGTGCGCTCTTGGGTCCCCAGCATTACACCCGCCAAGTGTAAAGTAGATCGGATGAACAGTTGTCGAGATAATCGAAGGACATACATACATACATACATACATACATACATACAAATAAAAGGCATTCCTAGATTTCATAGATAGAAGGCATTTCTTACATACAGACAGATATTCCTAGAATTATAGTAAGATTAATTAATATTTAATCAATGGATGAGTTTATCATCATTAAAAACACCTTAAAATAGGGAATATAAAATTGAGTACTAGGAATTAAATACTAGGTTGAATAAAAAAAAAAAGGGAAATAAATGAATGATATTAGTCTGCACGTGGATTTCTAAAGCGCTGGCTCTTACCTCCAGGTCTATCACAAGCTCGATGAACCTCTCACAGTAATGTACCTTGTCCATCGAGACTGGACCTGAGATAGAAAATAATCAAATTAAAAATAAAAACAAAAAAGAGAAAGAGAGGGAGTGTCAAGTTCAAGTCTGATAATAATAATAATCAGAAAACCTAATAATAATAATAACAACAATACACCAACACTACAGTAGAGACACTGTCACTGATCCAACAATTGGCCCGACGTGCAGGTACATGCACAGCAACAACACGCAGCAGAGGGCGGAGGTGGCGGTGGGGTGTCTCTCAACACGGATGCGACAGCGGCAAACACGTGGGGACACTGCGGTGGCTCCACGCAGAGTGTGTGAGCCTCACCACCAGACGCCAGATCGCACAGCACGGTGCACGGAGCTCATTAATGTGTGTGTGTGTGTGTTGGGAGGGGGGTTGATGCATACGGCAGAACGATGGGGATCATGCTGGGCCCCAGATCGTAATCTACCCTGTCAGGCCCTGTTTTCTATATAGGAATGAACTGACATGAACGAACACACACACACACACACACACACACACACACACACACACACACACACACACACACACACACACACACACACACACACACACACACACACACACACACTCTATTCTTGGAGCTCAGGTGGGGGTCGGGAGGTGGGGGTGGGTGGGGCGTGTCGGCCTGCATTACGACACAGTGAGCCAAAGCTAGCGGCAGTGTGGCAGCTGGAGCGCACACTCCTCCAGCAGTACAAATCGAAAGGAAGAGTAGGGGAGGACATTTGTGATCAAAGGAGGAAAGGTGTGCATGTGCATGTGTGTGTGTGTTTGTGTGTGTTGGGGGGGGGTTAAGGTGTGTCTGGTACTGGCACCGGGGTCCTGGACCGCAGGAGACATGCCACCTGAGCCTGGGTGTGCTCTACAAATGCCACAAAGATGCGGCTCAAACTTGGTGCAAAGCGTCGGGGAAAAGGTTGCCCGACACCGCTTGACACCAAGTGGTCGACTCTGTCACCACACGCGCCGGGAAGATCGGAAGGAGCAGATCATCACGTGGTCGACAGCAGTGATTCTAACCCATTTTTCATATGCAGGATCCTCAATTTCATACACGCTGAACCCTATTTGACATGATTTTGTCTCGGGCACCCCAAACTGAGAAGATTTTTGTTGTTGAATATGTAATAGTTAGGGAGATGACAGTGAAACCAGCACCAAAACAGTCACTGTACGTTCTCTAACAGCGCTGAATGAAATAACGGTGACGTTTAACTAAGAATCATTTTGGCAGTGACCCGCTGGAACATCTTGAAGGGCCCCCGGACGCCACTTTAAGAACTACTGGTTTACAGGACTGTACTGGTTTCAAATTAACTTCGCCCGTTCACACGTCGGCAGAAACAAATATCACCCCTGACCATTTTCCCAGTGGTAGCTCCCATTTTTATAAGTCAGTCTCTATTTTGGGGTTTTGGAAAATTTTAACGTCATGGTGACGCCCATAAAAGTATCTCCTGGTCCCGCCAACAACTACAGTGACACATATTTTAGTCAAAGTTATTTAATGTTGCCAAACTTTGTATTTGTTATAGCAATGACTTTCCTGCCTTTTCAAATGGAATTGGGACTAAAACTCAATTTGGCATCAGTACGGTCCTTCAACTTTGTGAAATGCATTCCCAATAAAGCTGTTCCACACTGTGCCACAGTACAGCTGCCTCTTAAAAGTTCCTCTCAGAGAAGTTTAGAAAATGTTTGCTGTTTACCAGATGGTGGAATGGACATCAGAACTCCCAGAAACTTTTTAATGAGAGCGGAGAGGAAGCCCCTCTCCCTGCCAGCCCTGAGAAAGCAATAAAGAAAAAATAAATCGTTATGATCTGCCAGAACGTCATGTCTTTACATTTCTCTGTAGATGTGAGGACGCAGTTGAGGGGAAACTACAGCCTTACCGCTCTGCTGCCTCAGCGTCCATCTTATCAAATTTCTTCTTGATTAGATTCCAGAATTTCTGCAGCTTTGGGACTTTCTTCAGTTCGTGCTGGAGCCTTGACTGAAAATGGTAAATACAGTTCTATCAGTGCGAGATTCTTCGCTGTGTGACAGAGGATTCATTTGACACTCTGAATTAAAAACTAGTCAATGGAGAAACATGAAAATAGTTTGGGGTGACGGGGATGGACCTTACCGGCAGGAGGCACATCCACATGGGGAGGGAGATGAGCTCTTGCACCTGACCCCGGATCAAATCCACCTCCTGCGAGAGAAGTGGTAATTTAGAGGGAGAGTAGAGAGAAGAAGAATAGACCTGGTCAAAGGTATTGCTGGCGACATTTTCATTATTCAACATTACCCTTTGATTAGAGCCAGCAAGTGAAATATTTACGGAATATTATGGGATACAATCCAAGTGGACCAGGCTCTAACAACAGTGAGATATCCTCAGAGACTCATCATGCTATATGTAGGTACTGAGCAGACTGACTGGTCAAATGCTGCCCCCAGGTGGCCGTTATGGAATAGCATAAATGCACACCTAGTACAGGGAATTAATTTTTGGTATTAAATAAATAAGACAACTACATGATAAATATAATTTTTAAATAAGATCAAACATTATAAAATGTAAATGAACTAGTAAAGTGCCCAGTGAGTAAATTAAGCTGCTCATGGGTTAGTGGTACACACCAGACTGTTGAAGCAGTGGTCCAGAAAGACCAGCAGCACCGTCTGCTCCCTCAGGCTTAGTCCGGCCTTCTCGTCTGCCAGAATGGCCTCCATCACACATTTAAAGAAGAAGGGGAAGTGGCTCGGTTCCTTCTTGAACGGCTGAAACAAGAAAGATTAAGTTAGAATGGAAAGAATGGCTTGTAATCAGTTTGTATTATAAAAACGTCAACGCTAGTGTTCCTACTCACTCATGAGTCAAAAGCACAGCAGAGAAAAAACGGTTATCTTACGTAAAGCTATATCTGCTTAACTGTTTCCTATATGGTAAACTATAATCAAACAAAGGCCAAACAAATGTAATAATACATTTTTAATATTTTGATCTCAATCACAGTAAACTACTGTATTTCTGGTGTTGGCTGAAATGAGATGTAATTCCTACCTCCCAAGCGGGAACGTTCTCTCTAAACTTCTCGTTGACGATGCAGCAGATGGACATGAGGAAGGCGTTGCTGGACACTTCAGGAGTGTAGTTCACCCATAAGTAGTTTTCAAGGTACTGACTGGAAAAAAAGAGACAAACATCTACAGACAATGCTACAGTACAGGTTTTTTAATCTCTGTCGAAGGTTTTGAATGACCCACCTGAACTCCAGCAGCATAATCTTTCTAATGGCAAACCTAAAATTTTTAAAAGAAAAAAAAAAGTTCATTATATATCTAAAATGTCTATGCAATGTGGACCAATAAAGCAGTTCAGGTCAAAAGTTCTAACTCCACTCACTTGGAGCTGAGGATCTCCTTTTCGTAAACATCTTCCAACACCTAAACCATTGAGGGGAATAAGGGTTAGAAGCAGCATGGACCCATTGATGCCATTATGCTACCATGGTTACCCTCTTCCTGATATTGTAGATTACAAATGGTCCCACATGGATTGCATTGAACAGTTTTAGGAGTGCTGTATAATTGGTACAGCATTACTATGAATGGGTAGACAAAGAGCTTCCAATCAGCACTTCATTACAATGTTTTTTTCTCCCTTGTACTTGGCTCGACTTTACATATACGACAGTATATACGACTCAAATAAGAACATACCCTGGGGTCAAACGGTAGTTTGTTCTTGGCATGGGGAGCCCAATATTTATTGGCCAGCTGAAATGAGAGGGACAATAATCAAATACAAGCTGGAGATCTACAATTATGCATTCAATGTTAAAGAGCAATAAACATAATTACACAGGAAAACAACATGGAGTCAGCATTAAAGTTGAATTTGATTTGTTTTTCATCGACTATACTAAATATCAAATAATATAACAAAGGGGAAACCATCGGCCTGTTGGTATGTAAGTTACCTGCGTGACATATTCTGCGTTTATCTGTGACACGGACGGTGCCGCAGCCTTTTTAGAAGGAGGCTGTTTTTCCATAATGTCTGTCTGGAACACCTTCAGGGGCACTGAGAGAACAAAAAAAGGCACCAATTTTAAATGTGTTTATCTTAACAAATTCCTTCAACTATCTTAGACGTAGATCTAGTGATGGATTAAATACATGTCAAGTAGGGCAGTGACATGTCAACATTGGGTCTGGGGACTCCCAGGATTTCAAGAGGTTGCCCTGGAAATTATTAACAGTTAACTTTACCTATTATTTAATCAACGTTAGCACAATTAGAGAATTTCAACAACTTATATTTTGGACTAAATAACATCGCACAATAAACGCGTTTTCCGATTGGCGTCTCGGAAATAAACTCTTATAGGGCTATTTATATCAAATGATCAATATGTAAACGGTTGAGAATCACAGAAGTAGGAGAACCAAGTGCACACCTTAACGATACCGCATTGTACTACTATCTAAAAGCGCAGATTACAATTTGAGAACCGGATTAGAGAAAAGCTACGAACAATACCGCGATGACCGTTAACAGTTAAATGTTGGTGTTGAACTGGAGTTAATAGCGTTTACGAATCTTGAGTTGGCTAACGCTAGCTGCCTAGCTAAGATGCGATAAACAGGGAGCATTTAACAATTCACAACAAGTCACAACTCATTAAAAAGTTGTGCTTGGATGAATTATATTAAGTGCGTTAAGCGTTCGCTCATAAAATAAATGAAGGTGCAAAGCATTAACTCACAAATCTTTATTCCTGATACATCTGTGTCAACACCGCTCGCCGACTACGCATGTACACAGGAAAAAAACGCGCTGAAGGCCAATTACTTCCGGTTTCAGCACGCTGATATAATCTTCCCCGAGAAACAAACCAAATAACTTTGGTCCCTATCCTGCGTGGACGTCAGGCATGCGGAAACTGGATCCACCTTGAAAATAAATACACCAATAAATAATATTGAGAATAGAATAACCTTCATGTTAAAAGCCACACTGTATTCTTAGCTCCAAGCCATTATTTTCCTGTGACCTGACATTTACCCAGAGCTTTTCAATCCACAGCCATCATTTCCATGGAGCCTTTCTGTGTGGAGTTTGCATGTTCTCCCCGTGCTCACATGGGGTTTCCTCCACCTCACGTCAGTAAGGACCCACCGCCAAAAAACATGCACAACATCATCGTCTGACCGGCGATGGACACTCATCACCAGGTCCCCCGGGCGCGTCCACGTATGCCGCCCACTGCTCCTGGCTGCGCCCCCGGAGGAAGGACAGGCCAGGATGGGTGACACGCAGAGGCCTCATTTCACCCTGCGTGCATGTGTTGTAGTGTGCTGTGCTGTGTGACAAATAAAGATTCTTCTACTTCTTCTATACTTAAAAATCATATAATAATAAAAACAACAACAACAATAATCATATGGGAAAAAAGTTGAGATCAGTTGGGTTCGATTTTATTGTGTTAGGTTGTGACAGAAGCATCATTCTACCATCTGGACATGTCACATGAAATGTCAAATTACTGTAGCTCAGCACTGCACCTTGATACAGATGCACTTTCTATCCTCACCATTATCATGGCAAATCCATTCACAAAACATCCAACCCATTTTGTTTTCTATTTATATGTATGAACTACGCTATATAAACTCTGCCTTAATAAAATGTATCAATGTCAAAGTATTAATACTTTTGTCGCACTGATTATTATTATTATTATTATTACTATAATCATGATCATCATCATCATTAATACTGTGCTGTAATTACTAATAACTTTTTTGTCAATGTAGCAAGATACTACTTTATTGGGGGGGGGGAAAAATCTGCAAACGCTGGAGCTTCCCAACAGGCATCAGTAAGAGCACGTAAAATATGCTATCACAATAAATAATAATATAATTTGCCATGTATCGGACAATATGCATACATATTTCAGTGACATATTTTTGATCCTTTATTTGGGACCTATTACGCAAAACTCACTTTTTCAGTGTTTGTGCACATGCATTTGGGTCTCTGATGGGCCTACTAACACACAAACTGAGAAAGAAGACAACTCACTCAGTTTTTTGTGAGCTGTCTGTTTCAGAATATATATCCTAAAGTGAGCCGTTCAGCTTTGTGTCTTAGTACTATGTTGCATTGAGACATTAGAATTGGAACCACCCCTCGTCTGAGTAACTCCACCCACGGCTGTGGCGGGACCGGACCCGCTAGCGTCGATGCTAAGAGCTCATCATGGAAGTGGTCGGTTGGCTGCAGAGACCAGCACAAATCTTCTAAAAGAGAGAGGAATTAATACCGACTGTCTGTGACAAAACTGCAGACGAGGGGAAAAGTAAGAATTTAAAAAATAATTCTGCTGTGTGTTTCTGAGTGTGCCCACATTAGGTTACTGCGGGCTGTGGTGCGCGAATGGCCCCGCGTTTCTCCAAATAAAACTGTAGACGTACTTATTTTATTTTCCCGACTTTTCCGTACTTCAATGAAACTGAAAGGCTTCAAGCTCCGCCGCATCCCACACTGCCCCAAGCTCTGCGCTGCTCCGGACACCGCGGTGTGTTACTCTGTGTGTTTGTCCACTGACCGTACCGTGGGCCGTGGCGCGTGACCTGCTCCGCGTTTTTCCAAACAAACCGTAGATGTATTAATTTTATTTGATTTTTCGACGTTTCCGTAATTGAATGAAAAGCCCCAAGCCCCGCTGTATCCCACGGCGCTCCGAGCTCCGCAGCGGTCCGGACACCGCAGTGAAAGTCGGAACAAACTTTTAAATTATATGTACGGGTGAAGATTCAGTACCTGGCTTGTTTATTTCTCGCCCCAAATTTGTTCCGAAACATATTTTAGTGTACTGATGGGGTGAAATCAGTGGACGTTTACAGCGCAAACAAAACAAAACCTGAAACCGTGGCTCAAACCCCATTGGCTCACAGAACCAGGAACTTGTGCTCTAAGCGGAGGCATGTTTAGAATGGCTCTAATGCATAATCTGAGTGGCATTTTCAGAAAAAGAACTTTAAAAACATGTTTTGGGGACCTCAGAGACCGTATATTAACTTGGTAAAAAAAGGAGCATAACAGGTCCACTTTAATGATCACATATGCGCTTTTTGGTGTGATCTAAGGTGTGTCAACTGCGTGAAGGTTTTGCCACAGACGTCGCACGCAAAGGGCCTCTGCCCGGTATGGACTCTGTAGTGTCTCGCGAGTTTGGAAGGAGCAACGAATCTCTTCAAGCAAATATCACAGTGATATTTAAGAGCGGTCTGAGCCATTTTGGGACGACCACCGCTGTCACACTGATGACAACCAAGATCCCGTTCCTTCTCAAAACTCCTACCACACCCGTCGCACTCGTAGATGTTTAACGGTTCACACCAACCATAACGTCCCCAGTCCGCCTGGGGCCGGCAGGTCGGCCCCGAGGGGTCCCGGAGAGGTGTTTCAGCCACAGAACTGCTTTGGAAGAGCGTTTCTGCACTACGATGGGTGCTGACCACCAACTGCTGTGACGTAGATGGATCGGCCTCCTCTTCATTTTGGACCACTTTTGAAATTTCCGAGGAGAGTTCGAAGGGAAACGCCAAGTTGATGCGGACGTCACCGCAATCTTCCCTTTGCGTACCTTGCGTGCCCTCACCCAGTAAACCCATATCTGACAGCGCTAACCAGTCGGCATCGGTTTTTTTAACGCCGTCGTCCATAAAGTCAAGAGTGCCGGGATGAAGTGCGCGAGGCCGCTCCCTCGGATTCCCTTCGTGAGATTCCATCCATCTTTTCCCCGTCTCTCCTTGCCGATGAGTCGGGACGGGCGGCCTCCACGTGGAGTGGGTTCTCTCGTGGACTTTGAGATGTGGCACCTGCCTGAACGTCCGCCCACACACCAGACACTGAAAGGGTTTCAGGCCGGTGTGCACCATCTCGTGTCTCCTCAGCTTGGAGGGAGAAGAGAAGCACTTGAAACACAGCAGGCATCTGTGTGGCGTTCCGCCGGCGTCACGTGCGCGTGAGCGACTGTGGCCCTTGTGGACCGAGTGGACGATTTCCTTCACCTTCGCACTACAACGCAAATACGTTGGTTCTCTATCGTCGTGGTCACCCCGCGAAGAAGTGTCCCCGCCACGTTGTAGCTCAGAAACGACACGCACGTCGGGTCTTTTCTCCGAATCCTCGGCTTGCGAGGAAGGGAGCCGCTTCACGTTGCATCCAGCCGCGCGTGACGGAGGCCGGCCCAGATAGTGCGACCTCTGCTTGTGATACCTGGACCACTGATGTGTGCGACAATGGACCCTCAGGTGCGTTTTCTGACGGAAACTCTTCCCGCAAACCTGGCACTCGAAGGGCCTTTGTCCGCTATGGGTCATCATGTGTCTCTGCAGTTTCGACGAATACAGGAAGCTTTTCGAGCACGTCTGACACTGATGGAACCTGCTCTTCGCGCTCTCAGAGCGGCTGGGGTTTCGGGGTGCAGTCGTAGTCCGCGGGACCGGCGGCGCGGTGTCACCGGGCCTCAGAAAAAGGTCCATCCGATCCCCATTTCCTTCACTCCACGGCTCCGATTTCACAACTATGTTGAGGTCAAGATCATCCATCGGGTAGGGTTCAGATGAGGTCAGCTCTTTGGAATTCAGAGTATTCATGTTGGCCTTGTATCGGTTATCCGCAGGACTATTGCTTTTCGATGCTGTTTGTTTGTTGTGGAGATCCTGGTGACGCATCAAATTCAGCTCCAGGCGAAACGACCTGCTGCAGGAAGCGCAGCGAAAGGGTTTCGAGACTTTTCGGGCGGGACAGCACCGCGCCCTCTCGACCGATTCGTTCCGTGTATGTCGTGTCAGGTGGTTAACCGTTGCGCTCGTGGAGTGAGCGATGGTCCCCGCCTTGGTCTCGGACTTGCCGAGGTCACGCAGAGCACTGAGACTTATTTTACACTGGAGCTCTAGCTCAACCGATGAGTTTGCGTGTGTTAGTTGGCGACTGGAGCCTTGTAAATCTGACACAGAGGTTATTCTTTCCTCCTCCCGCCGACCGGCTAGACCTTTTGACTCCAGATACTTTTGCGATAGTTGCGCTCTGTGTGTTGCCTGCAGGTGGGATTTCAAGTGTGTCTCCTGTCTGAACGCTTTGCCACATTTCGGGCAGGGGAAGGGTTTCTGACCGGTGTGAATCAAAAAATGGCGCCGTAACTTGGACGGCGATGAAAATAATTTTGGACAGACGGGACACTGGTGGCTTCTAGTCGATCCGCGCCCACACAAGCCCAGTTTCCGGGGCTCTGACGCCGTCTTGGAAATCACGCACGTTCCGTTATCGATCTGCTTCAGCGTCTTATGCACTGGCAAGTGAATCTGCAGCTGGAGGGACGAACCAAACGACTGGAAGCAGATCTTGCAGGTGAACCCGCGTTTTGCAGAGCACGGCGGTTTGTCCGCGGCAAAACCCAGCTCATCTTGCGCTTTTGGCTCCCTGAACCACGATCCGCCGGGTTCATTCCGGTTCTGAAACATGAAGCCGTCCATGACTTTTGGGTTGTCGTCTGAACCACCACCTTGATCCCCAGAGGCTGAAAGCCAGACGCTCTGTGGCAACATCTCGCCCTTTTGGTTGATTTGGGGCGAAGAAAACAACGCGGTGTTCCCGGCGCCGTCATCGCGTCTGAACGTCTCATGAGTTGGTTCGCGACGGTTTGACGGGAGAAGCCGGGGACCGCTCGGGGAGACCCCACCCTTTCCGCCGTCTGTCGAAGGTCTCCGGTGGAACTTCTGTGAATGGGCCTTTAAATGCGCGGGCTGGTTGAAGGCTTTGTCGCAGTCTCCGCAGCGGAAAGGCCTCTGCCCCGTGTGGACCAGGTGATGTCTGCGGAGCTTGGACGGCGACGGGAAGGACTTGGCACAAAAGGAACAACGATGCATGTTTGTTGGCGCGCTCCCTCCGGCCGGCGATCATCTTAGGAGGAGCTAGACGACGCACGGGAAACAAGAAGCGACATGGCGTTAATGGGGCCCATTCCACGGCAGACATTTTGAGGTGGTGAGAGATGGTTAAACTCCAGTACGGTTAACTTCATGCTATCACACGGAAAGCCCTACGGGGTGTCCGCGTTGTGGGAAAACAACACTTAACAAATGAAGAGACAGATTATGGAAACCAAAGGAATTCGCTTCAAAAAAAATACCTTTATTACAACTTTAAACAAGGAGGCCGGGCATTTCTGCAGGAGAGCTGCTCTTTCCAACCATGTCACACACTTTTATACCTTTGCACACACTTATTCCTGGCGTTGCCCTTTGAGGGGCCGCCCGAGGAACTTTTGTTTTTGTATCGCTCACCGCAAACACAGCTCCTATTCTCCCTTCTTTCGCCACTAGTCTACTTTAATGGTAGCTGACCGCATGTTCAGAGGCCCGAGGTTGTCTCAGTCGTCTCCCCGGCTGTCTTTGCTGCCACAATTGGGTTTCCTTCATGACAGTTTGAACATGAATAATGGTCGGCATGCAAATCCAAACTTCCACCATGTAGGCAGGCTTTTCCCTAGCGTATAATCAGGTATCAGGGAGTTGGATTCAACACTCTTTAAGAACCTTTTTAAAAGACAGATTTTGTTGGGGCGCGGTGTAGAGAGGGACGGCAGCGCATGAGCTGGAGATACTATGCTGTATATTCTGTTACCGTTATAGTACTACTAGCTAGCATAGCGCTACTCCATGTTAACGTGTATAGACAGATGTGCACGTTATTTCTGACCTCGTTTTAATTTGTATTTATTTCTTGACTTGACTTTTTTTTTTGCTGCACCTGCAGGGATTAATAAAGCATTATCTTCTCCTCTTGTTATTTGTATGTAATGTGCTCTTTCCAATGTCTGGTTTACTCAATTCATTACTTACTACTTTACTGTTAAGTGCTGATCACCACTTTTGTATTGTCGTTGCCGTCATTCGTGTTCGGATAAGCAGCCTCAACTTGACTGCACCGTCATCTCAGATGTTTTATATCCTCAGAGGAACACACATTTGAAAAGGGAAGTGAAGAGACCGCTGAGGGAACCTCTTGGTGCACAGTGAGTACAAGGAATTCCACGGATTTGTCCTCTACGTGTACATATGGAGACGGGTTTCAGGTGTCGAGGTGGATTCACGTCTTCCGATATTCACACCAGACTTAAGGCCGTTCTCATGGCTTGTACGGGCTCACGCCCCGCGGACGCCAACACGACCCCAAATCAGCACAGACAACACGACCCAACGCACGAACACAGAAACAGACGTCACCCCGGCGTCCGCGTCGATCAACATACTTACTGCACACGGACGACGCGACCCGCCATTGTGTTTTTTTTGTCGGCGACCTGTCCGTTAAGGTTTAGCGAGATAAATAACATGTACGTACAAAAACAACAAGTAGAAATATAAATACAGAGCCCGTTTGGGTAAAAGTGAGTACGATATTGGAGTTAGCTTGAAAATGAGCTTCCCCCTTGTGTCTTTTTGTAAACACCAACATGGCGGACCACCGCCCCCAGCAGGTATGGAGGGGAACGTTTGCTCCATTTTATTTTTAAATATAAATCTGTCTTTTGAAATCAGCATTTCTCGCTTTCTATATCATGTTAATAAAATACAGCTTACAACTGGGAGTATGTCATTTCACTTAAGAATACGAAATACTGTTTTCTAAACTGGCTCTCAGCGACATCTCCTGCAAACCAAATACAAATGTCCATTAATAGTATTAGATGGTAACGGATAATTACTAATAGTATTAAAAGATAAAAAAAAAAACGGTTACAAATCATTTGTATTTACAAAACTGTCTGTTTAAAAAAAAAAGACATTGTAAAAAAAAAAAAAAAAAAAAAGGATAAGAATAATAAACAGTACCGATTATCATAACTTATATATAAATGATGGTGGCTGAGGATAATTTGTGCTGATTTATTTCAATAGCCGTGCGCATTGCACAAAACCTACAATGCAAATGTTGTACATTTCCAAGCAGCTATTATTCAATTTAGGCAACGTCTGATGATAGAACGTGATGCTTTTCTTTCCGTCTTCGTTATAGTGCGGACGGGGACCACAGGAGGGCGGCACACTCCACACAATCACATGTGACGGTCGCGACAAATTGGGGCCCTAAATGTGGGAGCTCATAGCACTGCAGTGCAGGAAAACAATACAGCACGATGTGAAACGATGGAATCAAAATAGACAGTCACACCAAAAAAAAAAAAACAGGTAAATAATAATAATAATAATAATAAATAAATAGAAGAAAAAAAACGGAAAACAAAACAGCCACTCCAGCCAGGGAAGTACAATACAACACAAACGCCACGAGGAGTGTGGAGCCCGAGAGGGAGCTCATCCAGTGGGATCCCCCGGGCCCCTCCGGTGTCCGGGGGGACGGGGAGTCACACGCATCAGTCTGGAGGCCTCGAGGAGGAGGAGGAGGAGGAGGAGGAGGTGGAGGAGGTGGTGGTGCTCCTGCAGGAGGAGGCGCTCCAGACAGAGTCCTAGTGCCAGGCCACAATGACAAGGGCCGCAGGGTGGGACACTGTGTGAGCGGCGGGTCAACTTGGAATAAACTGTACATTCGACAAAACACGAGAAAAACTAAATGTCACCCTGTCGTTATTCATTTTGTGATGAAATATTGTTTAAAAAAATAAAATAAAAAAAAGCAAAAAAAAAAAAAAAAAGCCGGAAAAGGCATTTCCGTTTTCTGTTTTCAAGGTGAGTCACTTGTTATGGGCTTTTCGTTTTGCATTCCTCTGAAAACAATACTGGAGCTGTATTCTAGCGAACAATGCCAACACCCATATTTTGGGCATTCATATTTTTAATGACGTTAAAAAGCTTTTGCTGTCATTAAATGTTATTTATTTTCAGAGACAAAAGAAGGGACTGGCGGCTGGGTGAACTTGTGGAAAGCAGGGGTATCTTGATTTGACCTTTTTGTTTGTTTCGACCTTTATGCATTTAAGGATATGTTGTATATATTTCCTGATCACAGCCTGCTGTTACACTGCATAAATATGTGCATCATATTTTAGTGTGTTACACGATGACACTATGCAATATCTATAAGTACCCTAGAACCGGAAACTATGGACATGTAACAATAGGTCAGATTAGATATTGTTAAACCAGAACTATAACATGTTGGTTATATTGGCATAATACTCATTTCATCAGGTTTTGGGCAGTTTGCCAGGGGTGGACCAGAGGTAAAAGATAATTGCACCACTCGAAAATGAGTTAATTTAGGAGGTTTTTTTGCGGGGACACAAAACGCAATTTCCAAAACGTCCCACTATCAAGAAACTTTCACGGGTGGAAAATGATCACACCCATTTATTTTATGCTGCGACCCGTTTGCCTCCACTCATATATAATTGCTTGTTTGTCTTTAGAAAGGAAAAAAAAAAAAAACAAAAAAAAAAAAAAAAACGGTCTCGCTCGGGCGGTTGCCTCCACTGTTCAATTTTTTTGGATAACAACAACAACAATGGAAAACAACATCAAGAGGTGTGGAAATCAATACCCCACTCAGTGCACGTCAACAACGGCGAGAAGACACATTCCAATCCAGGTCGTCAATACGGTTCCTGATCTTTGAAAACAGAAACGCTGCAGGAGCAATGGTTAATAGTGTTGTTTTCTCTCTCTCTCTCACGCACACACGCACACACACACACACACACACACACACACACACACACACACACACACACACACACACACACACACACACACACACACACACACACACACACACACACACACACACACACACACACACACACACACACACACACACCGCCCTGCTGCCAGCTGTATTTGGTGGCGTCCTCTACCATTAACCACAGCACCGTAGAATCGATGGTGAACATAAAGACGCCTAATCTTTTCAGGTGCTCCGGCCTGATTGCCTATTACACAATAATAACACACTGTGGCTCCGCGGAGCATGAGAGGCCAAAACTCATCACCATATCTGCTCCCATTCAAAAAAAAAAAAACGAGTAGTCACTGAGTAAATCCATAGGTTGTTGTTGTTGTTGTTGTTGTTGTTGTTGTTGCGGTTTGCAGCGGTCACCTACAGAGACAAGATGGTGTCCAGGGATAGAGCCTTTAACCCTGGATGAAGCGGATCTATTTCTGCATCCCTGACTGGGTAAGAGTTCTACAGACCGGCTCAGGTGGGTGTTTTCAGGGACGAGAGGTTTAAAAAAAAAAAAAAAGCTCCCAAAAAGTCCCCAACAGCTGAACTCTGGTGGAGGACGGATGATTACTGTCACGGGTGTAGGACATGGACCGCCATAACACACGCACGCACGCACGCACGCACGCACGCACGCACGCACGCACGCACGCACGCACGCACGCACACACGCACACACACATCGTCGACCATGCAGTTTGGAGATGGACGTCGTCGTGTATTTCATGGGATGATCCACAATCAGGGACATTTTCAGCAGTTTTGTTTTTTTTTTGTCCCGTGTTCAACAATGTGATGTTTTAAGGTGTCCAATCTTAAGGTGTCCATTCCCAACCCCCCCCCCCGTAGTCCTGCGAGGTGTATTTTCTCACTGTCAAGATCCAGTACACAGGTTTTCTAGACACTAAGCCAACAGGACAGGTGGAGGATCTGGGAATCCGGCAAGCTCAGGACCGGAACCAAGGCCACGGACGGACTGGACTGGTCGAGAGAGCTTCTCAAGCGTCGTTCAAGTCCTGGTGGAATGAGGAGAAAGAGAGGGTTCGGAGTGAAATAGGAGGCCGAGCAACGAAAAACAACAGCAAAGAACGAGAACCTTAACATGCTGTCTGTCTTCTAGAGTGTGGACTTTGGGTTCTGAGAAGGCCATGAGGCTGCGCCGAGCCCTCCAACTGGACACCGGCCTATTTCCACGTTATTGGCATTCTTCAATCCTTGGCAGATTGTGCACCCCTGACATATGGTCAGCGAGGCCTGAGCCCTGAGCTATTTTAAAGCCCCCCCACCCCCCCATAAAACACACACACAGACGGACAGACAGACAGACAGAGTAAAGAGGACGCTATCCTGTTGCGCACTTTAGGACGACTGAGCAGCTTGTCGGGGGGATCCAGCGGAATGGATCCTCCGACCCTGTTGTGTTGGGATGTTAGGACGCTGTGTTGGGACTACTGCTTAGCCCGACGGTGTGTGCGCCTGCGTGTGTGTGTGTGTGTGTGTGTGTGTGTGTGTGTGTGTGTGTGTGTGTGTGTGTGTGTGTGTCTGTGTTTGTGTGTGTGTGTGTGTGTGTGTGTTCGCGCGGCAGGTCGACAGACAGTGGACATGAGAATTGGGTCCTGATGACAGCCTGTCCGTTTAGCGCCGGGCCCTCTGGGAAGCCGCCCGCTTCCTCCGCTTCCTCCGCAGACTCTTAATTGGCCACAAGTGCTGCTGTCACATGGTCGGCTGTCCCGGCTCGTTTCCCTTCTGCTTCAACAACATGTTGAACGACGGTGAATGAGACCGAACCAGACTCGGGTGTGGTCCCCGAGAAACACAGCCGCCGCAGCCTGGCAAATGTGGGAATGGTTTTGTGACCAGAGCGACCTGTCAGGGTCTTGGTTACATTTTCCTGTCAAACACAATACGTGTAACACAACCATTAGTCCTTTTAAATGTTTTAACACAACTGAATACAGTTTTTTTTTTTTTGGGGGGGGGGGACGGGGACGGACGGACAGTCCCATCCAGCTCCAACAGCTCTGTGAGATATATACACTACACAGGCAAAAGTATGTGGACACCCCTTACAATCAGTGCATTAAATCCAGCACACCGCCAGGCAACCTCCTAAGACGTGTGCGGTGGAATGGGTCGTACTAAAGAGCTCAGTGACTTTCAACGTGGCACTATCACCTCCCACAAATCAATCGGTCACATTTCGGCAGCGTGAAGCCGAGCAGCTCTCGCCCCGTCGCCGTACGGACACTCTGCCGAGCGACGGGGCTTCTGTGCCACCGGCATCTGTGGGCGTGTCGGCTCAAAATCGACGGGCTGTTGTGTGCGTTTGCCAAACGCACCTCACACCTCTCTTCCTTTCCATAATTAATATACATTATTTAGATAGATTGGACCGTGAGTACTTTTCTTTTTTTAATGGTGTAGCTGTTAACTTAGCGAAATAAACGACCTCTTTTTGGACAAAAATAAAATGAGGTGTTCCTTATTTTATCGATTGTTAAATTGACATTTTTCATAAGAATAAATAGGAGCAATACGCAGTGGTCCAGGCATCCGTTTTTCAAGGCTGTCCCCCGGCGCTCGGCGCTGCCCATTTGCTTAAAGTCGCAACCTGCTAAACTTTCTTTGTCGCCGTGAAGCCGCCAGCTCGACGCCGGTGGTCGCTCCGCCCCGTGCAGCCGCATGAAGCTGAGCTCCGTTGGAAATGCATTGCGGCCCATCGCTTTGCAGCGCCCCGTCGCCAGCGGTGTGACCGTACCGTGAGATCACCTTGCCCACTGCATCAGAACGCTACCTACTCGGGTGCATTGTGCCCACCGCGACGTTTGGGTCTTAATGCTACAGCACACAATGATATTCTAGAGAATTGTGCGCTTCCAACTTCGCGGCAACAGTTTGGGGAGAGGCCCCTGTTCCGTTTCACGGTGACACAAAGCGAGGCCCACAGAAAAGTGGTTTACCGAACAACCTGCCTGCACGGAGCCCACACCTGAACCCCATTGACTGCCAGGCAGGACCCGTCCCCCGACATCAGCGGCTGAGCTCACTGATGCCCGTGTCCGAACGGGATGAACTCCATGCAAATCATGTCCCAAAATCTAGCGGAAAGCCGCACGCAAGTAGGCGTGGTGTTCGGACGTCCAGAGACTTTCCGACGTCCTCTGTGCTTTTAGAGAGATAATGACAGAGGACGCACGAGCAGTTAAGCACGGAATATTAATCCTGCGCCTTCATTAGGGGAACACACAGCTTGCCAAACGGCCCTACCAAACAGCCCGGGAAGCCTCATTAGCTAATATGCAACATGGCCTTAAAATGCCCCCCCGATGAACACTGGGGGCTTTAAACTTTTTTTTTTTTGGGGGGGGGGGGGGGGGTGTCAATGTTAAAAGCCTGTGCATGTCTATTATCTGTGCGCGTGGTGCACCCTGGGAAGCGGAACCAGCAGACTATGGACGGACTGCGGAGATCACGGAGAGAGCAAGGCTTTACATTAGCAGGGAAAAGGAAAACACACACACACACGCACACACACACACACACACACACACACAAACACACACACACTATTACACCTCGTACCCAAAAGGTCTGTTTTATGGAATGCCTTTTTAATCTATGCGCTCACAGATAGGAAATAATTGCGATCCTCGCTTTGAGTGTTTGAGGGTCTGAGGGGCCACACACACACACACACACACACACACACACACACACACACACACACACACACACACACACACACACCACACGCTCGGTTGCACATTAGTAACAACAGGGAGTGAAGGTGACCATGTGAAGTAAAGTTACTCAGCGGCCATCTAATTGAGAGTGTGTGAAACGGACGTACAGAAACAGATTTCTTCCACACCACACACACGTAACCACTCACACACAATATACATAATCTGGCTCCCCGGTTGGCCCCCGCTCTTCGTGGTCTGGCGGACCCCCCTATGGGCTGCCTGGGGAGCCTCATTGAGGCGCCCGGTGGACAGAGACCATTAGACAGATTCAAAAAGCAATCACATTAGCAATGGGATGGAACTAAACCATCTAACCCAAGAGCGGCGGCCATTATTCTGCTTCACAGACAACACCGCCAGAGCCGAAAAGGCTGCTGGTGCCGTAACCCCCAACACCCTCTCCTACGCTAAACATTAATGGACATTTTTCTTTGTTTTAGTTTGAACAGATTACTAATGTACAGTACGCCCCAAAAGGGTGGGAGGGAAAGGTTGAGGATTATTGAGCGACATGGCTGACGCCTATAGGGGGTTTTAAGCGGAGGGCCCAGAGCCGGCGGTTTTTAGTTGTGCTACACTGAATCCCAAACCGGTTCAAATTAACCGGCAAACGAGGTGGTAATTAGCGAGTGTTGGCTCATGAAAACGGTTAATTTAGAAGAAGCGGAGAAAACGGCGTGGCTCCAGAGCTTCCGAGGTGTCAGGGGGAACACAGAGGATACGTAAGAATTAACATTTTTGGATCACAGAGATCCATAGGCTGCTTGGATTAGTTCCATTTAATAAACAATATGTTCTGCTCTGCTCTAGTTTGGGCATCAGAACATGCTGTCAGCTGCTTCAGCGTAAGAATGTCAGCTTTGCGGGGCTCGCGAATCTTTCCATCGGAAGTAATGTTCCGAGACACGCTGTTTAAAGGTTTTCATCCGCAGCATATGCCACGTCCATCAGCGCCGGGTCCCCACGTGCGGTCACATTTGGCGGCGGCGGCGTGCACGCTCTGTGGCGGCTAGACGCCAGAGGTGTTACTTTTCCCTCCTTTGACTTTTAGGATTCATCGGGCGCACAGCCTGTGACCCATGAAAAGGCCCGTGGCAGCGCCAACGGCGCGCACGCTCCGGACGGTAACAGATTCCAGTTCAATGACGAGTCAATAACATGTTCAAGGAGGGACCAGGCAGACTGCATGCACACAGTGCAGGACACCAGCATATAGGGAGGGGACATTTATTAATTTATTATTTATTTACTTTTAAAATATGTATTTTCTAGTATCTATTTATTATTTTATTTTTTACATTTATTTATATGTATTTATTTACATTAATTTATTTATATTTATATTTAATTACCACTGACCAAGAAGCACAGTTAACATTCAACAGAAAAAGTTGACAGAACCAGCGCCAGTAAAATAAAAAAATAAAACTGGGATGAAATATAATAGGAAATAAAATGCAAGTATTAAGCTCACTGCATGTTTTTTAACAATCAATGAGCAACTTCTTTTAAACTGTTTCTTGTAATATACTACCACATACATGACTGAATTATTATTGTTGAATTAGGCGATATAATCAACTTGATGCATACGTGGGGGGATTCTAAAGTCTTGCGGTATTCCTAATAGACCCTACTGATCCAATATGGATTCCACTCCGTCACAGGCGACCTAATTTAATGTTTGCCCATAAAGGGGACTTGCGTCAAAGCTCAACAATTCAAAAACCTTAATGAATTGACACAGCGGGGCCGGTCTGATTGATGCGTTAGAGGGAACGATAAAAAATCAGTAGAGTTCCGTACACTGCGTGCCGGAGGATACCGGGACGGCGAGACGGCGGCGCACGGAGGTGTGAAGGTGTAACGACGACAGAGGAGTCTGGGTTTAATGTATGCAACACAGAGACAAGCAGGTGTGAAATAATTAAACACAGAGCGAGACGCAGATCCCCTGGAGACGCTGCTTCCGATAGAACATCATGGAGTTTCCTTCGATAGCCCCATTTTTTTTATTTATTTTTTTTACAGTTATTCTATTTTTTCATGGTTCCCATTGAAAATCAATGGGTAATGTTGTCCGGCGACACACCCCGACATACACTTCTCACTGTAGTTTTATTATTGTATTTATGAGTCGCCTACTGTATATCTTCTTTGTTATTGTCTGTTTCGTCATTTAAACCAGGGGTCTCCAACCACAGGGCCGGGGACCACATCAGGCCCGCAAGACAGTTCAATGCGAGCTGCTATGTTCTTATGATGAGAATGTTGATATATGTGAGGTGCAAATTCATTTTAAAATCACAATGCTTAATTAATCAACGCAATTTTACTTAATATTTTAGGAATATAAAACTGAATTAAATATAATATAACAATACAATATATAACAATAAAAATCTAAGATTTTCTATTGATTATGTGCAGTTTTTTAATGGATGTATTATAAGAAAAATTCACTTATGTCCAGTTTTATATAAATAAATAAATAATTTTAAACTGGAAACGCTTTGATTTTCCCATGATCTTCAACCAGGAGATGACAAACAGGCCAGCGGCCCCCAGGTAGTTTGAGTTTGAGAGCCCTTGATTGAAACATTAGATTAATGCCAGTCCAGTGTGGGACCAGTTTCTTAATTTTCCAAACATTGTTCTACAGTCACACATACCTGCAACCACCTGTCCCGCCAGCGCGTCGTGGCTCTTGTAGAACACCCGCGCGCACAGCGGCAGCAGCCCCGGATCCATCTTCCTTACTGCGTCGCTGAACGTAGCGGCGATGGCGCCCCGCAGCTCCTCCGCCACGTTGGGGGCGGAGCCGGGCGTGGCGGGCACCAGGGAGAGGGCCAGCGTGGCGCTCTGGTTGTCGCTGGACTCCACCACGCGGCATTCTATGGAGCCACCCGCCACCCTGGCGGTCACGTGACAGGAAGCCCTTTTCCCGGGGTCGTCGCGAACGGCGCAGACGTGGAGCTCGACCGCGGCGCCCCTGGGCAAGGCAGGAACCACGGCAACCAGCAAGGGACCTTGTTGGATGTCGCTGGACGGCTCGCACAACTCATCCTGCAACGCGGCCGGGAGGGACGGTGTTAGAATGGCACCCTGGTGTGTTACGCACTGCAATTAAATGTATAGCCCCCACCCCCACCCCCATGTAGATAACTGCTGGTGCCTTTCAAAAGAAAAACTATTCCATTAACATAGAGCATTAAATGGGAAAAAAACATGATAAAAGGCTACCTGACTCTCCCGAAGGCAGGCATATTTCACACAAGATTGACAGCATATCAATTAAAACGATTGCATGGTGTTGCATGCGGTAGTAATAGAACGGGTACAAATAGTTTGAACGTATAGAGCAAGTGCAAACAGAATGAACAAAGCCATTTATTTTGAGCCACCACATCGACTAGCATGACAGCCGCTAACAAATATGCCGTTTCACCTTTCGGAAAAACATCTTTCTTGACATGTTATGGCAGTTTCACACCAATTCGCCGCACATTTACTGGAAAACTGCAGCGATTTTAGCAGGAGAGTAAAAACGTCTTTTTTTTTTTCTCCTCTGGACCGCAGGCCATTATCAGTAACAAAATGTCCTCCAGTAGTGCTCCAATGTGGCCCTTTAATAATACTTGGCGATGGCTTCATCTGCTAATGGGAGAGAAATGAGTGTTTTATACAACCGTCATTTCAGATGGAGTCGATAGGGCAAAAACACTTAACCCCCTTTTCAATTTGCTGGATCAATTTTCATCCACTTACACCCCACTTCGTAAGTGCAGAATAATAACAGGTTACATACACTTTATTTTGAAATTCACTCACAAAAAAAAAAAAATAACAAAAAAAAATAAAACAGGAATCATTGACAAGAGCAGACCGCAGCCTCTTTGTCCGTTCACCAGACGAACTCGTCATGACCCAATCTGCCCAAACAGCACTTACCACCAGATTAAACTTCAGCAAAAGGCCTAATTGTTCATCAACAGCACCTCTTGCCTCAGCGACCAAAAAAAAAAAGAAAGAAAGAAAGAACGAACGAACGAACGAACACAGGGACCGGGGAGTGAGGCGTGAGATTGCGATTTCTCGACTCTGCCGATGTTGGAAAAGTGCCGTTTGCAGTGGTCAACAACAGTCAACAACGGCGGCCTCAAAAAGCAGGGACAACAATGGTCACATCAGCACGGGCGTTTTGGCGCGACGGGTGGAGGGACGGCGAATGCGCACACATTCTGCTTTGATGACCGTTAGATTAGCACTTCTGGCCGAGGCTAGGTAATTCTCCTGGAGGCAGCGGCTCATGCGCTTGTCAATTGTGATTGCCCAGGGAGCGGAGAGCAAAGTGACAGCGTCTGGGCGGCTGGGGTGAGATGGGTTTGGGGGGGGGGGGACGGACGGACTTGTTCAGCCATGCTTAAAGGCCACCCTGCAGGCCTCGCACGTTGAGGTATTACCAAGCGACCGCTGACAAAGACATCCAGGGGCGTTGGTATCATGCTGTCCTGTCTAGGACGCGCGCAGAGTTGGACGTCAAGGTATCGCCACCAAGCGACCGTCGGCAAAGGAATCCGGGGACCTTGGTACCACGCTGTCGTATCCAGGACACATATATAGGGCCGGTGTTCTGACCTAGCGACCATTGACAAAAGAGATCGGGGGACGTTGGCACTGCGCCGTCCTGTCCAGATGGCTTACAGGGTCAGACATTAAGGTATTATGACCGAGCGGCCATGGACAAAAGAATCCAGGGAGCTTGGCACGGCGCTGTCCCGCCCAGGACACACACACTGTCTTCACAGTCGCTGTGTAGCCGCAGACTTTTCTCCGGGACTTAGAAGAGGGGGGGACGAGTTGTTCTGTCGTTCACTGAAACCAAAATGTGCGGACGGTGTTTCACGACTTTATCCCGCCGGCCGGGATATGAAAGCCAGCGCTGAAATCGCTGACATCACTACCCGACCAGAAATAATTTATTAAATTCATCCAACAAAATGAAGCGGTGACAAAATTTTGATGTATGGAGACGCTGAGTGCTGAGGTGGTGTGTGAAGGGTTGAGGGATGGATGGGTGTGTGCGTGCGTGCGTGCGCGTGTGTGTGTGTGTGTGTAGGTGTGCGGAATCGTCTTTTCCCCCGGTCTTCCACCGCGGTAACTGGCCCCGGCGCGCGCCCGAACCTCGCCGCCTGGTTCAGGCCCTTCCGCCCTCGGCGCTCCACGCTGACGGGGTGCGGCCCGCCCCGCTTCTCTTTGTGTTTGTTTTCCTTTTTTAGCCCCTCCGTTCCCCCTTTCTGCCGTCCGTACGCCTGGAGCGTGCGACCGGTCGGCGGGCCGAGAGGCGTGAAAGCCGAACGGTAAACACTGTAATAAGGAAGCGGTGTAAAGGCGGCGAGCAGCGGGGAGCTGATGGGGCCGGGCCGTTTAGCCAGTTCCCCTACATTTCCTGCCCAGCGGGAAGCCTTCAGCATGTGGCTCTGCGGCTCAGTGCCGAGTGCTGCTAGACCCCATAATACTCCTTCCCCTCTCTCTCTCTCTCTCTCCCTCTCTGTGCGCGGGCGTCTGCGCGGAGAGAGACCCCATAATACTCCTTCCCCTCTCTCTCTCTCTCTCTGCGCAGACGCCCTCGCACGCGCCCTCGCACACACACACACACACACACACACACACACACACACACACACACACACACACACACACACACACACACACACACACACACACACACACACGCGCGCACACACACACACACACACACACACACACACACACACACGCACACCCACACAACACACACGGTGTAATTGCATCTCAGAGCCAGTCCACAGCACTTGTGTAAATGAGGCACACAAAGCCGTGGCTCCTGCTCCCCGACAGGGGACGGGTCAGCAGAGTTTTAGGGGTGAGAGGAACCTCCCAAATGAGTTAAGTTAACATTGAAGAAAAAAAAATTTAAAATAAATAAATAAATAAAAACACAATCACCTTCCAATTAGAAACTTGACGGAACAAAGAGAAAAAAAAAAAACAAAAAAAAAAACGTCACAAAACCCAACAATTATTTTGTCTGCTCCGGAACGTCACAACGCATCCTCAAAATCCCGACCGAGAAAGTCGCCGGCTGAATAAACAACACTTATTGATGTGTTTTGATCGAGGTGTGTCATGGCTCCGAAAAAGAAGACGCCGGTTTAACAATTATTGACGTATCACACAAACACCTTCCCACCCGCCCACCCCCTCGGCACGCACACACGCGCGCACTGACCTCACAATTCGATGCACCATAAATATAATTTCACACTTGTAGCGGCTCCAGTTTGCTCCCAATTAACCCCGCGAGCTTCGTCGTCCACCTGATTAGAGAAATTATTAACGCACAACAACAATACGACCGTGTGGGTTCCTGGTTTCCAATCACAGACGTGCACTTCACCTCCTTGCGAAAAGGAAAATTGAAGGTGTTCATGTGTTTTTCTGGATTTATTAACTGGATACACATACATCACCACATCCACTGTCCTCCATCCACGATGATACTCAGGGGCCTGTCGTCAGCTTTGTTAGCAAAAGGAAACATTCAAGGGTAATACATATGAAATAAGCATCTTTTAAATACAGTGAAGGAAATTTAACTAAAACGAAGAACTTACAACTACAGAATTAAAGGACTAACAATTTACAAAAATAACTAGGTGTTTTAATCAGACAGATTTAACTGTCATTTTGAAATGTAGCCGTTTCCAGCATATTCTGTTGAATTTTTCTACCCGACTTAATTATAAAAAATTATTTAACTTAAAAAAATGAAAGTACTTTCAATGACAGTACTTTAACTACCGAATTTAAAAAAATAAAAGCACTTTAAATAGAACGCAAGCTAAACACTTTTTCAAATTAAAATTAAAACACTATATCTGAAGCCAGATCTAATAAATTGCATTTAATTTCTCTTGAACAAAACTATCTATATTCTAGGAATCTCTGTCTGGATGTCCTTTAATTATCTTGACAACTGTTCATCCGATCGACGTTGCACTTGGCGGGTGTATTGCTGGTGACCCAAGGACGTGCAGTGTCGAATTTGGTGCAATTTGGACGACACGTATGTAACGAATAATATTAATACATTTTGGATAAACAAGCAAACAGCGAGCTGCTCTGTACAGCCGCGTTGTGACATCATCTAATTCCATTAAGCGGGGCCATTTGTCACATCGTCGCCCAAAATGTGAAGCACGAGATCGAGATACGAGACAAATCACTGACTGAAGAAACCTGGACTCGACTGATCCTCCTGAAGTTCCTACATGCCTATACAGTATTTACACATTTGGTGCTTATTTTTTATTGCAAAGTTGTCCTTACATTTTGTAACTGGGCCATTTCGAACAGGCATGCAGGACACAGGACTGAATCATTTTGTTAAACTGACATTATAATGTCTGAGAAGTCTTACATGTTGAGCGGCGTGTACTAGTTTATCATCATTTTAATGAGAATTTTTTTAAATTTTTCTCGGAACTATCGCGACAGCTTCAAAACCTCTACTTCAACAGTCCTGTGGATGGACAGCACTGTGACATGGCTGTGATTATCCATCATATTTGCAACATGCAGTCTCTCTCTCTCTCTCTCTCTCTCTCTCTCTCTCTCTCTCTCTCTCTCTCTCTCTCTCTCTCTAGCTGTCTCTCTCGCTCTCTCTCTCTCTCTCTCGTGTTATCAGCATTTGACCCGAGTTAAATATTCTCATTACACTCACTTCAAATGAGCACCGGCGCTTTGTGTAATCCCTACCCCAGGGAGAGAGCGTTTCAACGGGCTGGGGATGAAACGGAGGCCCAGCCCTCCCTCCATATTCCCTCCACCCCATCCCATCCCCTCCCTCCACGTCTCTCCTCAGCTGCCCCCTTCTGCTATGTGAAAAACGGAGGGAGGGAGAGAGACAAGCTGGGAAATCAGACTCTCTCCTCTTTTGAACCTCGCAGGCAGTGAGAGTGGGAGGTCAGGTGAGCGGTTTTCTTCCGTCTTGGGGGAACGACGCCGGGGTTAACCAGCCTGTTTACAGGTGACGGAGCCAGAGCTGCCAATCAGTTTGGAGGCGCTCCTCGACAGATGGTCAGTGTCGACTGATGTCGAGTCACCTCGCAGAGTGGCGCCTCATTTTATGGATCCCCCAAAGCTCGGTATTTCGTTAGCCCGTGATCCGAACGACCCGAATCTGCATGAGGATTTGTCATTTCACCCCCAACGTTCCTCATTGTGGGACATCCACTCATGGCAGCGCTCCATGAACAGATTCATAATTCTCATTGAATCCATAGGTCCATTCTTTACCAACGTATTCCTGTTCATGGATCTCCAATTTAAAAAGAACCTCAAGGAGAACCTCAGGAGGTTCTCCATTAAAAAATAACCTTGAGGAGCCTTACGTGGAGAACATTGGGAGGTTCTACAATTAAGCAAACCTTGGTGTATTTGGAGGAGGGAGGAAATTGGGAGTGCACGGTGCACACACACACACCGAAACACAGGGAGAACATGGCAACAAAATCTAGATATCCTAAGTAAGTTTAAAATTTAGATACCTTGAGCTCATTTTCTTCACATATCGTAACATCGAGGAAAATGTTAATCTGTGCTTTGGACATCCTCCAAAAATATATGTGTATATACATTGTGATGTCGGCAGAACTGATACAAAGTCAGGTCAGGTTTATGTCTTGAGCCCTTAATCACCGTACGGAACGTTCTCAAAAGGCTTCACAAGCTTCATATTTCACACAGAAATCAACGGCGTCCCCTGGACTTCTTTTTTTTTTTCCACCTCCCTGTGCAAAGCTCCCAGAAAAAAAACAAAAAACAAAAAAACACCCTGGAGAAAGCGGAGAATCCCCCTTCCAGGACGGCCAGAGTGGGCAGCATTAACAGCGTTATATGACAAGTATTGTAGTTTATATACTATTCCATGTTTAACTCGGCAATAAGACGTCAAGCCGGCCAACTTCCAGTCGTCTCCGGAGCCTCTTGCTTTGACGACTTTCCAGACAAAACAGAGCCACATGTTGGAGGAGGGCTCCGTGCTCCCGCTCTCCTCCCGCGGCCCTTATTCCCCGGGCTCCACAGATTACTGCGGGAGGAGCAGGGACCGGGGGGCCCCCATTAGCCGGATGGGGTGAGGGTGGGAGCCGGGGCGGTGGGTCGGAGTGCGTTTTTTATGGAAGGAGGTGGCAGGAAGGCGGGGGGGTGGAGGGGTGGGGTAAGCTGCTCTGAGAGTTGATCGAAGCTCCAAAATGGCGCGTGGGGGCTGAGGATTAGGGAGGGCTCTGAGGAAGACATCTGCTTCTGTGCCAAGCTCCATACTATCAAAGACACCAGCGTTTCCCACATCATCAACTTTTCATGAGCGCTCGCTCGCTGGCAAATATCATCCACAGCCGCCCGGGCTTCAGGAGGAGGGGGAGGCTAGGAACTTTGGCTTAAATATATATATTAAAAAAAACAAAAAAACCCTGAGCTTAGCACACATTAAATTCCGAAAGTCCTTTCTGACAAGCTTGAATACATGTTTTTCCCAGTTTTCCCTTTTCATTGGCAGAGGTCTTCTATTGGTTTCCCAAGGCTTTTAATTTCCACTGATTTCCATTGTTTGATGCTTTGAATCTCGTCTTGTCCAAGATTCGTGTGACCAACGTTCCTTTGTGCATTTTAAATTAAACCGCAGACATTTTTTTTTTCCCGCTACCAAAACCGAAGTGTTCGAACAACAATCGATCCGGCCACACATTCAATTACACCACTTCTGACCTCGTCTCGGGGCGCCTGCAGCATCTTCTCCCAAACCGCCCGGACCACGGGGACGTCCTGGGGCCTGGTGACGTAGCAGTGAGCCTGGAGGACGTGGTGCAGAGTCAAGCTGCCGTTCACGGCTTCCAGAACCTTACTGGCGTGGCCGAAGGCCGCGCGGGCCTGGCTTCGGGCGCCGGCCTTCAGCAGCTGCATGGTGCACGGGACCAAAGCGATCTGGCCGGCGCAGAACACCGACTCGCCCACCTGTGGAGACGAGGCGCACGGGGTCAGAGCCAATTCACCGGACGCTTTAAACACAAACACAGAATCACAAATGTGGCAGTGAAACAAATCAGTCCAGAAAATCAAGCGAGTCCGGTGGTGAAGATGTGGCGTTTCCAAAGGGCGGTGAATAGGTGGAGACATCAAGAACGGACAATGAATTTATTCATTCCATCTCAAACAATGTGCATTTCACACAGACAAAAAAATAAAATAAAAGATAAAAGAAAAGAAGCTTGATTTAACTTTCAGTTTGTTCAATAAACAAATATTAGACAGCAGATCAATACTGAAACTGAATTTGAAATGTATACATACACAGAGAAAACAGAACTGCCGTTCAACCGTTAAGAGAATAGTCAGAAAGGCGCCAGGACATGAAGGAACTACACTATAAATGTCCTTTATTGTTCACACTCAAAGTGTGCCAATAATCACGTTTACATTAATCACCTGCATGAATTGAAATAGCAGTGCATCCATTATCAAGTTGCACCTTTTTTTTTTCCTCATCTTGCAGTTTCTTATCACCTGTAAGGCTTTCACATCACTAAAGTGATTGTACCTTTCTGTGGAAGCGGCGATATTCATAGGCATAATTAGCCATGTGATAATTAGCTCCTGGCCCTGATAAACGTCCCTGTTAGAACTAAACTAAGCGAAAGTAAAAAAAAAAAATCTATCTGATTAATGCGGGGCGATGAAGAGGGCTGAGCGGTGGCGTTAGGGAGGTCAGGTCTTCAGAGACCCGGTGAGGAGGACTCTAGGACCCTGGTCAATGCAAACAGCTGCTGGGGACATGGGGATAATTGGCGCTCTATCCAGGCACCACGGAGCCCGAGAGGGCGCGGACCTCCAGGGAGGATCAAGGAGGCCTAAATCAATGGATACATGGTCCGAGACAAGGTGCTTAGCTGATTAGCACAGGCACATTCACGGCTATCACGTTTCACAGCCAGATTAGCGGGGCTAAAGTTGACCAGGGGTATTACAGCCGTCTTAGCACCTCGGCACAAAACTCCCCCCCACCCCCCGACTGGAACAGTATATGTTCCATGTAGTGTCGCATGTTCCGTGTCAACCACTGTGGCGCGGAAAACCAGTGTGCTGTGAGAGCACGCCGGGCGCGCCGTGGAAAATGTTGCAATATTCCACTGAAAACACGACATACTGGAAACTAGCTCTGATGTTGCAAGGTCAAAATTGCTGATTTGTGGAATGGAATTCTCCCAAGAATCGACTTGACTCTCGTCAAAATTGCTCATTTTGGCGGAACGCAAAGTGTAAATCAGTTCACAGTCCAATGTGAATCGTGCCAGATGCCTCCGCCTCTTTATTCAGTCCTCGGTAATTATTTGAAGTTTGTAGATCGACTCTTTTGCCGGAGTGACTCCCGATGTCAGAGTCAAACCATCGGTCGCCACCGACGAATCGCTTGCGAGTCTTGCATCACTAACTATTCGTAGGCCGTATTAATAAGCACAGTTCTATCGTTTTGTGACGTTTTGTGACGCTTGCAGTGGTTGACAGGATAGTGGTGTCGTACCGTGGGATTATTCCATTGTAAAAAATGCACCGTGGCCAGAAAACGTCTGGAAAACGACAAGACATCAATGTATGCTGTACAATACGTTGAAAAAAGGTACAGAAATAAAAAAAAATTAATATTCCCGCTCGGCATACCGACAGGGCAGTAGACTTGTGGCATGAAACCTCAAACTAAGCGAGATCCACGGTCACGGCCATGTGCATAATCCCACGAGTCCCCCCGCTACGATGCCCACGCAGCGGCTTCCGGGCTTCACTTGTCAACCTCCATGAATCTTCGGCTCCTGTCGCTGCCGCCGCTCCAAATGGCCGGAACAGCGCGGGCGACGGGGGCGGGGGAAAGAAACATTTGAAGGAGGGACGAGGAGAAAGGGCAGGAGCGGCGAGAGAAGGAGGGCAGCGGGGGGCCTAAAGGGTGGGATCAATCGCCGGGATCATTTTACCTGCGAGCGGAACCCGCCAGACGTCTAAATCTAGCCCGGATCCCAGCACGTCAACACCCCAAATCAAATGGTCACCGGGCCGCTTTCCCCATTCACGAGCTGCCAGGCGCTGCATCATATCCGCCGGGAGCCCTCAACTCCATGGTGGTCGGGTGGTTTCTCCCCGCAAAAAAAAAAAAAAAAAAAAAAAAAAAAAAAAAGGGGGAGATCTCCATTTTCAATCCTAGAGGGAAGAGCTGGCGTTTGTTGATTTGAATATCAAAAGAGGTTCCAACGTGGGGGCTGTTTAAAGGGGAAAAGAGTCCCCTGGCTTCCACCAAGCAGGTGTGATGATCAATTATTAAGGACCCCCACCCCCACCCCCCCACTCTGGTGATATTCTTAGTGGGAGGTGGGATGGATAGGAGAATGGAATACTATTTACATAAAATTAACAGTTCAAAAGAATGAGTCCACACACCAATCAAACTTGTTAATTGACTGTCAATGGCGTGTCCCTGAATATACAACATAACTCCATTATTCATCCCGGGCCTTGACGGAGGAGACAGTCCAATTTGCATGGATGTTCCCGACGTGATCAACAACCACCACCACACCACATGCATGTTTAATATGACGACGGCGACGGGACCCTTTTCATATTCATAAGGGTCAAACATTAAACTTTCCATAACAGGATAAGTATTATTATTTTTTTTTTCAAGTGCTTAAATGAGCTTGGTGGTTCTAAACGGCCCGCAGAGAGAAGAGAACGCACACACAAAAAAAAAAGACTGAAATACCGGTACATGACAATCAATTAATAGACGTTCATTTTGACGTTTGACTTATTTCCCCGTTTGAGTTCCCACAAAGACTATTTGAAATGTGTTGATATGAGGTAATAACAGATTATTTTACTCTTAATCTATCCCGAATCTAACGCTTTTATATGATGGGTTATATTTTTCCAATAGAAACCGACTTTGAAGTAAACTTTATCCATGCCCTCTTTTTTCCCCTTTAACCCAAACAAACTTCTATCTATGATTGCAGAACACCTTTTTTTTTTGCTTTCCGTGAAGCATTAATCAAAGCCACGTTTGTGATTTCTGCTATATCGACCTTTAACTTACCACTAACCACGATTTAAAACATTATTTTTCATAAACCCAATAACGTGTGAGAAGGCCATCCAGGTCCAAAGACGTTGGGCTGTCTCTCCCACTCAGATGCTGAGATACACATACGTAGCCAAAAGCATGTCAACACCTAAACACCACACCCATGTGTGCTCGTCAAACATATCATTTAAAAACCACCGGCATTAATGTGCAGTTGGTCACCCCTTCACTACTTTAACAGTCTCCACTCTTCTGGGAAGGCTTTCCACTTGATTTTGGAGCACCAGAGTCAGTAAAACCATTTCTTTATGGACCTCGCTTTGTGCACAGGGGCATTGCCACGTTGAAACAGAAAAGCCCCCCCCCAAATCCGTCGCCACAAAGTCGGAAGCGCACAATTCTCGAGAATGTCATTGTATGCTGTAACATTAACATTTCCCTTCACCGCAATGAAGGGGACCGAGCCCAAACACGTTTCCGATGCTCAAGAGTTCAATGGCGGCGTGCTTTACACCACTCCAGCCGACCCTCGGATTTGCGCATGGATGATCTTAGGCTTGTGTGCAGCTGCTTGGCCACAGAAACCCAGTTCACGAAGCTCACGACGGAACAGCTCTTGTGCTGACGTTGCATCCAGAGGCAGTTTGGAAATGGGTCGTGTGTGTTGCAACGGAGGACAGACCATTTTTACACACAACATGTGTCGGCACTCGGCGGTCCCGTTCTGTGAACTTGTGTGGCATACCGCTTCGCGGTCGAGCTGTTGCTGCTCCGAGCCGTTTCAGCTTCACAATAACAGAACTTGCGGTTGAGTGGGGCAGGTCTAGCTGGGAAGGAAGGCGACGTGCTATGGCCGTGCCATGTTTTTTCGAGGATTGCCCAGGTGTTGGCGCCCATCGGACTGCTATGTTTTCCCGGGGACCTCTCTCCAAGCGTCATTAGCGGAGCCCGGCGAGCATATGGATCAACCAGATCCACACCCAGACAGCGGTAAAATGACCTGCTATCGACGAACAGTCAGGGAGGTTTTTTTTTTTTTTTTCTGCCTGGTCCCAAGGACACAGAGAGAGGTGGTGGAAAAAGCAGCTCCGGCACACCCATCAGATATGCTAATGGTCACATTTCCCCCATTGGGACCTCATGCATAATTTAGGAGAGGAAAATGATAATACAAAATGTGTAAAACGGGGGCCAGATTAATACGGTGTAACTTTTCCCTAATGCAAGGACACGTGTAACCGAGCTGAAGGCGTAAACAGTTGGCGACTAAGTGGAAAAACATAGAAATTAATACTTTGCGATATGTCATTGCCATTTAAATGTCACTGAATCTATTCGGTGTCGGTTTACAGAATGACTTCTGAAGCTTTTTCATACCCTGGACCCTTCATTTGATACGCATTAGACCACAAACCCATATTTGATTGATAAGATGTCTCTGGGACCCCAATCTGATAACATTTTTATTGTTAAATATGATTCTATATATATATATATATATATATATATACACATGTACATATACACACATGCACACATACACACCCCAATCAGCCATAACATTAAAACCACAGACAGGTGAAGTGAATAACATTGATCATGTCGTTCCACTGGTACCTGTCGAGGGGTGGGATATATCAGGCAGCAAGTGAACAGTCAGTTCTTGGAGTTGATGTGTTGGAAGCAGGAAAAATGGACAAGCGTAAGGATCTGAGCCACTTTGACAAGGACCATATTGTGACGGCTAGACGACTGGGTCAGAGCATCTCCAAAACGACAGGTCTTGTGGGGTGTTCCTGGTATGCAGTAGTTATTACCTCATGGGCGCCCATGGGCTCACTAATGCACGTGGGGAGTGAAGTCCAGCCCGTCTGGTACAATACCACAGAAGAACTACTGACAGCGAAAACTGATTAAAAAGTTCATGCTGCTATGATAGAAAGGTGTCAGAACACACAGTGCATCACAGATGCTGTGTATGGGGCTGCGTAGGCACAGACCGGTCAGAGTGTCCATGCTGACCCCTGTCCACCACCGAAAGCACCTACAATGGGCACATAAGCGACAGAACTGGACCATGGAGCAATGGAAGAAGGTGGCCATCAGTGACGGTTGTTATGTTGTGGCTGATCGGTGTAAATATTACAGACATAACAGAGAAACTCTACAGAAAATAGCAAACGTATTAATATTCAAACTTAACCAAGAATTTAAAATTCTCTCTTCAATCATGGGAATCTGAAATCTCTTCCAGGATTTTTCGAGGTTAACAAATTTAAACATTGCAATGTTATTTTGGTGGTGGCGGTGGGCGGGGGATTTGATGGGGGAGGCCACTTTGTGTGTGATTCCATTCTGAAACCCACTTCATGTCTCCCTCTGTTCACGTCTGGGAAAAGATGGATGCCCTTCCACAACGCTTTCCTACCTTCTGCAAATACAAAACCACCTCTCCCCCTGTAGCCTTTATATATATATATATATATATATATATATATATATATATACACACACACACAGACAGTTTATATATATATTCGAGTCACTTTTTATGTTGCTATTTCTATTTTTCCCCCTCCTGTTTGTGCTCCAGCTGGAGGTAACCCTCGTACACTCAACTGTCACACAACATCAGTGTAAATGAGCGACATAAATAGCCGTACTAAAGTGCACAATGAAAAGAAAAAAGAGAAACAAGTATGCAGGACAACCTAAATGAATTTTTCCCAGGTTTTAACACTGCATATTTGGACACATAACAATTACAAGCGTATGGTGGGACTCGCAGAGGCCCTGTCCTGACGATATATGGAGGAAATTTAAAATAGAATTGGGATGATCCATTCCGGTGACGCCACGTGTGGTCCATGGACGCTGACCTCCCAAATCCCCACCCCCAACTCCCACTCCCACAGTGGAGGAGTGACACTGTCATGTCGGCTCTGGTCAGTTTAATGCTGATGGTCTGTGCAGAGCCTCAGTACTCGGTGCTGTTCCCAAGGTCAGGGAAGCCCGACTGCTGGAACAGGAGGAGGGGGACGGATCCACACCAACAGTTAAATTAGGCAAAGACACGTTCTATATGAGAATATATGTGAAATTAAATATTTCATAAATATGTATGTCCAATATTCATATAATATATGTCAAATATCTTTATATTTATATATGTAAAATATTTCTATATTTATTTCTGTAATATATATAGAATATTAAGAATATATTTAAAAAATCTACAATATTTCTAGAATATTTATGTAGAAAATACAATAATTCTATAATAGTTCTATAATTTCACAATATTTCTATAATATAACATATTTCTATAACATTCTTATAATAAACAAATACAAGTGTCAAATCTAAGTGTATATATGAGAAGAAATATAAAAAAAATGATTTATCCTGATTATATTTGACATAAACCAATATATAAAAATATAAAAACAAAATCTGCATTGATGTACAATCATGCAATGTGGAATAATGTGTATTACGGCAGCCCCACCAGTGCCTGCAACACTGAACATCATGTGGGGACGAAGAGTGATGGAAGGGCATGTTGTTTTTTGTTTTTTTTTCATGGCGTGGGGGCACAAAACGCCCGTCCCGACCCGACCTCACATCTCTTGACAAATTGGTTGTGAGGTTTTTACGACTGATGCACATATCGCAAAAATCATTTCTGCCAAGCTTCCTCCGTGACCTGCCCGTGGGACATGCCAGGCCCCGCCATGCGTCGCTCGATCAAACCGCATCTTTCCAGGACAATGCAAATTATGACAAATTCCATCATCCTGCATTATGCGCTTTCCCGCTAATCTCCCTAATTCCACAGAGTCGGCCGGGGAAGGAAGGGTCTCGCCATTTCAGCTGAGGGGCATGTTGTCTGATTGAATGATGCTGAAACTGCTGCAACCCCTCAACCCTGGGTTTTATTCCTCCGCTCCAGCTGTGACCACCTTGTCTCTTCTGTCTTTTCAGATTTCACTTTTTTTTTTAAATTCCTTCCTTCCTCCGATCATTCTTCTTTGGTGACCAAAAAAAAAAAACAATAACCCTTTTATCCACCATGTCTAGGTCTGACTGGATTGCACAATCTGAGAAGAACAGTATCATATCATTTCGGAGGGTTATTTTGGATTTATGTGTACTGCCATTCAAGGAAATGCATTTGAACATTTTAAAGGAATGGTGGTGTGGAATATGCTTTTTGGGTTTATTTGGGGGAGGGGGTTGGGTACATCAATATATGTCAATATATGTATCTAAACCTGGTAAATTCTGCCTGAACCATCGCTTTTGGGGATATATTCTATCCATTGCTTTAGGAGGTCATATCTAGTGGTTAGAGAACTCAGTTAATCTGCATTGACGTACAAAACTGTCACTATACATTTAATACACACAGACACACACAGACAGACACACAGACACACACATTGAGACACACACAGACACAGACACACGCATGCACGCACGCACACATGCACGCACGCACGCACACACAAGCACGCACGCACACACACACACAACCCTAATACATGAAGTGAACAGAAAACAACAAGCGTACAGTATTACAAATCAAAGAAAGGGGGATGAAAACAAACAGAAAGAGAAAGACGACAGTGGAATTGGAAGCTGAAATCCCTTTTCCGGCCAATAGATGGCAGTGTGGCTGCGTGGAAAAGCCAACATGAAAATCACCAAAATCCCTGATCATTGTCGAAATCAAGTTCGTAGCAATGTCTCCAAATAGAAGATGATCAACAGATTTCAACACGGGCATTAAGGGAAAAACAAATGATGAATAAAAAGATTGTGAATGTTTTAAGATTTATCCCCAAATGTTTTGTCTAATTGCTCTTCAGTGATTTGATCAATATTTACTGCACACTCCACTGTAACTACATTGTTTTGAAGAAATCCTTGAAAAATCTAAATACGGAATCATGGAAATATATTTAAATTTGGAAAAAATAAAATATGAGGAAAAACAGCATGGGAAATCATTTCTAAAACAAATTAAAATAACGTGATTTAAAATGTTGCGCTAAAAAATGGGCCCCACCCTGCCCCATTGTTCACCAAAATCAATTAATTAGGACAAATGGAAAATAAATGTGACATTTCAAAATATTATGTGTGATTATGATGAATTTATACTGGAAAAAACAGAAAACAGCAACTGTGTATTGTTCCCAAGATTCTGAGGGTCTTGTCCATTTACATGACAAAAATCATATCAATCATAATCAATAATATATTTATATTGAAAGTGAACATGCTTCGTCGAAACAAAACCGGGCATTTTCTATAATTCATCCCCGGCACTTTGGAGGACAATGGCGTTTAAAAAATAAATGAGGTTAAAAGTTGCTACTCGGAAGAATTTTCCCACGTGAAGTACAGTAAACGGGACGCAAACAATATGAAGTCCTCTCTGAGCCGCCGCTTTTTATTCCTTCTGGAAAAAAAAATGTAATTAAATTAAATAACATCTTCCTTTAATAAATGAAGACAAAGAGGTGACGCCAGCCTTCCACTGCATAAGGACATCGTAACTATTCCAGAGGCGGCCATTTGTAATGGGATTTTATTTTTATTGTATTGTACTTTATTTTATTTATTTTATGTAATTTTGTATTATTATTATTATTTTTATTTATTTATTATAATTTATATATATGTAATTATATGATCTATTATCCCTTTCTTGACTTGACTGCAGCTGAATTTCCCTATTGGGATCAATAGTTATCTTACTGTATCGTATCTGACACACTACAAAACATTATATAATACATTTAAAATGCTAGTATGCTAGTAGTTACATCTAATGAAGTATCAACTAGAGAGTTAATATACTATGAATCAATGAAAATATTATATTATATACATAGATTATATTCGGATTATGTTGCAAAAACAAACAAAAAGAAAATAAATCTTACAATATAAAAAAAAAAAAGCACAAATGATCCTCATTCCACTTGGGTGTCCGGTTTCCATTCTGAAAATGGAAAAATGTGAGACTATCGTCTCTATTGTCTATTGTCTGCATGAGTCGGCCTTCAATTAAAATCTAACGTTTCTGAAAATGTGCGTCTGTGTGTGGGTTTTTTGTTCCGTGTGAGTGCGTGTTTCTTTGTGGGTTTCTCTGTGTTTTTATCCGTCTGTATTTCTCTGTGTGTTTTTATCCGTGTGTTTGTTTCACTCTGTGTTTTTGTATATCTGTTTTTTGTATGTGTTTGTGTGTTTCGCTATGTGTGTGTTTCTCCATGTGTGTATGTTTTTCACTCAGTGTATGTATGTTTGTGTGTGTGTTCTCTATGTGTGTTTCTGTATGTGTGTGTGTCTATACAGTATGTGTGTGTGTGTGTGTGTGTGTGTGTGTGTGTGTGCGTAGGCCCTGTCAGCCATGCCCTCCCTCTCGTCACGGCGGGGGCAGTAGTGAATATAGCGGCTAGTTACCATAGTTACCATGGCGATGGGACGCAGACAGTGATGGAAGTGGACAGCACTTGCCGCGACACGCTTTACACTCATTTCATGCCACAAATAAATAGCAACGCTCCCCAAATTAGAGGGCGGAGGCTGGTGGGGTGGGACGTAAATACTTGTATATGTGTAATAATTTAAACTCTGGGATACAGATATGTGTGTTTTGTTTTGTTTGGAAGTGAGAGTGTTTGTGATTGCAGTGGTAATAGGGCAAGTGGCTATTTCTGTGTGCGCATATCAACGGTGGTGAAATGACAATATTTCAGATGCCTCCTTGATTTTTCGCAGCGGTCAAATTTCACCGTCTCCCTCCCATACACACCGCCCGCGGATGTAGTACAAAATATAAAAAATAAACAATTAAATCACACACACTCAACTTTGCGATTTTCTTCAATGACAAGGCTTAAATTATGTTAAGTGAATATATACAGTATATGTGTGAAAATGTATGTGGAAAAAATATGAAAGAAAATGTAATGAATACAAAAAATGCATATAAAGACATTTATAAAAATGAAAAAAATTGTGTGGATGATTTATTATTACTATTCTTTTTTGAAGTATGTTTTAGATATTATTATATTTTATTGATTCAATGCTGTGAGCATTTTATTAAATCTCAAAATATATTTTTAATAGAGCCATTTAAACAATTTTAACTCAAATCGCAATAAAATACGATGCAAGAATTATATATATATTTTGGGCGCGTGTGTGCGTAGTTGTTTGATCGTGCGTGCCGATTGCTGTTATTTTTCAGACCACACAAACCACATGTGTACTTGTTCATGTGTTTATATGTGTGTGTGAGTGTGTGTGTGTGTGTGTGTGTGTGTGTGTGTGTACATATGTGTTTGTGCGTGTGAGAGAGAGGGAAAGAGAAACAAATGGGAAGAGAAAAGAGAAGGTGGCGATGGCGATCCTGTCCTTCCTTCCTGTGGCTTGTTGACGTGAAGCGATGCAGTCAGGCTCCAATAATACATGAAGAGCTGTTCAGGGGCAATTAGGATCAGTTGTCAGGGGCCGGAGCCATTAATGGGGGGGGGCAGAAGACGACCAGCACCCGGCACGTGCCGACCCGAGACCCGATGAGCTCTGACAGATCCAGTCCTCCCCACGTCTTCACCCAGTACAACCAGTACCAGCCCTGTGCCCATGTGGCACCATGAAAGACAATACCCAATACCTCCCCCAAAACTACTGCTGGAACCCATCAGCGTACACAGGGTCAAAGCCCAGGACGGAGGGAGTGAGAGAGGGATGTAAAGAGAGGGATGGGGGTGGGGGTGAGGTGGTGGGGGGGGGTTGGGGGGTGAGGATTAAAAATAATTACCCCCCGCCAACCCCCTGCTGCCATCTTTCACCCCCTTTAAAAGTAGCCCTGGTCTGGGTACAGGTGGTCCACTCGGCGGAGAAAACCCCCAAACCAGAGGAAGCACCAGGGTGGGAAGGAAGGAAGGACATTTTAACAAACAAACTACCAATCGGTTTTGGTTGAGTATGATGATGAAAAAAACAATTACGTATGCATTCAGGGATGGAAAGATGACTGATGGGTAACTGGATGGATGAATGATGGATGGTTGGATGGATGATAGATTGTCAGTAAGCATGGATAGATGGATGGGTGAGTTGATGGATGGATGGATGGATGGCTGGAATGATGGGTTTATGGATGGATGGGTAGACGGATGGATGGATGGATGGATGGATGGACGGAGGGAGGGAGGGAGGGACGGATGGAGGGATGGATGGATGGATGGATGGATGGATGGATGGATGGATGGATGGATGGCTGACACTAACTTTTAAAAGTTTTTAAAAGACCCATGCATCAGCCTTTGGTTGCCAAGACTGACACAATGGTTGCCAAATCATCACTTAACAATAAAGTAAAAAATTGATCATATATAGCTATACTAAATATTCCAATATCAAGAGAGTGATATAAAAAAAGGGTAAAAAATATAAATTATTACTGGCAGGATACTATTTCTTTACAATTTTTTTAACACATTTTCAATTATTCACACATTATTGTTAACATACAGTATTATTAAGCTACATTTATTTTTTGGTTATATTTTTGTAAGCACTGCAATCATCAGTACCTCAAGTCCAACTTGTTTTTGTCAGTTTTTAGACATTGTGAACCACATTAAACTATGTTCAAAAGTTTTGCTTCATAGACACCTAATTATTACATTTACAGACCATGAGCTACACCACGCTTATTGTTTTAGATAAGAAAGGTGGTTGACAACGAGGCAACCAGACCGCAGGAGATATAGTTGACAACAGCCCAAATCTGGTTTCCCAGGGCAACTAGGCAACTGTTATTTAAACTGAGCCCAGGCTTAATGTGATTTGATTGTGTACAACTGACCTGTCATTGCTGTGTGAGAAATACACTGAGTCAACTGTGACTTAACTTATGAGTGTATTTGTGTGTGTGTGTGTGTGTGTGTGTGTGTGTGTGTGTGTATGCGCGTGCGTGCGTGCGTGGGTGCGTGCGTGCGTGCGTGCGTGCGTGTGTGCGTGTGTGTGGGGTCCAGCCTCGGGGCAAACAGCTGACATGCCATTCAGGTGAGGTCTCAGTGGGTTTGATGGGTGAGAATTGTGTTTGTCCAGTTCAAGTTAAGACGGCGTAGAGACAAGACACAGAGACGTGCTGAGTCACTGGTGCATCATGGGAAAACATTCGGAGGCTGTCGCTCCAAATCCTTTTGCAATCGCACCGACAGACATAATTATCCCACCGCCGTTCAGGAAAGAGTTGAGGCACTTTACAGAATTGACAGCATTTGTTTAGGTGTGTTGGCTGGGTTCCAGTCCCAAAGACCAAAGTAGGCATGGGGTCGATTCCCACCATGTTGAAGGGCAAATTTACACTTTGACCTGTTTTTTATTTCTATGCTTTTATTCCCCTCTGCTTTTAGAAAATGGGTTTTATGCAAATTGGTTCTAGGTTTAATTCATTTCTTGGTTCATTTTAAATATATATATATATATATATATATATATATATATATATATAGACACATATATATATATAGTTGGGGTTCATGGCCTAATTTTTGTTTATTTTAGGATAGTAAGGGGTCCAGCCCACAGGGCTGAATCCCTATTGTTATTGATCAGCGTGTTTTTGTTTTTAGAAAAGGGGCGTGTCATGTTGCCAGTGTGACTGGGAACAAAACAGTAGAGACGACAGCAACTGAAACAAACAACGACATAAAACTGTACAACTTTAAAACTTTTAAAAAGTATTTAAAAAGTATAAACAGTATTTTGAGTCGTTCAAAAGAATCGTATCGTTCATGAAGGACCCGACACTACAGTAGAAGCAGCATGGAGCGCACCCGCGCACGGCTACT
>NC_137198.1:10327066-10351179 GCF_960531495.2 Zeus faber
AGGACACCTTCAGAGGACTTGTGGAGTCCATGTCTCCATGTGTCAGAGCTTTTTGACGGCATGAGGGGGAACTACACAATATTGGTTGTTATTAGTGGTTGTTTTAATGTTGTGGCTGATCAGTGTATTTACCAAGTGATTGATGTGATTTTTGATACCTTCATTAAATAAAGCAAACTGAAAGCCTGGTTTTTGCATTACATCACTGATAAATATGCTTAAAAGACAAAAGGTAGTAATAAATCAGTTGGAAGAACTTCAAACAGCGCATAACAGCCCTGACCACAAACATAAAATCCGTCAAGCTGAGAAGAAAGCAATTATGGACAAAATCAGAAAAGTGAAGTTAAATACGGACTCTAATCAGAACTTATTAAGTCAAACTCTGCAATAAATCCATCCATCCATAAATCAAAAAAACGTTGTCTTTACAGCTCACGGCTGTTTTCCGATATCACACATTACCATACCACAGCAGAGCCCCCCAGCACCATAAAGGTTAAATAATTCTTTACATTAGGTAAGATTTGAATATGTCAGCTTGTCAGGACAGTGAGACATGACAAGCCATGCATGTGGATGAATTCAACCCTTCATAGAGATGAACAGATGGATGGGTGGATGGGTGGACAGACCAACGGTGCTCCAAGTCCCAAGAGCATTCTCGATCCCATTAAGATCCCTTCTACAATATTCTCCTTACTGTAGAACCAGAGCCACTCTGGTCCCAAAAGAGCCGCACGCCCTACACCAAATTTAACTGCAGACGAAGACAAATAAGTTTCACGTGGCCCGAAGTCCAAAATTGGGGACTTTAATCAAGGAACTAAGTGTCTGTCAGACCTCAATAATTGATAAACAATTGGCCTTAATCGCTCAGTGAAAGGCAATTGCTATTCATTTACTTTTTCCATAATTATTATTATATTCCATCATCTGTTTAAAATTCCCTTTACAAAAGTATATTTGCCACGAATAATTAATAAATCAATAAATAAATAAAATAAATAAATTAACAACGAACTAAATAAATTCATTAATATATATTTTTTAATAAAATAATAAAATAACTATTTAAGGCCAAAGACACCATTTGAGACCCGCCCCCGCCTTGCATTGTCAAATTCCACTTTTAATTACCAATTATCCTTGGGGACACGAGGTAGGGTGTATGGCTGCGAGTTATGATTCTTTGTTTGTTGATAGAGTGCTGTCAACACAGCCAAGGAGGACGACGCCTACTGAGACAGAGATGCAGGGAGTGCACACACACAGCGATCGGGGAAACGGCATCAATATGTAAAAACCTCCGGCTGCGCTGAGGAGCTGTTAATTCAGATTTTTGTTCCTATTCAATGATGGCGGTCGCAGCGGAGGAGGAGGAGGAGGAGGAGACGCGGCGGGGGATCGTGGGATCGCTGGGACGGCTCCACACACGGCCGAGCGAACAAACTCCAGCGACCGATCGATGGACCGATCGCTGTATCGTAAAGGGAGCGATACCGCGCTGTTCTTCTTCCGGGAGCGACACCCACGGTGACGTCAGCCGCCTGCGTCAATTTCATAACTCGGTGGGACTCCATTGAGGAAATAATGCATCGCCAGTCGCTGTTTAAAAGCCAAACCCGATTCCAAAAATAACTTCCTCACAAGGATCCCCGGGGGCTGCAGCGACACGTCGGGGTGGACGTGCCGGTACAGTCTGATCCACACATGTTCTCACTCAGGAGGGGATGTTGGCTGCGGGATCAAGGACGGTGGTGGAGGAGACGGACACCGGGCCTTGTTGACAGTACCGTGACAAGGCAAATCCCCCCAAAGTGCATGCTGGGTAAACAGCGCGCCAAGCCAGCCGTGCAACCGCGGCTCATGCTTCCTGCGCTCGGCCTTTGTAGACGACATTCCTCCCACAGGTTGGAAACAATGTGATTTACAAACAAGAGCAAACATGGACGTATATACCGCTCGCTAAATCCACCCGAGACCAATTCCAAGACCTATTTTGGAGGACGACGTTTATCAAGGGAGGCTCTGAAAAATGTCTGACGCTACGTCCCATCGAAGTCTTGAGAACTCGAGAAAATTCGATCTCGACCCCGTCCTTCTCCACGGAAAAATGCGAAAGTACGGCCATTTAAGTGGGATTTCCGAGTCGGAATTTTGGGGAAAAGATCGCTCGGACACACAGGGGATGCCGCCAAGATGACATATCGGGGATTAGGTTTTTAATTGAAAACACGTCTAACCCGATCTAAACAACTCTGTAGTTTTCGTGTTATGTTAACATCGGATTTGTAGCTTGTAGAATTCACAAGATTTGCCAAACAAAGTGGACAAGCTACACCTCACACCTAGATTACAACCGCCGCATCAATGTTTTCAGGCTTGAGGCTCTTTCCCTGGGGGCTGTACGGGCCTTACCTTGAGGGCCTGGCTGTAGGGCCCGATGTTGGCCGGGGCCCAGTGGGACAGGCTCTGGACGTGCAGGGCGTCTTTCTGGAGGACGGAGCCGTCCTCTGGGGTCTGGGAGCAGTGCTGGTGGTGGAGGAGGCAGTCCATCTGAAGGAGCCGACCGGCGACCAGAGGAGCCTGGACACACACCCTGGGTGGAGGGTGGAGGTAGAAAGGTAGAAACAGATGGATATACAGTAGATAAACAGATATATACTGTCGATAGAGACTTCAGGTTCAAGGATATCTGGGCTGCACGGCTGGAGCAGAAACATGGAATCTGGACGTGTACTTTCTGAACCTGGAGTTTTCCACCTCTGCCATTTTCAAAGAGAAAGAAAAAAAGGGACAAAAAATAATTTAGCGTTCAGACTTCAACATGAGTGTTTATGTACCTGGCTGGAGGGTTGGTACCAAAGTACTTCTTATAGACAGAGTTGAGTTCACCAAAGTCCTCCAGGCTTTGCGCGTACAGGTGAACCAGGACGACGTGCTTCATCTGGAGGCCCCTGCCGTCCAACTCGGCTGGGAAAGCAAATTTAACATTCGAGGGCGTTGGAATACGGTCGCCACAAACCATTGTCAACACACACGCAGGCGTGGACTAGAGCGGCTTCTTAATCTCGGGCTTTCTGTTCGGTATTGGACTTTATACACATTGAGACGTGTTTACTGTTGGTGCTGCTTTCAAGTGGTAATGGTGTTTTTTTTTGTGGGGTTTTTTCCCCCCTCCCCACTTTGGTACAATGCAGTGTGTGTACACACGGAGCCCTTTGGATGCAAATGGGAGGCAAGTGCTCAAAGCGAAGCCTCTCTCCTCTCCACAATCACAGCCCAAAAGAGCTTCAAGTTTGTTTTTCCTCCGCCGACGCCGGCGTCTCAGACTACTTCACCCTCATACAAAGAGGTTGTTCATTAAATATTAACTTGTTTAATATTGTCTCTTGCCCTGTGAAGGCTGTTTCAGCCCGGCACCGCGATAAACATTAAATATGCTTTTCATCTTGCGCTTCTCTTTCTCCATCAAAAAGGGGAAAAAAAGAAAGACAAAAAAAAAAAAAAAAAAAAAAACACTGTGTAAACGCCTGCACTTTTAAAGTTCTTCGGGGCAAAAATGATAACCCACCCAGCGTGGAGGCATTGCGTGTGCATGTGCATGTGCATGTTTGTGTACGCGTGGCTGTGTGGGTAGAAGCGGGTAATTTGAAGCCTGCGTCCTCGTTTGGTGGCGCCTGCCATCGCTCCCCGTGACGGACGGAGCCTCTGACAGGCTGCGGCTCTGGGTTTTGTTTTTTTTTTTTGTTTTTTTTTTGCCTTCTTTTTTTGAATAAAGAATTAATATTTGCTGTTTTGATGCACCTCCTCAAGTCTGTGTTTTGTTTTTTTTTTTTTCGAGGAGAACGAGCTGAGCGCCCAGGGGACCAAGAAGTTCTCCCCAAAGTGTTTTGTTTTTAAGGAAAGAAAGTGAAGAACAATAAACCCCCCCGCCTCCCCCCCTACTGTGTCTGCTGGGAGTGTGTTTAACTACCTCTGGACAAAGCAACGCTTCTGATCACGGCACATTCTGAATCCATATCTGATCGAGGAACACATGGATTATTTACGGTTTCTTTGCATCGTTTACTTCTGTGATTTTGTAAAAAAAAAAAAAAAAAAAAAAGGCCAAAAAGAATTTTCTAGTAGCTGCGTTCCTTGCTTCTTTTCTCTCTGAGTTAAAAAAAATACATTTATGGGTTTTTTTTCCATAGCCCTGGAAGATCAGTCAAGTGTGCTCCTTCTTCCTTTCTTTTCCATCTCTCTCTCTCTATCTCTCTCTCCCTTTCTCTCTCCCTCTCCCTCTCTCTCTCTCCATACCTTGGAGCGCTGTGAAGGCGGCCGTGGTTTGGCCCTGGATTCCAGGCTCCGTGCTCTGGAGCCCAGTCAGGCCGGATATCCACTGAAAGCCTCTGGAGGTTCTGGGTGAGGACGAGGGCGAGAGGACCGGAACTGGAAGAGCAAAGAGAGAACAGGAAGAGGAACATTTAGTCTGAAGTAGAGGTCTTCACCGAACCGAAACCGGACTACCCCCAAAGCCCCTGGGGTCCCCTCCAGGACCCGTATGGATTTGTGGGTTTGTTTGGGTCAGGTCTCATTGTAATGGGTCTATTGGGTCTGTGTGTGTTTAAGTGTAAAAACCCGAGCGGATCTGAGAGGAACATGTGGAAGGGTTCTAGTGTGGAACATTACAAGACTATCATTCTGACCCTTTGCATTTCATCTGACATTGTCAGGCGAGAAAAACACTTCAAATTTTAGGAGGAATTTCCATTATCGGGTCGGTTCATTATTCCGTTGCAGAATAATGTCTGTGGTGTGAGGGTGGTGTGGTTTAAGCTGCCACACCTGTCTTGGGTCTGGGTAATTGGGCCCCGGGATCAGGGTGGCAACGAGCAACAGGTAAAACCCCCATCCCCACACACACATGGGTAGAGCCTCTGTCATAACAATGTTCCATCTGCTCCCGGCTTGTTCCGTCTTGCCCACTCTATAATAAACGTTGATGTTTGCAGCATCTCTGCCTGTGTCTCTGTGTCGGAGGGCCCTGACAATGCTACTCGGGTGGAGTGGCGGGCGGATCTGCCACAATGTCTAAATGCCTCAGAAACAATTCAAATCAATTGCCTCAATTTCTGAATCGATTTGAGCATTGTAATATTGATACTTAATTGGGAACACATATATCCATTCATTTGTGATTTTGGTTGTATTTCATTTAAGCAGAAAATGGTTGCATGCCATTTGTGTAGTCGACCTTTCGTGAATTTGTTCCGTCAAAGGTTTTTGTAATGAACGTCGGATCGTAAAGTGAAAAGTGTCAATAGATCGAATCGTACAGAATCTCATCGTGAGTCATCGCATCGAGATCGGCTTGAAACGATATTGAATAGAATTGTGACCCAGCTTGCACTGATCTCTTTAATCTTTATCTCCCTCTACTCCCAAAATAAATAAATAAATATATATATATATATATATATATATATATATATATATATATATATATATATATTTATTTATTTATTTTGGGAGTAGAATATATATAGCATATATATATATATGCTCTTATCTCTAATGCTACTTATTCCTGGAGGTTTGCTGTGACTGCTATACAGTTGGTTTGATACCACCAACAAAATCTATATTTATTTATGTATTTATTATAAGTCGCTCTGGATAAAAGTGTCTAAATAATATAATGTAACGTATCCAAATTGAACCGTGAGATTGTGCCCAACACACAGCCCGAGCGAAAGGCTCCATATCAGGAGACTCATACGTGAGTGAAGTGGATCTGAGAGAGAATCGTTTCAAAGGCGAGTCAATCTCTGCTGAAAGACGGCCATGACACCAACCCGTGCCTCAAGAGTGTGAATCCAACACTCCCACGCAGACGAGTATCATCCACACACGCGCACGGGCAAGCACATGTACACACACACACACACACACACACACACACACACACACACACACACACACACACACACACACACACACACACACACACACACACACACACACACACACACACACACACACACACACACACGCACAGACATGTGCACTCCACCATGTCTCACCGTGGCCGTGCTGACAGCCCACACTCAGATTTAATGCAAATTCTCGCCGCCCTTCTCCGTCTTCATCGGCGTGCTCCACCTCCTCCGTCACGTCGTCGCCGGCGTTACGGCAAGGGCAGTGACCGCGGGACAGAGCTGCCGCCACCGCCGCCGCCGCCGCCACCTCGTCCTGCGGGAGAGACATCGGAGGGAACATGCTGAGCGTACGGTCCACACAGCGAGCAGAACACAGAAGAGGAGGCAAAGCACAGCATAACGGGCAGAGTTTCCGGTTCGGCACGTACGTACGTCTACAATGATAATAAAATATGACAAAACATGCTAATGTATTCATGAATTAGGGCAAACGGGACCGGGCGGCATTTTCTAATACTGAAATTCAATCACGCCGCTTGTCAATCAAGGCATCTGGTGACGAGGGGGGAGCGGGAGACATCTTTCTGGCTTTTTATTCTTCTGTTTATCTATCCTCTAAATAACACATCATTAGCATTCTCCAAGGCAGGAATATTACCTGCCAAACCCTGCTGCCGAGGCGTCGTGCATTAAAATACATATTTTATATTTACTCAACACCACCCTCCCCCAGCAAACACTCCCCCCACCTCCTCACCCTCCATCATCTGCTGTCAACCGCATTAGCCCATATGATAATCAAATTAATTTCTCTCTCTCCCTCTCTCTCTCTCTCTCTTTCACTCTCAAAAACAATGGCTTTGCTAGCGTTAACGGAGGGCAAATGATGAGCCCTGCCCCCCCCGCCCCGGTTCCCCCCGTCCCCCCCTTCCCCCCCACATCTCTCCCCCACCCCGAGCCCGGTGCCGATGTCACCACCGATCTGTCACCCTGACGAGAAGAGCTTCAGACTGCTGCACCAGGGCAGGTTCTCCCCTGGTTCCCTCCCTTCCTCCCTCCCCCCGCTCTCCCACCTCCCCCCGCCCACCCTCCTCCTCCCAGGCCTCGGATCTCCCCTGCTCTAACCCCAAAACACCTCCTGAGGGTGTGTGTGTGTGTGTGTGTGTGTGTGTGTGTGTGTGTGTGTGTGTGTGTGTGTGTGTGTGAGTGAGCGAGTTAGTGGGGGGGGGGTAGAAAATACATGGCTGTAGGGAATTAGGCTGGGAGGTGGGGTGGTCAGGGAGGTTGTGGGGGGGGGGGGGGGTTTCAGCACAGCCCCCCCACCCCCCATGTAAGAGTGCAAATACGCACATAAACAGTTGTCCACACACACAAACATGCAAACACACACACACACACACACACACACACGCACACACCCAGCTAGAGGCCTGTGCTCCTCCTTGGTGTGACCCTCTCGTACCGTCGGCTCCCCGCAAACATCCCATAATGCCAGGGAGCCTCGTCAGCCGCCGGACGCCGCATCAAAACAGACAGAGTCCCAGCGTGTGATAACACAGTGGATAACCGAGCCCCGCCTCCCGACGACAAAATGAAAGTATTTCCACGTTAAAGCGCGACACCATCCCCACCTCCGTCTTTTCTTTTACCTCTTCCTCTCTCTTTCTCTCTCTCTCTCGCTCTACTATCGCAGAACCCTCCCACCCCCTATCCCCTCCCGCCTCCCCCTCCTCCACCACACACCAACCCCCCCCCCCCCCCCCCCCCCCCCCCCCGCCTGCGTCTGCCCAGCCGGCTACCTGAATGCAAAGCGTCTTAATGTGAGCGGACATGTTTATTAAGCCGGGCCTCGTTTCAGGGCGGCAGCGAATATTGCAGACGTCAAAGTAGGCCAACGCGGAGCTAGAGGAGAGAGAGAGAGGGAGATAGAGGGGGGAGAAAGAGACTGATTGAGGGAGAGAGAGAGAGAGAGGGACCATGAGCGAGAGGGAGGATGATAGGAAAGAAGAGGCCTGATGGAGGCTCGTCTACCACCCCCAACCCACCCCTACAGTGTATTTCCCTCTTTCCCCCTCTTTCCCCCTCTCTCTCTCTCTCTCTCTCTCTCTCTCTCTCTCTCTCTCTCTCTCTCTCTCTCTCTCTCTCTCTCTCTCTCTCTCTCTCTCTCTCTCTCTCTCTCTCTCTCTCTCTCTCTCTCTCTCTCTCTCTCTCTCTCTCTCTCTCCCCCTCCCTCCCTCCCTCGCGCGCGCTCTCTGCTCGTTGACAAAGTTATCAGCCGCCAGAAGTGAATGATCTGGTTCTTTCAATTTGTCTGGCAATGAAAACTGTATTTAGACTAAGCCCCCAAAAGGGCAGTCAAACTTTTGATGAAAAAAATCACAGATTCAACATTGAAGGAACATCATAAAAACGCTGGGTTCTTGGATTGCTTCTCACCAGGGTTCTCCAACTGGCAACCCAGAGGCCATTCAGCATGGATGTGTATTTGAGTAAGAACAAATGTGTCCCCTATAACCTTGCATATTCACATTTTGTATATTTATTATATTTTTATATTTGACTATTTCTGTTTTGTATTTCTCAGCTATTTGTATATATTTGGAAATTTGTATTTTTCATGTAATTTTTAATTAATAATAATAAAGAAATTCATCTATTTATTTTTCTTATTTGTATTAAAAAAAATCTGACTGTACTGTAAATGTCACTTGGTGGAATAAACTCAACATGATTCTGATTTGTTCTCCGGAGTTGAACAGAACTGTTTTATGGACTCACGGCGTCTTTGTTCTCCGTGTGCATCTTGGTGAAGCGCAGGAAGCCGACTGGAGCGAAGGCATCTGCCGAGTGGATCACCGTCTCCATCGCATCGCTGCACAGAAAAATTTAAAATAAACTTTGCAAAAAAGTTTCTGACAAATTAACATCAACGAGTTTTACGAGCAGCCGCACGTTCGTGGAACTGAAATTTGAGGTTTTATGAAACTCCACTCACATGACGATTCTCTTCCGAAACAGTGGGCAGTCGAGAGTGAAGGTTTCATATTCTCCACCTTCTCCGCAAATATGGACTCCATACTTTTCAGAGAGCTGGTTGGAAAGATAAATATTATTAATTTAAAAAAAAAAAGTAATTATTTTGTTAAAGAATCCCACATTTGACATATATATTCATTCAATGTATTGGGGTAACGCATTTGCTCCTCTATATGACGTTTGCATTGTTTTGTGGTGGGGTCCACGTGCATGAATTTAATAAAGCAGCATAGCTAGTTGTGGTCAGTAAACTGTCGATGTGGAAGAACATTCACAACAAAAAAAAAGCACCCACCGACAAAAAAATAATGGATGTTGAAAAAAAGAGTTTTCAAGGGAATTTTGGGACTCGTAGTGTATTCCACCGAAACACAGGCGGCCTTTTGGATTGCCACTTTAAAGATTAATTCTCTTGCTATGTCATGTGTCAAATCCTTCAAATCACACAAGTAATACAAAAAAATAATTGCATCAGTGAAATAACTATTATCGAAAGAAAGGTGTATCCACGGCAGGCCTCTACGAGAACATAAACACATGAAGGTAAACCATTTCCCGAAAGGACCATAAACTAGAATTACCTGTTTGAGATAGGGATGCATGTCCGCCAGAGATTTCCCCAAATGCTTGACTGGATCCAGGCCTGGGATCAATGCAAGAAATGCAGACAGAGAAACGGATACATTAAAAAAAATATACATATACACAAATGCCCCAAGACACACACACACACACACACACACACACACACACACACACACACACTCCCTGATACACACAAACATTCAAGAGAGAGAGCTGATCATGGCCAGAGAACCTTGATTGAAAATGACAGGCTTGGATGTTTCACGGGCGGATGCGTAAACCTGAACCCTGGATCTATTTGTTTGACTTTGCAAGTAGTACACACACAGACACACACAGACACACACACACACACACACACACACACACACACACACACACATACACACACACACAAACACACACACACACACTCCCCTCCGGGTAACCTGGGCAACAGTTGCCGGGTAAAGACCCCGCCGCTCATCGTGTTTACCTTTGAGAACATAAACTTTGGAAAGAGATGTTGTTTATTTGCCTTTTTCCCTCACGTGCCCCTGAAACGGTGTGTGGCAGTGACTCAGAGGCCTGGGAAGAAAGGCAGAAAAGGAACAAGGGGAAAGAGAAAAGGAATAAGGGGAAAGAGAAAAGGAACAAGGGGAAAGGGAAGGAAGGAGACGAGGCAGAGCCACTGGTGCCACACTCCTAAATATACTTATCTGGTAAACAAAGGCATCAGACGCTGGTTATTAACCCTGCCGTCTCTTATTTCCCTCCTGGTTTTATTGAAGGCTTTGATCAGTTCTATTTAGGGAGAAACAGGAAAGGGGATGTCCACAAATTAAAGAAAAGTGAAAGTGAATTGTGTTCTGAGTTTGTCACGCCAAAGAAAAATGTGTTATGAACCACCCAGACAAATCTGAACGATTCAAAGAATCACCAAGTATATAAAATTAGGTTTCAAAATCATAGAAAAACAGATGATTTGAGACACAAGTCTGAGAAAATCCACGTGAAGTGAGTTCAAATATAAATTCTGAAAATAATCCATGACTATACTATTATGTTATAATGTATTGTATGGCTCTAAAAACCTGGCTCCTTCTTCCATGAGAAAAGAACCAATTCAGACAAAAATGGCCGTCAAGACCGTCGGATTTCGGGGTCTATGAGGAAACAAAGGTTGGGAACCCCTAATCTAGTAAAGCAGCAAATTAAAGAGGATGAACTAAGTAAGTGGCCATGTAACCCTTCTACGATGTGGAGTGTAATACCTGCCTATGGCTGTACTATATAGTCACTAGAACCCAAAAGTTAATTCTGATGACCTCCCACATACTTCACGTCTTCACTTCGGCTTCCTACTTATTAAGTGACAAAATCATTAAGAAGTTAATAACGACCTACACGGCACGATAGGAAGTTATGACAGGAAGGATGTCACAATAAGAGGAATTCGCGAAATGGTCCGCACCATTTCCCTCCCTGAAAATCCAATCAGAGGACAATTCGATTTTCCAGGATGTCATCACCTGCACGCGGTCTCCTGGTCACCAGCATGTGTTTAATTAGAGAAACAAAGTTAATCGTAATGTGAGAATCTCCTTCTTTTTTTTTTTTTTTTTGCTTCCCCCTCTCTCCCCCCTCCGGTGGCCCGACAACCTCAAAGGTCAACGTGTCACCGTGGCGCACCCTCGGGGAGCTGGAGGGTGAGGAAGAGGAAGGAGAAGGTGGAGAAGGAGAGGGAAGAGTCTTCGCCCGCAGCCTCTCCTCCGTGCCCCTGGTGCTCCAGCGCTATGGGGAAGCGGGAGAACGAGGATGGGAGAGCAACGGTACGTGTAAAAAAAAAAAAGGCACTCATTCTCCCTCTTCCCGGGGGATCCGTGGGCTTAATTAGTGTGAGAATATCTAATCTCGACATCGTCTCATCTTAACCCTGCCACAAAGGTAATAAGGAGCGAAAAGCATTAAAATTCAATCCCATTTTAAATATCCCCTTTAATTAGTCATGCCTTTTAACAAATTTTAATGATTGGCGCCAAATTGCTGAGGGGATGTCGCTTTTTTTAATATGTTCATTAACTTCCCCTGGTTTTAAATAATATATGATACATGATTGGCTATTTACAGGATGGGAGGCAAGATGGAGACCCCATGTGAGGGGAAGGGGAATCGGAGATAAAAAATGATGTGAACATGGCATTAAAGTGACGGCGTTAGTCCTGAGACCACTTAACAGTTGTACGAGTTATGCTTAATTGGTATTACCTATAGACGAAAGGTTAGCAAAACAGTTAAGAGGCTGAGGTAGGTGCAACACAGTCCGCGACGGGAAAGAAGTCTTTACGTCTCCATCAATATAAAACCGCTCATTTACATGTTCTCCACGTCCCCGTCTCCTCTCAACCTGTTTTACAACTTGACCCAAACCCAATTACCTAACCTCATTATGCCACATTAAACCCAAATAAGCCGCCTGGAAGCTGCAATTAGTCTGCCACCGGAGATCGCAAAACCGCACTTTTGTCAGGAAAAGGAGCGTCGCTTCGTGAGACGAGAGGAACAGATCCCTCTAACATGTGGCTTTTTTTTTCCCCCCTCTTTTTTTTTTTTTTATCACATATTATTCCATTTAAAAAACGCAATCTAAAGCAGTGAACTTTACAACCAAGCTCAGTAATAAGGAACAGCCTTTTTTTTTTATTTATACATTTTAAACCGTTCAGTCGGAATGATCAAGGATTACAAATCCTGAAAGCCTGAGCTCTATTTAAATAACAATAATAACAATGCCTGTTTTATGTTCTGGAATGAAAAAAAAAAATAAAAGGAGTATCGTATCCAGGACATAATTAAAGAGCAAAATAAAACACTGTAAAAATAGCCAAAGACGCAAATTCATGGCGGTATCACAAAGATAAACCATATGAGAAAAAAAAAAAAAAGCTGATTATAGAACGCCCCTTGAAACCCTACAAACCAGAGCTAAAGCGCCGAGATGAAAAGATCAACTCTATTATTCTTCTGAAGAGAAGAAACACAAGAAGTCGATGGCAATTATTTCCGGCGCAAAGAGTTTGACTAATTCGATTTTTTTTTTCTTCTTTATTTGATTTTTTTTACAATCCCGAATCCACCTTTATAAACAGGTCGATTCATGTATCTAAAGTTTCCCCATTTAATTGAACCCCCCCCCCCCCCCCCCCCCTCCGCTTCTGATCCTGCGCTGAGCCTAATGCCGAGATGGGAGATAGTGTCTGAGCTGCGAATCACACACATCCGCGGCCTGTCTCCAGACCTGCCACCGCGACTGACAGCCCGCCTTTAATCCTCGCCTTCAGAGAGAGGGAGAGAGAGAGAGAGAGAGAGAGAGAGCCGGCTGAAAGAGGCATTATCCATCTATGCCGTATATACTGTATCTATAATTTATCTTTTATTTGGGGTTATCTATACTTAATACAACGTCAGCACAAAAACTGCTCGTCACAAGCGTCGTGAACTGGGTTCCTGTGGCCGAGCGGCTCCGCAGGGCGCCTAAGATCACCGCGCTCGATGCCAGGCGTCGGTCGGAGTGGTGTAATGCGCGCCTGCCATTGGACTCCGGAGCGGTGGAAACGCGTTCTCATGAGCGATGAATCACGCTTCACCATCTGCCGTCTGATGGTTCTGATGAATCTGGGACCCGCCTGGATGCAAAGTGCCGACCGTAAAGTTTGATGGTGGAGGAATAACAGTCTAGGGCTGTTTTTTTTTTTGTTTTTTTTTCCTCGTGGTTTGGGCTCCCTCCCACCGTTCCAGTGAAGGGAAATCTTAATGCTACAGCATACAATGAAATTCTCGAGAATTATGGGCTTCCAACTTTGTGCGACAGTTTGGGTAGGCTACATTTCTGTCTTTTTCAGCGTGACAATGCCCCTGTGCACAAAGCGAGGTCCATAAAGACGTGATTTTACCGACTCTGGTGTGGAACAACCTAACAACCTGACTGGCCTGCACAGAGCCCAGATATTAAGTGGTGATATATATTATAAGTATATATATTTATATTCCTCTTGATTACAAAATGAAATTGCTAAGTTGATTTATAATGCTCTTCCACTTTTCTAAATTAAAATTCAATTAACCCGAACCCTGAGCAGGAGACTGAGGAGAATGCAACCCCAGCCAAGGTCACACCATTCAAACCTCAAGCAGCTCATTCATCATCCGCCGTCGCTGGATTTTGCCCGGGTTGCCACATCACTTCAATATCAGCGTTTCAGATTTGTCGATACCATTTCACAGATTTCTCTTTGCCAAGGTGGCATTAAAGGAGGTCCCAAATGGAAGAAAAACCCCTTTGTGAAGATCAAATGTCTTGCTGTTGTTGTAGTTTCGTTATCTTCCACAGTAGGGTCTTTTGTGACTTATTGTCATGGGGATGAGGGACGAATGAAAAAAAAATGATGGTGAAAATTATGGTTCATCTCAGAATACAATTCTGAGATGAAATGCTCCAGAATTGAGAGAAAAGCCAAATCATTGAAGACGAAATTGACTTTTCTCTAAGAATTATGATTTCATTTTTGTAATTCCGAGATTTAACTCAGAACTCAACTATATATATATGTATGTAATTTTATTCGACTCTATTCCTCTTAATTCCTTCGCTTTCCTTACTACTCACAATTTGTCATATATATTAAAGCACAGAATTCACACAGAGAAAAGAGACAAAGAGAACGTCCTTCCAGAGCACCACGCAGCGATAAAAGGATCCGATGGATAAACCGCGATTTTACACGTGCCAATTAAATCCAGAGCCCACGACCAATTAGCCGCTGAACCTGGAACCCCAACACACACACGCACTAATCAATCAATTAACTAATTAGAGGAATATTTAATGTTGGCATTTGGAATCGGCAATTACCCAGGTGATAAAAAAAGGATATTGTGTAATAAAGGAGATCATTTACGAAGAAATGCACGTTTCCCCCCCCGCTGTGGGAGAGAGTTTATTTATCCATTTGTTTATTTATGTGTTGAAGTCGTTCATGTTATTTATCGTACTTCGAGTGTAATCCTTTGAGGAAAGTTAATTTTAGCTCATTTCCAAAACGGCTCTTCTAAGTGGGCAATGAAGGAACATTAAAGCTCTAGTACCACTATTTAGGCCCCGTCCACATGTACATGGATGTTTTTGAAAAGGTAGTATTTTTTTCTGGGTTTTAGCCGCCCGCCCGCAAGGAAACTGCATTTTACGCCACTGCAAAACAAAGCGTTAAAAAAAAACAACAAAAAAACGCCGTCCAGGGCGGGACTTTTCAAAGCTTCGTTTTCCGTGTGTTCATGTGGACGAAGAGAAACGGCGCTTCTTGAAGACGTTGACCCCGACTTGGGCATGCGTCAGCAACCTACGAGCGGCAGCCTGACGACCAGTTTGTTTACGTGTGGTGGAGGCCGAATGGAGCCCGCACGGTGTTGTGTAACACGGAGAAGCTCGACACGCATGCTCCTGACGTTCATTTCAAATCGTTCCTTTTAAATCGACAGGGACTTTCTTATGTTTTTTTTAACGGAAGGGGGGGGGCAGGGGGGGAAGTGTTTTCAGAAATATCCATATACACACAGGTGAGGCCTTAGAAGCCGGATCACACGCATGGTGAGGTATCAGCGGTTTTGGGGGCCGTCTGTTTTGGATGCGGCGGCTTTGCCCCGCAAGACTTGTGTTTTTTTTTTTTTTTTTTTTTTTTTTTTTATCTCCGGCTGAGGTCTTGCACAGGTAAATCTTTCCAAATCTCTCTCTCGCTCTCTCTCTGTCCGTGTCTCACACACACACACACACGCACACACATACACGCACACACACACACGCACACACACACACGCACGCACGCACGCGCACAGACAGACCAAAGGCCCCCGGGTCCGCCCTGCTGTCACCCAATCTCCCTCCGACAGCACACCTCGCTGCTCAGACCTGCTCCCGCCAAAGCTGCAATTATGCGAGTGGTGCCTAAAGTGCCGTGGGCTCCTCCAGCCCTATTCACGTCTCTGCTTTCTAATTACCCCCCGCCCGGGGACAGGTGAGGAGTCAGGGCCCGATAAGATCTGCCTCTTTTTTTTTTTTTTCTACCTGTAGCCAAAACAGACAGACACACACACACACACACACACACACAGACACACACACACACACGCACACACACACACACACACACACACACACACACACACACACACACAAACCCCCTACAGCGGGAAGCTAAGATACACATTCCGTGGGCCACAGCGGGGTAATTTTCCTTTCTAATTATAATCTTCACAAAAAATGCAGAGAATTTGGCCGTTTTAAAGACGCTTGTGTTTAGAATAAAGGGGCCTGAAAGCTTTCGGCGGAAGTCGCCGAGTTCACACGGTGACTGAGGCCTTTGAGGTCGTCGAGGACTTCTCCGTCAGTCTTCCACGTTGCACAAGAAGAGGATTTGGCCAGATAACACAAGACACGCACGCAGGTTTTTGGGGGTTTTTTCCCCGCCACAGAGTGAGGGTGGCGTTCTTAAAAAAGGGACCTTCATTTGCCTCACTACCCCTTTTTATTAGGGGCTGCAACGGGGCAACTCTGGAGGCAGTGGAGAATCTTGTAGATCAGAGAGTTCCAATCTGGGAGGAAAGCCGGAGCGGGAGATCAGGGACGACCTGAGTTCAAGACACATTTCAAGTGAAGGTGAATCAGAAAAGTATTATCTCAACCATATGTGACCCACAATGTCACCAACTTTAGGGTCACATTTCCACATTTGACGAAATGCGATGGAAGCTATGACTTATTAAAGAAATTAAAGAAACGTTTGGAAAACAGAAGGTCAACCTAAGGTAAAACAAAGTTTTAGAAGCATTTCCAGACTTTTGCAGAACAGAACACCCATTTAGAAACACAATGAGTGCTTCAAATGCTTACATTTAGATAGTGCTGGACTTATTCGATGAGATGATGTAATTATAGACATAACTGCGATATAATTGAGAGCGTCCGCCGCCCTCTTCTCAGAATACACAACAACACGGAAATTACCTTTTCACGGGGAAGTGTTATTTCTTGCTTCGGGTGTTTATTTGTAAGTTGTGGCGCAACACTTTTTTAAATCACACGAAGAAGACGCAGTGTTGTCATTCACGATTCGATGCACTCTATAACCTTATAATCTCGAAACGGTTTCACATTCTGACCTCATATCACTCGGAATATGGAAAGATGATCTTGATCTGCATGTTTGCCCCAAGGCGAAGCGTAAGATCGCCCCGTGTTCAACAACTTGTTGGTGAGTAACTCAACTAATGCTGATGGAGCACGTAGCCTCGACTTTTCCTATTTATCTATGTGGCGGACCAAGGGGGCGTGGTCAAGCTGCCGCTGCAGACAGGCGGTGCAGGCTTCCTTCCCCGGGGCCGCTCAGCTGCTGCGGATCGGGCAAATGAACGGAGGGACTCCGCTGATTCGCCCAATCCCAAACCCAGGAAATAATATATGTTTTGTTGTCCCCGCAGTGAGGATCTGCATGCTTGCGGGACATTTTTGACCGGGCGAGTGATCCCAATATGCAAGCCGCCGGACACGACACGGTGGGATCTCGCGAAAGCGCCGAGCGTACAGACTATTTTCATATTGGCCTGCGAGCCCTTGATTTATCTTTTTCGTCACCTTTTTGTTTAAAAGACTGAGAATAAATACACGCCAACCGGCACTGTTCCTGCCTCCTCTTCCTCATTCCCTGCCCCTGCGCAAGAATGCACCTCCACAGGTGGCACCTGAACAGGGATGGCTTGACCACGCCCGCTTGGTCCGCCACAATCTAATATTTAGAAATTCAATTCAATTTTGAAAATAAATTGAGAGAAAAAGTAAAGGGCTGCAAAATGCCCTGGGTTGGGACGTGGTGGGTCACATATACAGTATATAACCTTCTTGACCATTTCTTAATCGAAAAAGGCCTCTGGACAGAATCCCTGATAGCAAGAAGGTTCTGGGTTCAAATCCCACGGGCAGCCTTCCTGTGTGGAGTCAGCATGTTCTCCCATTGCTCGCGCGGGTTAACTCCGGGTGCTCCGGTATCTCCCACCCCCAAAAAGACCTGCGCGTTAGGGTTAAGACACTCCTGCCGATGCCCCCTGAGCAAGGCATCGGTCAAGATCTGGCGTTGGTCCCCAGTCACCGCAACGTGGCAGCCCACTGCTCCTAGATACGTGGGACACTCGGATGAGTCAAATGCCAAGAACTGATTTCCCCCAGAGCGATTAATGAATTATGCAAAATAAAAAAATGTAAATAACAAAAGATAATTGCACCGTCAAACATGGATCTATTAGATCAAGAGTGCTGCGCCGAGGAATTTCAATGAAGAGTCATTTTGACAGTGAAATGATCCAGATATGTAGAAATCTTTGTTCTACGCTGTTTTGTGGGTCATCAGTCATTCCAGGAAACCCTTTTTTTTTTTTTTTTTTTTTTCAACTGATTGCTACCAAAGGGGACAACAAGCACTTAAAGAGAGCAGGTAAACAGTGTCTACATGATGATCTATCACCAGGAGTAGTTGGAGAATAAAAAGAACCCCGCCCACCACCCCCTTTCGTGGCCGTGAGCATCATTTATCAGCGGCACCGTCAAGAGGCACGGGAGGATCCGGCTTCACCGTCAAGGAGTCACCAGGTCGGAATCTCGCCACCATGTAACCCACAGCAAAGAAGAAGAAGAAGAAGAAGAAGTAGAAGAAGAAGAAGAAGAAGAAAAGGAAAAATTCTCTTCTTCTCGCCGTCTCCCCTGCTCTTATTCTGTAATGTGATCTCTTTGTCCTCGGGCTCCAAAACAGGTGACAGCACATTAACCTCCTCCCCTTGGAGCCGGAGCCGCCAAAAAAGCAGAGAAGCTAACTGAGATGAATTCGATTTTAATCTCCAGTTCCCGGGCCGTGTGTTGGGAGCTATGCGTGATGCAGAGAACACCACGCTCCACAGACACAATGGAGACGCGCAGCGCTTATTAACGGCTTTCATTAACGCCCCCCCTCCCTTTCTCCAACCGTCTACCTCCACCTCCCTCCACCCTCTTCTTATCTTTTCATATTGTTCCGCGCTCCAGCGCCTTGGCTGCTGGCACAGGTCTCAACATCGCTTCGAAACCAGATTAATGATTTGGACGTTTTACTCTCTCTCTTCTCTGGTTACATGCCTGCTCTTCTCTTCCTCCTCCTCCCCCTCATAAACCATCCTTCACCCAAAACTCAAAAACTCTGAGCCTTTCATCACTTCACCGTGCCGCTCAACTACCCCTCAGCCATAAGTCAGCAGTCAGCCCCATCATCTATCTATCTATCTATCTATCTACCTACCTACCTACTGTATCTATATATCCTATAAATCCTGTCTATTACTTATTTCATATTGTTTTGTTAAGCTGTTTATTACTTATTTTGAATGTATATATTTGTATATAATATAATCAAGTTCAAGTTCAAGAGATTATTTGTCACATACATACACAGACGGTCGTACATATATGCAGTGAAATGTCATGACACCCGGTGATAACGCACAAGCTCTATGAGCTCGAAAAATACTCAAATGTGCGTAATCGACACAATGTATAAACTCTTACTCTGTACTTTATCCGTACTTTGAGCTAAAGTAATGCCAACGACAAATCAATACACTGACCAAAGTCTATTTTCGTGGGGGGGTTTTTTTTGCAAAGTTTGAACTATGTAAAACTATGTTAAAACGTTTCCTTGGAAGCCGGATTATTACATTTTCTTTTCTTTTTTTTTTTTGTTTTTACAAATGAAAAGTGATCGAAAACGGGGCAACCACACTACTTGAGACTGTTGACGAGGGCCCAAATCGGGTCACCGGGGGCAACTGGGCAACCGTTGACAGTGAACTCACCGAAGGCGGCCACTTTGATGAGGATGGCGTGGAGGCCAGAGGAGATCATCTCAGAGAGCAGGGAGTCCTGGTGGCGGCGCCAGAGGAAGGCCAGGGGCTGCAGACCCAGCCGAAAACACCTGAGCAGCAGGTGAGAGCGTCGGGGAGAGGGAAGGAGGGCAGGAGTGAAGGGGAAGCAGAAGCATAGGGCTCTTATTTTCGTTTTTTGTTGTCAGAACTTTGAAGTCACTTTCACCTCTCGTGGGCTTTGATATCCCCGCAGACCACACTACAACTAGTGGCTTTTCTCAAGGAGTCAAAAGGAGTCATTATCTGGAGAAGGCCCCATCTTAAAGCTGTGGCTGTCTGTCACATGGACGTCTGTCTATAACACACACACACACACACACACACACACACACATAACACACTAACACAACACCGCTGTGTGAGCAGGTAACTAGAGCCTAAACAGGTCTGGGGCTTAAAGGACGCCCGAGGTGGATGGCTGTGTGTGTGTGTGTGTGTGTGTGTGTGTGTGTGTGTGTGTGTGTGTGTGTGTGTGTGTGTGTGTGTGTGTGTGTGTGTGTGTGTGTGTGTGTGTGTGTCGGGGACAAAACAATGGCTGATTGACAGCAGGATTTGTTCATAGGCAGAAAGTTCTGTGGTTTGGCTGGAAATATAAGACAAGAGGCACTTGTGCCGCAATGTGTCCATTTGTACGTCTGGAGGGAGGTGGAGGAAGAGAAGGAGCGACAGAAGATGAAAGATAGAATGGGGAAGAAGGAAAAATAATAGCTGAGAAGGAGAATGAGTAATAGACACATGCACATTTATGGAAAAAAAATAAAATAAAAAAAATAAAAAATAAAAACTCTGACCCTGTAAGTGTAGGATTGCGTGCTGCACACCTAATGCTAAATATCCAATTCGGTGTGTTTATGTGTGTGAGTGTGTGTGTGTGTGTGTGTGTGTGTGTGTGTACAGTTTTGGATGTTTTTCTACCATTCAAACGTATACAGTCATAAAGACTTGTTTCACGATCAGATCTGCCTTTTTGATTGTCTTCATGAAATCCTCCGCGGTAGGTAACATTTATGTTCCACAGCTTGGGACATGTCTGTTGTTTCTGGTTATGAATGAGAGAGAGTATAATAGAGAGCAGGTAATAAAGGTATAATTTACAGTTCAGTTGGCTGTGCAACCAGAGGTAATCTAAGACGAAATCAAATTAGTTTCCTCCTGTCTCTACTTTATTCAGAATAATAGAATGTGTATTTTTCTTTCTTGAAAAGAATGGTTATGGTACTGTTGTGATAATGTTTTGGACAGTGTTTTTCAACCACTGCAGTTAATTTTTTTAATTAATTCCACAAAGAAAAAAGAAAAAAGAAAAATAAAGCAAATTAGCCCTTGTGTTGCAAGATCAAATTTGCAAGGCTGCACAAATTGGAAAATTTGTGTGCCATGCTTTATTTGACGGTGATAGTTTAGATAGACAGCAGAGAGAGAGAGGGGATGACATGCAGCAAATGGCCTCATACCGGATTCGACCACTACGGCAGGGAATTGAGCCTTGAAACTGGCAAGCGCTCGACCAGGTGAGCCACCGCGGCGCCCCAAACTTACACATTTTCAACGCGGACCCTCTGGTAGTCGGACAGAATGGCTCCCACGGACACGGCCTCTACACCTTCCTTCTCCTGTCAGAACGAGGGGAGAGGAGGGAGGGTGAGGAAGGAAACACTGGGGTGGTGTCACCCAGGTGGGTCTGCGGCCCTGAAAACAACCACACCAACCCAAGGGAGCACGGGGCACGGCATGTGGCTGTACACAGATTCAAAATTAGACAGAGAAAACAAATTCTCCATTGATCCCTCGCTCACTAGATTGCCCTGCAGTAGAAGTGTTTAGTGTGTGTGTGTGTGTGTGTGTGTGTGTGTTGCTTTACTGTACTTCTGAGGACCAGTGTGTTTTTAACCATTTGAGTGAGGACATTTTTTGAAGGTGAGGACATTTTGACAAGTTCTCACTGTTAAGTTTAATTAGATTTTATTTTTACTGCACTTTTTATTATGTAGTATTATGTTATTTTTTATTAACAAATCTCTTGTATATATACAAGGAATGAATTGAATACATTTACTTATATGTAAATGTTCCTGGTGAAATAAACTTATTCTGAAAGCAGAACCTGTGTGATTCTTTTCATTTGTAGGCAACTGTAAAAAGGGAAAAAGGGAAATGTATTATGCAACACAAAGACAGGCCAAGTTTTAAGTTTTACCCTCAAGAATATGCTCATATATACAGTATATATATATATTTATACATACAGTTATGGTCAAAAGTTTACATACACTTGTAAAGAACATGTACTGTATTATCAATAGTGACACACACGCACGCACACACACGTGCATACTATACACACACAGGCACACACACACAGTTCCCTATCGTAAGAACTGCAATCAATAAGTCAGGACTCTGCATTCACACAAAATGGCAGAGGATTTGATGACACTGCGCTTCCGTCCCACGTGGGGGTATATATTACCGCAGCCCTCACTTCTTACCTCGCGTGAAAAGAATCCTACCTGAGAATCTTAAATTTCACAGCATTAACTGCTTTCAGGTTCCTAACTCGTACAAGTTCGTGTGAGTCAATGGCTTGAGTACCGTTTGGTGAGGCAGTGTAGTGTTTTCTCACTATTCATTTCAGGCATAAACTTGCCTGTTTGGGAGCAAACAAACATAGTGTCCAGGAGGGCGTATCCGGACCACACGGAGAGGGAAGATCGCCCCCGCTTCTGCACGACGTCAGGGAGTGCCCAGCCTGCGTCCAGCTCCCCCTGGCCACTGTCAGGAGATGAGCGTCGCGCTAGCACGAGGACGCCAACGAAGGGACTATGTCGGAAGACGATCGCGCTTTCCCGGCGAGCATTTGCGCAGGAGCTGGCCATGTTCACGCCGCCGCCACTTCTAGCGCGAGCCCGGCCCCCGTCCCCCCGGCACTTTCCTTCCCAACGCATATCCAGGAGGAACCACAGCAGGGGATGGTAGCTCAGGCGGTAGAGCTGGTGGTCTAGTGATCTAAAGGTTGCTGAACAATTGTAAGTCGCTTTGGATAAAAGCGTCTGCTAAATGTAATGTAATATCCTTCAGGTCCCGGACGGAGTTGTCAGACTCATTCGAGTCCAGCCTCGGCTAGGCTATTGGAGGCCGAACTCGTCAAGGTGTCTCAGCGAGCGGCCAACAAGATAGGCCTCCCCACCACAGCTGTACCAGACACAGGGGTGATTCATGCTGGACAGGGAGTTCTACTCCAGAGCCCCCAGCTGTAGCGCCCCGTCTATCTCACTGTTCCGCGAGGTGCACACAGAGTTGGCGAAGGGCGGGGCTCAGCGCGGGCGACAGTGAGGGAGTTCAGGCCAGGCCCAGGAGCTGGGCTACCTGTCTATCTCTCCGGTGAAGGGGCCCATCGCTGGCTGTCTTGCCCCAGGGGAGGGCATCAGCCTGGGAAAGAAGCACATCCTACATTCCAGGGCAGCCAAGCAACTGGTGTCGCTAGCAGAAAAGGCCTACTTGGCGTCCGGGCAGGTGGCCTGTGCCATCACCAGGCAGGCCCTGCTCCAGTGCTACCAGGCCAGGCTGTTAGAGGAGCTAGATGGCTCGCCCACAAGGTGCCCAGACTGGAAGCATGAGCATAACGAATCCGTGGATCCACAGAATAAGCGGGCACGTGTGCACCAGGCCAGGGTTGCCGCAATGCGCAACGGCTTGGTGCACGTGCGCAACGAACACCAAGGGCTACGTCATCCAGTTTGCCCATCCTCCACCCACTTTCAGACTTTCACAATCAGACAGAGGTTTCCCCAAGAGAGATAAACTCTGGCATCCCTGCCAGAAAAGGGTGGAGTGCGGAGTGTGCCGAGAGAGACAGAGAGGCCCACGGACACGACAGTAGATACTTTGTGGTGCTGACAAATTATTGATATTAGACCTGCAAATGTTAAACAAGCACCTCATGAAAATTTTAATTCAGATGTTGACCGCACATCAGTTGGTGAGATTTATTTGACCAAATCACAGGTTTGTGGATCTAGATCTGAAGGATTCCTATTATCACATCTCCATCCAACCCGGTACAAAAAAAAATCCTTGTTTTGAATTCCTCACACTCCGCGTCAGGTTATTTTTAGCTCCGTAGGTTGTTAACGAAATGTGTGGAGGTGGCGATATGCCAGCAGGGGGTGAGTGTGTACAACCATTTTGATGACTAGTCTCAGAGGGGAGTCAGTCAGGGGGCCAATTTAACTCTTTCCCACCTGTGGAGTCTAGCCTTTGCTGTCAACATGGAGAAACTCGGCCGCAATGATGGCCTGTCTCTCTTCAGCTAGAGTTCGGGCCATCAAGTAATGCGTGTCAAAGTTCGGAGCCGGACGGGTAGTGACATCACTTTTGTGCCAGAGAATGCTGGGCATGATGGCATCAGCAGCCGCGGAACTGTCCCTCGGCATGTTGCGGACCAGAGCGTTTCAGAGAAGAACGCATCCAAACGTTCTTACCCAATAAAGGACAGACACCACAGAATAACCCTGTGGTCAAGGTGCAAGAGGGCGTTATCAGTGTAGAGAAATGCACGGTTCCTTCATGTAGGGTCTGCGCTGGGGAACGGAT
>NC_137198.1:10351379-10383879 GCF_960531495.2 Zeus faber
ACGGATCATTCCGCTCCACCATCACCACGGACGCATCCACCACGGGGTGGGGAGCTGGAAGCAATTTGGCCGGGCGTAGGTGGACCCATTTACATCAAGAGAGACGACACAGTGTCCGTTATGGTTCCCGTGGGGAAGACCAGCGCCCGTTGGGCGTAGATGCCCTGGCCACACCCGTGGCCAGAGGTGCCGCTCTACACTTTTTCCCCTGTGGCACTCAGCCAGCCGGTGCTGAACAGGCGGAGGAGGAGGGAAAACTTGTCACTGCGGCTGGTGGCTCCCTATTGCAACCCGTGATTAGCTGATCTGTGCGACTTGTATGCGGGTCCCTCGTGGGAGCTTCCCCTCCAATAAGCCCATTCAGACTGCCCAATCGGAGCAAGACTGGAGTTCCTACAGGGACTATTTGTGGAGGGAAAAGTGGCCTCTACACTTAAAGTCTATCTGGCAAAAATTTCAGCATGTCATGTACTGTAGGCCTGGACGGCCTCACACCCAGCAGTCACCCACTGGTGTCATGCTTTATGGCGGGTGGGCCCCGCCTGCGCCAAGCCTGAACATCTTTGATCCCTACTTGGGATTTATTGGTAGTCTTACCGGCCCTGTCGGGGCCTCCATTTGAGCCTCTGCATACCGCAGACATCAAGAAGAAGAAGACGAAGAAGAAGAATCATTTTATTCGTCTCACAGGTGCAAATGCACTTAACGCACGCATGCACGCATGCACGCACGCACACACACAGGTGGCTGCAGAAATTCAGCCGGTGCATTTCTCCCATCCTTGTCTCTCCTCCCATCCCAGCTGTCCTTCCTTCAGGGGGCAGCCAGGAGCAGTGGGCAGCCTTCACTACGTCGGCGCCCGGGGACCAATTCCAGGAGGCGGATCCATGTTGTGGTCAGGGACAGGACACGAAAGGGCTCTGCATGTTTTTAATCGGGGTCCTTTTTTGGATGTTGGAGGACCCATGTGGACACGGGTAGAACATCCAAACTCTAATAACTCTACTTCACAGAAAGGCCCCTAATCAGGAGATAACCCACCTGAGCACGGTGCCAACAGCGCCCCAGGGAATCGAACCCAGGACCACCCTGCCGTGAGGCAGCAGTGCAAGACTGTTTCTATGAAGACGTATTTATTGCTGGCACTCGGCTCGGCGAAACGAGTGGGCGAGCTGCAGGCACTGTCAGTCCATCCATTCTGCATGCTGTTCGTGGGCGGAGGAGATAGATTTGTCATGTGTCCTGACACATCCTTCACTCCCAGGTTATAACCACGCCGTTCCGGAGTTAGGTCATTGAGTTAGCGGCCTTCTCCCCACCGCCTTTTGAATCGGCGGATCTTGAAAGGCTTAACACTTGCGCCCGGTAGTGGCTCTGCAGTGTTATGTGGACTGCACTTAGGACTTTAGGTGCAGGAACTAGTTGTTTGTGTGCTTTAGCGGCCAGGAAAAGGGTAGGCCCCTATCCAAGGAGCTCATTGGCTGGTGGAGGCCATACACCTGGCTCACAGGAGCCTATCATTGGAGACCCCACTGACTGTGCGGCCAGCTTCTTGGGAGCCCCCCACACACATTTGTGCAGGTTTACATGTTGGATGTTACGAGGTCTGCACTGCCACATGCCATGTTTGGCACACAGATTTGAGAATGCAGGTGCAACAGAAAGCATTCCACAAGCTTTTTCTTCACACGTTCAAGTTTCAAGAGATTATCGGCATGTCTGGGACGGACACTTAAGTGGCGGGTACGTTATTATGTGGAACTCCCTCGGGTGATAACCATACTGTTGCGTGATGGTATTAGGTCCCATGAGTAATAGATCGCAGTTCCTGCGACAGGGAATGTCTAGGTTGTGAAGGCAACCATGGTGCGCAAAGAAGGAAACGGCTATTACTGCGCTGCCGTACGGTGCCCTTCTGAGGCGCTCAGCAGCGAAAAGAGGAAGAGAGGAAGGCGGGAGCGGGAAAGAAGCGCAGCGTCTTCACTTCCAGTCTTTGATTGGATTACATGATCATGGTCCATCAGTCCCATGAGGGCTCGACATTACGGCTTGTCCGTTTGTCCGGGAAAAGTGGATTTTTTTGTAGGGCAAGTGGAAGAGAAATTTACTTGCCCCACTGGACAAGTTAAAAGTCATTAACAGAAGACAAAAAAACCCTGTGTGAAAACGATAATTATCGCAATATTTTATGCCTCGATGTCAAAATAAAATATACTTACGAGTGCTGTGCTAAGTTCATTATATAAAAATAATGTTTAGCATTTTATCTTTACATTTTTACCCCTATTTTTCTTTGATATTAACTTTGTTAAAACAAGACGATGCTAAAGCTGTCAGATTTTGTTGGAACATTTCTTTTTTTAAGAAATGTTTAATTCCACCAATAAAAGTGTTTTTCTTTTTTTTTTTCCAATGCATCATGGCAAACAACTCTCTTCTTTATAAAACAAAAAACAAAAAACAAAAAAACCTCGAGCCAGCTCCAGGAGGCGAAGGGAAGTCAGCGTGGTAGACTGACGCTCCCTGCCCCGGTGCCAGCTGTGGCCAGCTGAGCTGACTGGCCAATCCCGGCAGCTGGGAAGGTTTCATACGCGTCTGTCTTGTCTTGCAGTGAGAAGTCCGATGTTAGTCCCTTGTGTTTCCTTTTTCCGCACTTGAGCGCCGTTCCGTTTGAACTGTTTGTTAATTAAACCCGGCGTGCCAGATCAACTCCAGCTACAACCCGCGTCACTCTGAGTCCTTACCCCGAACCTGGGTCGCAAGCCTGCCACAAAAGCATTTAACCGAAATTAACAAATTTGACATTTAACAAATTTAACAGATTTTTATCTATATTGTGATAAATATCGTAATCAAATGGTATGAAGTATTTTATCGTGATAACATTTTTGGCCATATCACCCAGCACTTATCTGCCACTCAATACTCTGCAATTTAATGTTAGTTAAATTAATACATTCAGAATACCGAATTGAAACGAATGCATTTTTTCCCTGCGATACGTCCAACTTAGAATGCCTTGATTGACCAATCAGGAGTCGATCCAAGTATTCCGCAGAGTAGGAACCGCTCCCAGTTAGATGGATAGCGTTCCAGTTATATGTTGACACTGTTTGGATGCTTTTCAACGTTTCGTTTGTGCGTGAGAATTCTGCAATTCGAAAGAAAATGAAATCAGTAAACTATTGTAATTTTTACCCGGACAAGTGAAAGGCAAATTGACTTGCCTCAAAAAGTTAATGTCGAGCCCCGCATGAGTAATAGATCTGGTCCCTACTCAGGGAACCATGGTTGTCTTCGCAAAGCTAGACGTTTCATTAGAACATTACACAGGTTGTAATTAGAATGAGAGGCCTGTGTAGGGATGCACCAGCCTTCAGAAAATTACCTTGTAGCCATTATCAATTTCCCAGGCTATTGGTCCTCAAGATAACCCCCACACCCTCCCCCCGTGGTCCCTTCCTGCAATTTTTCTCTGCCTGATAAACATGCTGATTAAAGCGAACAGCGTGTAAACCTTTGATACTTTCCTAAATGAAATCCATGCCCTGCCTGGGGGCTCCACGCTCTGCCACAACGAACGAGCCGTGCACACACACACACACACGCGCACGTACACACACAGAAAATCAGATAAATGGTGTGCTGTGTGTGTGGAAACCCAAAGACATACAGTAGAGGAGAACACACACACACACACACACACACACACACACACACACACACACACACACACACACACACACACACACACACACACACACACACACACACACACACACACACACACACACACACAGACGCACGCGCCTCTTCAGAGTTCTGAACTTTAAGTATCGTTCCACTTTACTTTTACTGTACAGTAAAGACTTCGAGTAAAAGTAGTGTAATATCACCCGTGTCTATATCACCTGTTATGCCCAGGCTTTTTTTTGGTTTCTTCAACTCGGAAACTAAGGAAATAAATGTATCCACAATAAAAATTTGGCTTTGTCTGGAGAAACGCACAGCGGAGCTCGCTCTGGTCATGTGGTGTACCGCCAACATTTTTTACAATTTTTTTTTATAAAGGTTAAAAATACAGAGATTTACGGGAAGATATTTAAACTAGAGGACAGCGGGAGAGAAGGGTAAAATACGGGAGAATCACAGGAAAAACGGGAGTGTTGACAGGTATGCCTCAGCTATGAGTGCCAAAGACGCACCATTGCCAAAATGCCATTTGTAAAATATCAGAGAAATGTTTTTGTGGAATCTGAGCTGAAGTAATTGGAATACTTTAATCTTTGCTATGGTGAGGCCAGAACTCATTGTGAGTTTGGCTTTAGAAACAATGGTTTTAAAATGAAACATCAGTGTTTACAGGCAGCCTGCTTTCCCAAGAACATTGCTTCACTTCTCACAGACTTTTTCAGGACCTTATAACATATTCATATAGATACGCTCATGTAGCATTTGATACCATATTCAAAATTTGTAATGTCCAGTTAAAAGCTTGGTTCCGGGCATATCATATTGTTACTGCAATATGCAGCACATGCGCGGCACCTTGTATATCTATTTCCTACCATGCAGACCTGCCAGTGAGGCCTCACATCAACACCAGCTAATTTCTTGACGGTAAACATGGCGGGCCAGCCAGATAGAATAATGACGCATCAGGTCCACTCGAGTCTCTCCTTTTTAATTTATCCCTCTCTTCTCTCTCAGCAGTCTGTGATGGGAGGCTAGGGACCCAACCACAACCCATGAAGTCACCCCCACCGCCATCACCACAGATACAATTATAACACAGACCATAATACTCAGGGCCAATCCTCCACTTAGAATAACAAGAGGCCAACTTTCACACACACACACACACACACACACACACACACATACACACACAGACACACACACACACACACACACACACACACACAAACACACACACACACACACACACACACACACACACACACACACACCTTGTTTTTCAATGGAGGGTCTAGCTCCTAAAGCTTTTGGCATAAAGAAACAAATTCTCTGAGAGCCCTGGAAAGGGGGTTATTTTTGGATGCGGTTTTGTTATTGTCGCCATTAAAGCTATCATCGGGAGAAATGTAGGAATGCAGAGGCAGCTAATGCCACTCTGGACAAACTGAGACAATGTGATTTCACAAATTCTAGACATACTTCCCATCCACTGTGGGAAAAGCAGGGGAAATAATGAAAGGGGAGGGGAGGTAAATGAATAGAGGCATAAATCTGAAGCGATGGGGTGTTTCTATGTGTGTTCATGATGCCGTAAAATAAAATAAAATACAAAATTAGATTTTATGCTAACTGAAAAATTTATCAAAATGTTTTATGGTCAGACTACCTGAAAGGGCTCAGAGGCAGCTCATGAACCACAATATAATGTTCGATAAAATCTTTATGAGCGCTATCGGGGCCAAATGGTGTTTTGACTGTATTAGAAGAGGGGTCTGGGTAAGAAGCTATAGTAAGTTAACATAAATCAAAGCAGAAGGTCACCAGGACTCCTACAAGCCACAAACCACATCTCTTTCTTCACGACTGTTGGCACAGGATCAAAATCAGAATTTTTTTTAGAAAGCGGTCTTTTCCCTGATCTCATGTCTCGAGACCCCCTTGATTTAAGTGAACATCAGCTGATCCGGGACCTGGAACCGAGGGTTGACTGTTGTCCAGACCGGAGGAGGCAGACAAAACAAAAGGCCTGGCTCCGTTTGCCTCCTCCTCTCCAACAGACAGCCCAGCTATTAATGAGGATCTATGGCCCAGAGCGATGCAGGCCCTCGGCCCCCCAGCCATGTCCATCAGGGTACTTAGCCCCATGCAGTCATTAACTTCTGTTACTAATTGTCAAATTCATTAAACTAATCCTTCCCCCGCATCCGGATGTCTCCTGTGGAAATGGATGGAGCCGGCTGAGTTATTAAGATGTCAGCGGCGGGAAAGATTAAGGCCAGCAGACATGCTCTACAAAGAAACGATACGGCCATTAAACTCTATTTCAAGGTAGCTCGTGCGATATAGTGTAATTATAAATACATACGTCTTGGTAGGAGAGTAAGAGTGTAGTTCAAACGTATTCACAGGCGTGCCTTCAGTCAGGATTTGTATATATATATATATATATATATATATATATATATATATACTGTATATACTGTATATATATGCCCCAAAGATACATACGCGGCAATCACAAAGCACAGAACTGCTCTAGATGGATAACGGGGCTTTTGTATCGGCTCTGAGCTTGAAGGCGCTTGCCTTACTCCCAGTCTGGGTTATATCCTACAGACAACTTCATTAACGGCAACCATGGCAATTAGAAAGCTATAAAATATTAAAAATGAAATATTCATATTCACATTCACATTGAATACATCAGAACCCTCATTAGCCCGGAGCCCTCTCTCAATGGCTGTCAGAATGAGGCCTTAATTATACACCCTAACAATACAACGCTCCATTTTGCAAAAAAAAAAAAAAAAAAATGGCAGCGGTTACACAAGCTCGTTCCCTTTACTGGCAAATCAATACCTAACGGAGCTCAACAGACATATTTTGGAGCACACACAAAAAGACCCGGATGTTGACGTCGGACGATCCCCTGGTTTTCCCTCCGATCCAAAGCTGCCGAGGCGCTGCAGGGAGCGTGGCCGGGCGACGTGGCGGCTCCGGGAAATTAATTAAAGTGCTCTGAATGACAGTTTGCTCAAGGGCATCGAGGTATGATCATACAATAATGTACTCCCTCCGCCGCCGGGTCCTCGTCGTCATCGTATCGACGCCCCCCCCCCCCCCCCCCCCCGCATCCTCTCGCCCGCCCGCCCGGCCGGCCGCCCCGCCCCTCCCTCTCTCTCCTCCCAGGAACCATCAAGTGAGTGACTGGCTGCGACGTGGTTTTTAATGTCGCCACTCCATTAGATAATCTCAGGGCAGGCCGTGATCTAATGGGATTGGTCTCCCCTCCAACACACGGGCGAGGGCTGGGGGGTGGACGTACCTTCGTGCAGCCGTCCAAGTTGATGTGGAAGTGGCGGGTCGGGCCGGGGTCGAGCAATTGCGTCTAATGTAACACGGAGCATGTCAGGGCGTCCCGACAAACTCTAGACATCCCAAAACTGACAGGGAGCTTAGGGGGAAGGCGGAGGGGACGATGGTTATTTGTTTTTAATCAACCTCCTCATTACCATTTCCCCGGATACTCCAAGGTGACTCCCGCCGGAGACGGGACACGGGCGGACGAGGCGGGAAACAAGAATGCGGCTTGAAACCATGTGAAATCCTTAAAATGCGGTCGCTTAAAGACACCGAGGGCCCCGGGCGTCACGACGCGGTGACAAGACGTCGGAATCCATAACGGAGCGACGAATGGACGCTAAGACTCGCTGAGTGACTCTGAACACACCAGCGACCAAAAGCCTGCTCTTAGAGGCGTTCCGCAACATTCCCCGGGGTTAAACTGGTGGGGTTGTCTGTTTCGGCGGCCGAGATGGTGAAAGATGGTTTCCGCCTTTGTGTTGTGTTTTAGCCGCGGAGATGAGTCACCACCGCGTATCACTCTTCGACCGGGGAAAGAGGGAAAAGAAAAAAAAACTTCTTTGAAGGCTTCCTTTAACAGGGTTCCTCCGAGCGGTTCCTGGGGATGACGCCGGTCAAAGTCGGAGAGAAGCCGGGACCACCACGCAGGTGCGAGGAAGACCTCCGACCAGCGACGCCCCATCCGCCTTGCCGTCAACTCGATGAGTGAGTGATGAAACCCCGATGAGCGACAGGACGACTGGGTGGCGATCGGGCCCGATTTCGGCAAAGAGGAACAACAAGGGAGCTCCAGAATCCCTTCCCCATTGTGATTTCTTTCACCCCTTTCACTGTAGAGATCCAAGGAGAGCTCTTGAGGACTCTTGATTTTCTTTCCACCTTTAAACGCGCACACACCACAACTAACACACACAGACACAGACACACAGACACACACACACACACACACACACACACACACACACACACACACACACACACACACACACACACACACACACACACACAGTGATTCATTTACAGAGCAGTTTTCAGGGATTGGGCTTGGGCATAAATATGCTACGCCGCACAGCTGGAAAACCTAGAAATTCATCAGGGTTAAAAAAAAAAAAAAAAAAAAAAGTGGATAGATTAACGTTTCACAAGCTTCCTCACAGATATATATGGTTAGGCAAACATAGGCCTAGTCATGGGGAATGGGGAGGAGTAGGAGGAGGGTCCAGGCCAAAGCAAGCACAAAGCCATGGTTTGAGGCGGCCAAGGACAAGGAGGCTTTCCATATCAACGGGCCTGGAAAACCAAACGCTGGGAAGCAGCGCCGAGACACACAGGGTCCTATCGATGTGCGCTCATGAATACTGGCAATTCAAGCGAAAAGGAATATTTATTACAGGGTCATAAAAAAAAAATAAAAAAAAAAGGCCCCGAAAAAAATAGTAGGCCTGTTTCGACATTCAACAAATTATCAATCGCTTCTTTAATAGCACAAGATTGACTGCTTGAAGTTTTTTTGGACGGGAAAAGAATGGGAGTACTTGCGAATGCTGTGGTTCCCCTCTATCACTAAAAGGCAAGGTGTTTTAATAATAAATAAATAGTACAACTAAATCTATAAGCTGTTGTTTCAAGGAACATAAAGCAAAAGGAGAATATAATAAAAGTAATCATAAAGTAACACTCCCATCACTCACAGAAACACTCTAGATGGCGGTAATATTGGAGGGTTATATTCGTCTTTTTGTCATTTACCACGTTCCGGGTGTTGTATTTATTGTATTTTCAGTTTCTTTTGACTGTTAAAGGAGCAATAGACAACTTTTTTGCTGTTACTTCTCATTATGAAGTTAATGTTGATTGCACAGTGTAACGGCTGTAGAATAATGACACCATCTGTGTTCAGATTGGTTCCCTATAAGCCTCCATATCACTATGCATTCAGAATACCACCGGGTACGAATGCCTGGGAAAATGATCGCTTTACGGCGGTGCGTCACAGGAAGTGCGTCAACCAATGCACAACCATGAGCGGAAATGGGAGACGGTGGAGCAAACTACTCCCGGTAGATCATAAACCCTTCACTATAAAAACAACTCATTGAAATGGGTTGAGAAATGCAAACGTTATCGTGCGTTCACCGTTTGTTTACGGGCCGCTCCCGCCCGAGCCGAAAAAGTCAGTGCTGAGTCTATGCATATATGTCTATGATTGCACATCCCAAATAAATCAAATAAAACTTAAATTGTGACAATTTCAATTTTAATTTAGTGAACATTTTTCTTCTCTTATTTCCAAAGTGGCGTTTATCATTTACACGGAGCGCTCTGGGCGATCGTAAAGCGATCCGGTTGTCTTTGTCACAGCGGTGCAAAAGTTGTCTATTGCCCCTTTAAGCATTCAAGTATGCAATTTGGCTGTTTGCACTACAATGCACCATTAACAAGATAAATTCCTGAGGCCAATAAACCGCTGCTTACATAACAAAAAAAAAGGAGAAATCAAGGGGTAAAAATGTAAAATATGTCACTGGATTTGTTTAATGCACTACAACGATCAACCAAATCCACAAGGCGTACACACACACACATACACATACACACACACACACACACACACACACACACACACACACACACACACACACACACACACACACACACACACACACACACACACACAGCAATGTAAATGTTTTCCTGGTGAGGTCAGGTTCCAGACCCTCAGCGTTCTGGCCGTCCTGTCTGCTATTCTACGAAAACTCCGACAGACATCTCCCCCTCTCTCTCCCCCCATCGAGGGAGACTCCAGGGAGGGGAAAATATAGTGGCGATGCCGCTTTTTTACGCACTCTCCAGACTCCAGACCATGTTTTCCTACGCTCGGTTATGACTTTAGCGACGGGAGGGCAATGGGGCCTGCCGCAGAATATTCCCTCAAAAGGCGAACGGGGCCACAATACAAGGCATAAAAGGCCTCTTCATTTTAGAGTGGATGGACGGAGGGAGTGGAGTGATTTAGAGCGATGCCTTCCCCGTCTGGTGGGAGACAAACAGAGTCATTTTGGGGGGTTTTTTGTTGGTTTTTTTGTTTTTTTACCAGCGGGGAGATCTCCAGGGATCCAGGCCAAGTGGTAAGAGGCTGCTGCTCTATCTGGGTGAGATGTGGAGCTGAAACCAGAGATCAGCCTTTTTTTTTTTTTTTTTTTTTTAAAACAACCCCAGCTCACCTTTTTTTGGAACGTCAAATTTTTTAAAGGGGGTAAATTCCCATTTTCACTTTTATGTGAGACAATTATCAGCTGAAGCAAAATAAAGCCTGATAATATGATTAAACAGTGATGTTTTTAAGAGAATCAAGAGAATAAGTGCGAAAGACAAGTTGAAATAATAAAAATTGTATTACTGTTTAATAAAAATAAAATATTTAAATATATTACATATAAAATGACCCTAAATATAAACTAACCCTATAAACTAATCCTTATTTGTATTTTTTTTTATGTATTTTTTTTTTTTTTTATGTATTTTTTTCCCACCAGTTTGGTCAAGAAAAAATCCAACGCAACACACATAGTTTCCTTTGGAGATGATGCCTCATTTAAAATATACAGTACTGCGTGAAAGACATTATACTGTAGCCAATAGCTCAAATCACTGAAATGCAGACGACTCCTGGCTAAGGCTACGATTCGCCCAGCATCAAATTCACACACACACACACACACACACACACACACACACACACACACACACACACACACACACACACACACACACACACACACACACACACACACACACACACACACACACACACACACACACACACAGTCTTTATTGGAACAATGTTCACCCAAGCAGTGTTAGTGGCTCATGCCCTTGGCAAGGCGAGATAAGGCTATCTGCTTCCATCATCACTAAACAAGATTGAGCAAAGTACATTAAGCAGAAAAATACAAACAAATTACAAAGGCTTGGGGCTAGGCTCTTTATCTAATGTCGGCGTGGACCGCTTCGAGTCGGTCGGAGGGAAATGGCTCTGAGTCTAATAGATCCTGTCCCGCCACTTCCACACAGCCGGAGAACAATACGCCGCGCCATTATCCCGGCACTAACGCTATCCTTCCTCGTGTGCAAAACAAGCCTCGCAATCCCCACGCCGGCGCGTCCACCGACACAAATACAAACACCGCGCCGCCTGAGACCCGGGGGGGGGGGGGGAGACGACGACGCTATCACAGAGGAGAGGCGGAGATGGGCAAGAGATAAAAAAAAAAAAAAACGAACAAAAAAAAAAACACCTGAAAACAGCAGCGTTCGTACACACGATCACATTTTACTGTATCGATAGAATACCACATGAAGGAGAAAGAGCTACGAGGAAAACAGTCTTGATGGAATAACTAACGCATCTTGGGGGCGTTTCTGCCAGGCAGTTCAAGTCTATTGTTTTTAGGAACCCCCCCCCAAAAAAAAACTCTTCCAGTGATAGCATTTAGGTGTCTCTTAGCAGCTTGTATTACCTTTGCTATCGACCGCCTTGCCTCCACCCTCCCCGTGACCCCAGAGGTCATGATTTATGTATTAAGCAGCTTTTTAAAGAAATCCATTTTCCTTTTAAGCCGTCCGACGTGCGTCTAATTCGGCACCATGCCGGTAATCAAAGCAGGGTTGTGTGTTTGATTTCCACCCCCTCCGTCCCCTCCCTCGTTCCTTCACAGCTCTCCTCAGCGACCTGTCTCCCAACACCTCGATCAATAAGCTCCTCCATGTTCCTCGTTTGGCTGCAGATTTCTCCACCTCCTCCTCCTCCTCTTCCCACCATCTCCTCCTCCATCTCCCTCCTCCTGCCCTTCCTCCTCCCCTCTTTGGTCCCCCTCCTCCTCCTCCTCCATCTCCTCCTCCCTCCTCCCTTCTCCTCCATCGCCCCCTTCCTCCTCCACCGCCTCCCTCCTTTGCTTAATATCTTCTTTTCCCCACCTGGTCCCACTTTTCTAATCTCCTCGCAGTGGGAGGCACGCCCTCCATCTTCAGAAGGCTCTGGATAAAAGTGTTGAGGACAAGAACAACACGATAGCGGGGGCCAAAGGTGTAGCGAGCAGAAGAAAGAGAAGACAGAGCGGTGAGGGAGAGGTGGAGTGGAGGAGAGGAAAGAAGAGAAGAGGAATCTTCGGATTTCTGGACGGACCTCAGAGGGCCCCACTCTGAGTGGCTGGTGTCAATAATAAAGAGAGCAGTGGGAGTGGGCAGGGTAAGTGGGGGAGGTGTGTTTGTAGCTATTTTGGGGATGACTATTGATGAGGGTGATATTGACAATAATCAAATATCACAATCTTTTTTTGACAAAATACCTTGATATCAGTTATTTGACAATATTTTCGGGATGAATACCGGTGCTTTATTAATCTATATATGATAATCCCAGGCGATATATCACAACGTCAATATTATATCAATTTATCGCCCAGCACTACGTAGTGTGTGTATAAATAAAATAAAGGATAAAGGGAAATGCGTGTGTGTGTGTGTGTGTGTGTGTGTGTGTGTGTGTGTGAGAAAGAGAGTGTGTGTGTGAGTTTAAGGAATTACCCCCTGAAAAAAACAGCGTTTTTAATTCAAATAAACAAAAGGGACAGAATCAACAACCACACGGGCCAACCGTAGCAAGTGGAGGCAGCTCACTTTTCCCATCGCCAGAACAAAGATGACGTGAAAAAAAAAAAAAAAAGGTTCATAAAAAAAAGAGAGGTTGAGTGTCCGCTGACCCGAGATATCCATTACAGAAATAATAAACTTCAAAGACCACGGATTATTCCCCCCCCCCCGCTAAAAAGGTCTGATGAATTACACGATAGGAAAATGTGATTTGAAAGTAACATTTCCGTCTTGCTCAGAGCGCGGGTGCGATGTGACAGAGATGTCACGGCGCTGCTAATTAGAGCCGGTGTGCCCGGATATCATCTATTGTTCCTGATCGTCCTAATGATCTCAAATGTCTTTGTCTTTATTCATCAGCTTAAAGGTTGCGCACTTCCTCCAGCGGAGTCGCCGGGTTTTAAGAGCTGTCGGGAAGCACGTCCGAAGACGAACGCGCCCACTTCTTACGCGTCTCACAACAAGTAACCGGCCGACGACCCAACCAACATACGACTGAACGCATGAAGTACAACGACTTTGTTGCTTTTGAATTTTATCCCCACGATATTTCAAAGCAAAAATATGTACTTTTAACTCGATTATATATATAGTGTTGTTCTTTTAATCAGGATTTATATTTAAAACTACATATTTTTGTTCATGACCATAACACCACCCCTTCTATAGAAGTAGGTACACTAGCACTTTATGCCGTGCGATATCAGAGCTTTGAGTACTTTTACTTTTGATACTCATATACAAAATAAGTAGTACTACTTTTTCATTAAAGGGGACCTATTATGCTAAACTCACTTTTTCAGTGCTTGTGCACATACTTTTGGGTCTCTGACGGTCCTACTAACACACAAACTGTGAAAAAAAAAGACAACTCACTCAGTTTATATGTGTGCTGTCTGTTTCAGAGAACAGGATAGAATATCATCACTGTCGTCGCAGTAACACACGTCACTTCAGTAGAATTAGAACCGCCCTCCGTCTGAGTAACTCCACCCACGGTTGTGGCGCGATTGGGCCGCGAGCATCGAAGCTTAGAGCTAAGCATGGGAAGTGCTCCGTTGGCTGCGGAGACCAGCACAAATCTTTGAAAAGAAAGAGGAATTAATACCAACTGTCCGTGACAAAACTGCTGACGAGGCAAACGTAAGTGTTTAAAAATGAATTCTCCTGCGTGTTTCTCTCTGTGTGGGTCCACGGTAGGTTGTGGAGCGAGATCGGCACCGCGTTTCTCCAAACAAAACAGTAGATGTATTTACTTCATTTTATTTTCTGACGTTTCTGTAATTGAACGAAACAAAAAAGCACCAAGCCCCGCCGTATCGCACGGTAATCCAAGCTGCTCCGGACACTGCGGTTAAAGTCGGAACAAACTTTCAAATGAGGCCTTAGATCTCATGAGTGTAGATTCGGTAACTGGATTGCTTATTTTGCCTCAAATTTGTTCAGAAACAGATTTTGTTGGACTGATAAGGTGAAATCAGCGAAAGTTTACAGAGAAGTACAACGGAACCCGGAAGCCATACTCAAAACCCATTGGCTCAAAGAACCCGGAACTTTTGCTCAAACCCCATTGGCTGTCGCATGTTACAATGGCTCGAATGCACAATCCAAGTGGTATTTTCAGCAAAAAAACTTTTAAAACATGTTTTGAGGACCTCAAGAGACCATATTAACTTGGTGAAAAGGTACATAATTGGTCCCCTTTAGGTAGCAACGTCAGTGAGGTGCTTTCATTTTGTGTCAGGGTTTTTCTACTTTCTACTTTCTACTTCTACTTCCTGAGTAAAAGGGCTGTAAAGGTGAAAAAGGTCTTCCACCATCCATGAAAACACTCGCCCTGCTGATGATCTTTTTTTTTTTTGGTAGTTTATTTTATTTTGATTTATAAAACAAAAACAACAACAAAAACAAAAGGAAAAAAAACACGTGTCACCAAAACCTAAATCTTCCAAACATCAAACGGTTTTGCTGTCTCTGCTGATTGACGGAGTGCGGAGATCGGAAATGACAGAGAGAGACGGAGACAAAGAGAGAATGGACTCTTTCCTGTACAGCATTGAAAGGGAGCTCTGCGTGCGTGTTTGTGTGTGTGTGTGTTTTAATGTGTGTATTTGTGTGTGTGTGTGTGTGTGTGTGTGTTGGTGGAAGAGCAGGAAAAGGGAGGAAGAAGGCGACTACAGTACGTTTACAGCTCCGTGTGGAAGGGAGGAAAGAGATAGACCTGTTATCATGTAACTGAGGCCTTGTTTGACCTGACCTTCACCACACACACACGCACACGCACACGCACGCAGGGTCACAAGGCATAAAGAGCCACTGTGTCGGGTCACGGAGCACGGAGCGCGGCGTGGAGGACTTGAGGGATGTGAGATGACTAATAGGAGGGTCCGCGCGGGGGCCTGCAGGGGGGCCGGGCGTCACAGCGCCAGCGGTGACTGACACTGCTGATCTGTATCACCCTGCACGGCAGTGCGCTGGACCCACCCCTGAAAAAAAAAAAAAAAAAAAAAAAAAAAAGGGGGAGGGAAGGGGAGCACACGGACACAGCGTTGACAAGGGAAAAGGTTCAACCTGGATCAAAACAAACCCAGAACCATAACACGGACTAAAAAGATGAAGGAAATGAGTAAACGTTGAACGATCGCCGTTTGGATTTTTCACTACGTTCCAGTTCCAGGCCGTGTCTTCGACGCCCTAAAGTAAAAACTTTTGATGGGTGATCTCTCAGTACCAAATAGAAAATAAATGACTATTTCAGTATATAAGGACCAATATTCTCTCTTCATATGTCCATATGAAACTGAACCATGAAGTGACTACATTGCATTGTCACAATACAGTTACAACCAAAAAAAATAAAATAAATAAAAATAAAATAGCCAGCCCTTCCCTTCCTCCTCCTTGTATATTCTGTATATTTTTACATATCTGATTACTTCTGTTTTGTATTTTTTGGGGGTCATTTATTAGCTATTTGTATAAATTTGGCAATTTAAAATATTATTTTTACTACACTATTTATTCCATTTTATTTTCATTATTATTTTCATTCGCCATTTTTTCGGACTGTAAATCTTATTTTGTATGCTGATCGTCTGCAGTGAAAGGCCCGAAAACCTCACCGTGCCAAATTCCTAGTATATGAACAGTAACTATACCGGAATAATACCGGCAGAATAAACTGATTCAGATTCCCTCCCTCCCTCCCTCCCTCCCGTTGACAAAAATGCCCCCCTCAAAAGAGCCAGTTCAGATCCCGCGATCAGACCCCGGCAGGACGGGGGACGGGGGGGACGGCGGGAAGGGGGGACAGGGGGGGGGACAGGGCCTGGCTGTGTCTCCGCTCGGCGTCTCTCAGGTTTCCACTTCAAAGGGAAGCGCTGCCAAAAACACAGACGGCGATGAGAGCGAGGGGAGAGAGCGAGGGGGCCCGGCGACGATGAGGGCCACACTGTCACTCTGATGTTGCCACCGCCACCGCGAGGGGGGATATGGACGGATACGTTTTCCCCTCATGTCATAATTGCCCCCCCCCCCCCCCCCCTCCAAACCCTCCATTGACAAAGGTTCGGGGAGAAAACGATCTCTTCCCTTTGAAACCCGCGAACGGCTCCGAGCCTCGTCTCCCACGGAGCAGAGCGAGGACCGGTCCATAGATGGCACTGTTGACTCATGTTTAGGAGCCGGCTATTCCACCCCCCCCCCCAAAAAAAAACAAAAAAAACACTGGAGTGGAGAAGAGAGTGAAGTCGGAAAGCAGGAATATCAAGTGAAACTCATCAACTTTGAAAGTAAAGGGGGGGGGGGGGGGGGGGGGGGGGAATGCTTTCATCTACGTTCAAGTGTCATTTGCCAAATATAATCTTGTAACTTGTAATTAATTCAAACTACTCGCAAGAATCTTTCAAAATATCACACTTTCTGCAAACAGAGTGTATTTTTTTGTGTGTGCTAAAACTGTTCTTTTCCAGTACGGGGTGATTTAACAGCTAATTATCAGAGGTGGGGTGTTGTGTTGTTTTTTTTCTTTTATCCCCCCCTCCCTTTCCCTCTCCTTTCTCTCATCCCCCTGTTTCCCCTGACACAATCAACACGCTACGCACACTTTAGCGGGGAAATTAATTCCAATGTAGTTTTATCAAGGAAAAAATTGAAAATATGGATCAGGCAGCAAAGCCTTTACGTGTTAAGCAAATCATACGTCATGCCAAACGTGTGACTTATTAAGAGGAGATTTGACGTGCTTTGACAAGAGACGTGCGAGTTTGGAGCACGAAAAAAAAAAAAAGAAGCTCCCAGACTGATTTGGGTCAGAGAAAAATGCCCCCCCCCCCCCCCCCCATAATTCTAAAAGTAAATAGAGGTTTAAAACGTGGGGAGAGAAAGAAAGTTGCCGAGGTGAGGAAGACGAAGCGGGATCTTAAACTTTGTGTAACTCCGCTCAGGAATGGGGGGGGGGGGTTGTTTATGGTACGGCTCTCTCGATGCAGATGAGAGGGGTCAACAGAGAGAGAGGACCGGGGGCCTCGCTCACCCCTGAAGGCCCCGTGGGACCCCTGGCTACTCCGCAGACCCCACCGCCGCCGCGGGCAGGCCGGGTCAGAGCGGTGGAGCCCTGGAAATGGCAAATTAGCCGCCCCTCGCAATCACAGCCAGCACCGAGCGCGCACGCGGAGAGCGGGTTGCATCACGAGGAAACACCCCGTGTGTCGGGACGCGCTCGCGTGCTTTGTTTTAGGTGTGGGGTTCGAGGAAGATGACGAAGGAGGTGAGGGGAGGGGAAAAAAAATAAAAAATGAAAATAGACGAAACAAAAATAAATTTGAAAAAATCGCCCCAAGGCAGGAACCGACTGGCCCTGGCCGCTCGGGCAGCCTGCGAGGCCACGGAGCTGCCTCCAGCTCTGAATTCAAATCTTCCCTTAACTCGGGACCTAAAGGAAGAACCAGCGCCCCCCGCCCACCCCGCCCACCCCGCGCCTTTTCCTTTACACAATGTCAAGCCAAGCCCCATCTCCACAACAAGACCACAACGAGGCTCCAAAACCGGCCGCTGCCCTCGAAACCGAATATCCGGCGTTCGAGTAGGGGGGTGAGTGTAAACTCCAGATCGAACCCCAAACCCGGTGCCCGGAAGACCTGTTGTGGCTCTTCAAGCACGGCTTCCTCGTGGCTGCGGGGAGGGGGGTTAAGTAGTCAGTAGTCAGAGCCAGCCGTGGCTTTTTTTTTTTTTTCCCCTCCGAGATAAACAGACAGAAGGTCTCCTCGCACAGCGTCCTACCATCGCACCGCCGAGGCCTCGTGCATAATTTGGCACTGAATTCATGTTTTCTGAATGTCCTGCAAAAAGCAACAAAAAAAGTGTGTGTGTGTGTGTGTGTGTGTGTGTGTGTGTGTGTGTGTGTGTGTGGGGAGGGGGGGGGGTGTCAGCTGAAATATTCATTTTGTGGTTAATTTTTGCATCCGATCTTTGTGCCAGGCGTAAAAAAGAAAATGTAATAAAGAGATAAAGAAAAGCAACGGACCACACTCACAACACTCACAGAGTTTGCATACGATTCTAATTGAGTCTTTCAACACAGAAACAAAATCTGAAGATATTTACAAACTTGGGGAAAAAAAAATCTAAAAGACGGATGAGAAGTTCATTTTTCTTCGCAGATCAATTGCAGTTTAAAGAAGACACTCGTGTATATGTGGTGTAGTGAAGGGCCCTACAGTGCTACTGAGCTGCTATGAGGGTTAAAATCCAATAGAGAATGTAGTATTATGCCCCATCACGGTATATGCCATTGGTTGCAAAAAATCCAAAACTGTATTTGAGTAATTGTTTTGACAATTGACCGAGGGAAGAAATATAGATGTTACATAGTTATATTGTGTTTTTTTTCCACAAATAACTGACTTCCACACACCCTAAAGTCCCTGTAATTCCTCCCTGGTGTTTATATAGTGTTAGGGGGAGGGGCCATGTCAGGTATGACTCCTCCACGTCACTGAGTCAAGATTTAGCCCCGCCCAAATGATCCGACCACAAAAATGGTGAGAAACAGTTTAACGGTCTAACTCCACGATTCAGTACAACATCGTTCACAGTCTTTTCACATGTTTTCAGCAATTACTTTCTAATGAAATAATAAAAAAATAAAAATAATAAATTGAACATTGACAGGCCTTGAGCAAGGCACTCAATTCACCCTTAATGCATTGGCACTGTTTGAATTTAACTTGTGCTGGAAAGTGCCTATAGAGAAGGCAGAATGAAATGTACTATATGCAATAATAGAGTATTAAAGTAATAAATTAAGTCAGAAATTAAGTAAACAAAGTAATATTTAGTACATTTAGTAAAATTAAGTAAGTAAATTAAGTAAAAAAAAAAAACATTAGGTCCAGATAATCTGCTAAATAGGTCCAGCGTCTGCTAAATGACTAAATGTAAATGTAAATGTAAAAGATAATATGGAAAATGCATTGTCACAACATTAGTCAAAAAAGTATACAGTAAAATCTAATTTATAACGATTAAATGACTAAGGTTTATCACATTAGACTTCGCAGAAATATTTGTAAGTATAACAATATTATCAGACCAAAAATCTGAACTAAGTGAGAATATTATGAGAAATTTTAACTTGAATCACTTACTCGAAAATCTGCAAATGTGTATCAGGCTATGACAATGCCATGCTCTTATCAAGAAACTACAATAATATTTCATTGTAGCATAGCATTTGAATATTAAACTTGCAGTCAAGCTCTATTCCCTCCCTGTTGGTGTGTACCTTGACCAGGTGCAGCAGCTGATACAGATCCTCCACTTCATCTCCCTCTGTGGGGGTATAGTCCCGGCTGATGTCCAGGCTGGAGCCCTGGATGGTGTGTCTGTACAGAGGCAGCTCCATGGCATCAGCGTACAGATCTATAGCCTGGTGTCCCACTGTCTGGAACATGTAACTGTCCAGCTCGTCTGAGGTGGAGAAAAGTAGAACTGTCGGTCAGCCTGTAATGACTCAAAATTGCTGCAGTGTCTGTGTGTGCCATTGTGAATAACTAGTGTAAAGTGAAAAATGGGGAAAAAGGATGAAAAAAATAATAGAGCAATCATGCATTCAAGAGGCGTAATTGCAGTGCTGAATGTGCTTATGTTTTCGCTCTGGAAGGATGTTTATCTAATACTTTATTTACAATTGTGCAGTGGCAGCTGGTGCAGCTGGCTGGCCCACATAGGGCCAAGCTCACCAGGCTCATCCACCTACTGGAACAGAACATCAGCTGCTAGTCTCACCTGCGCAGGCGGGGCGCAGGTTTGCCAGAGCCACGATGTGATGGCCAGCCGCAACGCACTGCATCATGTTGTAGGAGCTGTCCTTACCCCCGCTGGAACACGGCAGGAGGCATGCATGCGTGCGCACGCACACACATACACACACACACACACACACCAGGAAACCATACAATGAATCATTAAGATTTAAGATGGGGATAAACCAATTCATTAAATTAAACCACATTGAGTGTACATCATGTCCTTGGGCTTGCACTGGGATTAATTTAACATCTCTCAATGCCTCTGGCAATCATGACTTGCAAATGGTATATTAAGTAAGGTTATATTTTAATGTATTGTTTTTTTCTCTATTGCAATTAAACTTGATAACATTTTGACTTTTTGATTTTGGTCTTGATAACATTATTTACTTGTGATTATTATTATTATTGGATGTCTATCTGGATTTGCACTGCTGTAACACCTGCATTCCCTCCTGAGTCTAATCTTCTCTTATCTTATCTTATGCATTGCAAATCAACGTAATGTCATTGTGGTGTTTACATATTTTATCTAGTTTATATTTAACTTTTATATTTCCTGAGTTTTTTTTTTTTTTTTTTTAGTTTTATTCTTCATTTATTTTTAATACTCAACTGCCCAGCACAGAGTCCGGAGTTAACCAAAAAAAGGCATTTTACTACACGCTGTACAGTGCAAAATATATGCGACCAGATTCAAGAGGTTTATTTGTCACATACATATACATACATATACATATACATACATATATGCAGTGAAATGTCATGACACCCAATACTGTTGAATCTTTGAAATCACGAATCGCATCATCGCTCCTGTCTGTCCTGGCAGCGTGCTCCAGTTTGGAGGCCACATGGAGGAAAGACATGTTTCTCAAAACACGAGTTTAAACAGAGCATCCGTAAACTCGCCCTGCCATTCATAACGCTAGCGTTGCAGACAAACCAAGCGTTGTGTCCCGTTACCTTATTAACGCGACAACTTTCATTGTCTCTGTCCTGCAAATCTAACGGTGGTTGATTGAGTTACTCTGTCCGTAACTTTGTGATAATTGGTTAAAGACGCGTAAGAGCCGCACGCAGCAGCCACCGTCAGAAACAGCGTGTACACAACAACGCGTGAGAACTACACTTCCGGGTCGGAAGGACCCCGACTCTGACGAGTCGCCCGATAGCATGCCTGAACGAAAAACCATTCACAACCCGTCGCCCGTCTCTCTTGGCTCTCTCTGCCTTCTCTCTCACGCACTTGGACGCAAATAAGCGAATAAAAGGGGCGTCCTGCTCTAGCAGTCGAGTAATTGTGACGATTGATCCACTGCCACGTTCATTTTAAAACATCCCAAACGAAACAGCTTCACTTGCAATTTAGAGGCGCTTAAAGGGAGAACTTTTACGACAGGCAGAGACAGCCGGATCGCTTTACGGTCGCGCAGAGCGCTCCGTGTGAACGATCAACACCACTTCGGAAATAACAGAATAAAGAACCGCGTTCACCGAATACGGCAGTTGAAACGGTCACAATTTAAGTTTTATTTTATTCGTGATTTTTATTCGTAATCACCCACATATATATACAGAGACGCCGCGTTCGACTGCTTCGGCTCGTAGCTGCGATACGTCAACGTCGCCGCCATATTGGTACGGGCAGGGCTGGCCCGTAAACAAACACAGGTAAACGGGGAAGCTGTGGTTTTTTTTTCCGGATAGAAAGCACTTCAGCGTTTACATTTCAATGAGCTGTTTTTATATTCAAGGTTGTATGATCTACCGGGAGCAGTTTGCTCCACCGTCTCCCATTTCCGCCCATGGTTGTGGATTGGTCGACGCACTTCCTGTGGCGCACCCCCGTAAATCGATCATTTTCCCGGGCGTTCTGAAACACAGATGGTGTCATTATTCTACAGCCCTTACACTGTGCAATCAACGTTAACTTCATCATGAGAAGTAACAGCAGAAAAGTTGTCTAACGCTCCTTTAAACAGTACTGAAAGGGGAATACGGGATGGTATCCCACTGGGTGTCACGTTTTGAATGGCGCCGGGTTGTAGGTTTAGGGTAAAAGTGATCACGCCCCACAGAGGGACGACCTCCCGACCGCTTCTGAGAAAGCTGCTCTACCGTACACGTTCAAGTTAAGCGTCAACTTGATCAAACACGATCTCATAGCAAATTTGACCATGGTCTATGGCGCCCGGCATATCGGTATAATATTGGTATTGTAATGAGACTAGATATCGTTTGGGATGTCGGCCATTGTAATAATGTGATTACAGTGAAGTAACGCAAATGTTGAAAAAAATATTTATCGTAAATGATCGCAGCAAAACAGTCATAACGTCAAATTATCGACATCGGGGAAAAAATATTGTGACGTTTTGGGGGGGGGGGGGTTTTGTCTTTTTTTTTTAAATCATCAATATTTCCCCGCGTTGAGCTCACTTCACACCGAAACGGCGATCGCATCCGACAGTCGGATCCTCCTCCTGGTGGCCGTGGGATGAGCTGCGGCTGGGGTTCGCGTCACAAAATATGTCCGTCGTTTTGTCAAATTCAGTGTGAAGCATGCTTTACACTGGTCTGGTCCCCACCATCACCACCACAACCTAAATAAATATATATATTTCACCAGTGGGTAGTTTGGCAGTCCGTGCTTCCCCTCGCAGGGATCCCTGCATGGCCTTTGATGCTCTCTTTGCTCTGTGTTGTTGTGCCAGAGCAGGATAATTGCACCTTCTCCCCCTCAGCAGGCTGAAGGCAACACCTTCCCTCTCACTGCAACCAGAGAGAGACATCTCTTCAACACATGGCTTTTCACCCTATCCCCCCCCCCCTCCTTTTCTCTTTTTTTTTTTTGTTATCTTGTTTTTTTGATCTTTTTTTTTATTTTTTCAACTGATGTGAAATGTGAGGATGAGCACTACGGGGGTAAGGTGGAAGTCGTTGGAATCAATTATCAGTTCGCTCACATTCGTAAAAAACTGTCAGTAAAAATAATTTGAAATTTTTTTTGCAAATAAATACAAATAGATTCATATTCAACGACCTAGGTTGAATATGAAGCTATTTCTATTTATTTTCAATAAAATAACTTTTTTTTTCTACCTATGAATGAATAAGTTAAATAGATTGAAATCAATCAGTCATGGATTGGTTCAGTCTTTGAGCTGAAATTCATAAAACTGTATTTTTGCTATTAGGTTGCAGAATATGAAAATATTTGTTGTTTTTCATCAAATAATATATATATTTTATACCTTTGACAGGATGAGTGATTTCAAATCTCTAGTGTTCCAAGCATTTTGAAACATCACCGTATCTTACACAGATAAAAAAAGAAACCCATTGTCGGAAGGGGCGTCGCTCGTCCTTCAACTTTGTAAACTCGTAAATATATCACTTATATTTCCAATTTTTTGCGGGTTATGGTTTGCAACACGGGGCTCATCGCCTCAGGTGAATCCTATTAGCCGATGCAAATGGCCTCACTCATCATCACTTATCAGCTCTAATTCACAGCCTTTATTATTCACACAAAATAAAGAGGCGTGCGGTTCCCGGCTTTACTTGTCGACATATATAAAAAGAAAAGCGTTTTATGTCCTTATTGTTGTAACGACGGGGATAAAAAACTGTTGATGGATCGGCCGAGCGAGACGCGGAGGCGATGACGTGAATACGAGACGCATAAATATGACACGCGCGCCTTTTCCCAAAGCAGCGTGATTTACGCGGATACACAAACTAATTTTTGTTGCACAAGGACACAAAAAACTTTGGGGGCGTGACGAGGAACTAAGGCCTGAAATCACGCGGCGATAAACGCGGGTGTCAGCGGGACGGCGGCGGCCAAGGTTGAGCTCGGAACGGACGGAAAACAAATTGAACGCTTCCTCCACTCGTCCACTATTTCTTTTTTAAACAACGTGACACAAAATAAAAATAAAACCGACCGGTTCCGAGCAGCCTCCGTGCCTCATTATTATTATCATATTACTGAGGACGAGGAAACGTGTGAGAATTCACAGCTCAGGTGTCAAGGTGGGGTTGCCGCATTTAATCATTTTCATTTTTCCCCCAATAATCAAACCTTGACTTTCTATCATTAATTACAGTTGTTAAGGGCTAAATAAAGAACCAAGAGGAGGTGTGAGAAGTAGACTTGGTCCTGACAAGTGGATCTGTTGACAAATAGCACTGTTTCCCACAGGGACACATGCACGCTGATGAATTTGATTTAATAAATGAACAGTTGAAAGTTCTTCTTCGGTTCTTTTATTAAGTCACTTTTAGTAAAAAAAAAAAAAATAATACTTTTAAAATGTAATCAATTAAAAAATATCAGTCAACGTTTTTCATCTCCATTCTTCATTGTAGAAATGCTCTAAGTAAAGAAAAACTTAAATGATGCAAAGAAATCAATATATAAAAAGCATATTATGTTATAGAATGAGGATTTTACTATCATATAAGTGCACACATTAATCACCTTCAAAGGCAAATCCCCCTTTTTAAAAACACAGGCGACTCTGAAGCTCCCATCCAGACTAAATCCAGACTAAATCACTTTGGATTTCGGTTTCAACCACATGAAGCGGCCGAATCCGCCTCCGCGTCACGTTGCCAGATCCAGACCTTCGGTTTCGCCTCCCTATTATTATTATTCCATGAAAAATACACACCTGGCAACCCGCTCCCTGCTCTGTGTCACGTCTTCCGGCTTTAATATCCAAACCTGGCCCCAGGTCGTAAATCACAAATCCTTACACCCCCCCCCCCCCTTCCAAAAAAAGCCCCACCAGAACCGAACCTGAATGAGAAGGAAAAATAAAAAGATTGATTTCCTAACAAAGCGCGTCGTGCAGCTCAGAGGAACCGCCGCGAAGAGATTGTAATCGAAGGTGAACGCCGAGTGTTTACGCTTCAAAACAGTGATGAATTAGCTCTCAAATGGGCTGCGACCCAACGCAGTCCTGGCGTTTTTCGGCGTTTCCGCCCCCCACCGGTGGGGAGGGGAGGGGAGGGGGGTCGCTCTCCACACAGCCATCAGCGTAATGACGGCGCTTTAGGGCCCGAAAACCGCTTCCAAATCAGCCACTAAACAGCCCCGAAAAGCACATTTTTACACACAATTAAGCGTCGTCATGGGGGCAGGGAGGGGGGGTTTGGCGGCCTCGTTAATGTGTACGTGCTAACGGGCCGTTGATTGGAAACGGGAGGGGGACGGGGAAACAGGAATCCGGGTTTGATCCAAATTGTGTTTGATCGCAGCACAACACGCGGTCCAAGCAGGAAAAACTGCGACGGAGCCTTTATCTCATTTCTTCCTCCAGAACAAAAATGTGTCTTTTTTTTTGGGGGGTTTTTTTGTTGTTTTTTTTAAGCCGTCACTTTATTTTCCAATGGAAATGAATGAGCTGCTGCGGAGCGATGGAACATGAGATTCTTGGTGCTCTTTTGTGCTGCTTATTGGTTTCTTTTATCTTCAAAACGATAAATAACTTTGAGGGAAAAACTCCCCGACGTGAAACACTTAAAAGTTAGAGGCGGCACGCGCGCACACACACACACACATACACACAGACACAGAGACACACACGCACATGCACGCACACACACGCATGCACGCGCACACACACACACGCATGCATGCAGACACACACAAAAACACACACCGTAGCATACCATATTGATTGTAACACTGAGGCTACATGCATCACGTAATCTTCTGCATTAAATAAATAAAACCCAGGATTCCAGGACTGGCTTACAGTAGAATTTAAAGTCACATATCACAAAGAAGATAAACTGTAGAAAAATGGGGAGAAATATATTGATATAAAGTAGGGATGCACCGATTGTGAAATTCTGGGCCGATCCCGATGTTGAAAATAACAATTTGGCTGATAGCCGATTCCAATGGTTTTTTTTCTTTTGTTTGTTTTTTAAATGTTGTGTTTGTTGTTATTTATTCCCCCTTTTGTGCGAGAGAAATAAAGAAATTTTCATTATAAAAAATAACTGAACTTGTTTTAAAGTCTTTCAGACCTTCGTCACACTATCTTTGATTGAGCACGAATTCAATCATACACATGTATGAAACAACCTTTAATATAACATTCCTCTAGGTGCCGTTTACTCTGGGATATCGCATTGAAATGGCTTAAAAAAAACTGGATTGATATAAAAGTTGTTTTTTCTATTTATTAATTGCATGGAGGCAATTTGTTGCTCCAGCGAGGGAGCAGATCGTGGTCTCAGGTGACGCGGTTGGTCAAGAGATAAAGTTGCAGCTCTCGGACATTACTTGCCTATATTGTTAAATATAATAACAGACAGAAAATAATTTGGTTTGATATATTTTATTGCAGTCTTTGTACATCGCCATAGCAACATATCGTCCCACTTGTTTTGTTTTGCTGCCGTACCTCTCCCTCGCTCCCCCCCGTGCCGTTATCCCGCCACTCCCGTGTTTCCATTACGCAAGCTGCTTGTTTTACTCCACAAGGAAACGGAGTAAAACAAAAGAACCTACGTCACAAATAAAAACACATTGTTTTGGTGCACCCCCATTGCTGGCGTGCCACAGGCACCATCAGTACCGTCAGAGAAGGAGACAGGTGTGCCCCCGCCCCCACCCTCGGGGGCACGAAGAGCGAGCGACATAGGCCGCACTGGGCAGCTGCCAACACAACATTTAGCCGGCGCAAAATTGATGCGACCCAACAGATAAACATCGGTCGGTGAATGTCATCTTATTTGCAGATAAGATGGCAGTCAACAAGGTGACTAACAGCCGATAGCGATATACTCCGAGAAATCAGTGCATCCCGATAATAAATCATCTAAGCACAGGTAATGGGGAGGTGGGCTTAATTGATGCCTAAAAGCTATCATTTTAGACGCTTCTCTAGATGAAGGGATTACACGTTGTTTTTGATTGGATCCTGAGGCCCATTTTGGCATTTTTTTTTATTATTTATATTTTTTTTATAATTGTTGTTTGTTGTGTCTTGTGGTTGGTGTTGTTCTTGTTATTATTATTTTGTTATTTTGTTATTATTATTTATCTTATTATTATTATTATGATTATGGTTGTTGTTATTATTATTATTAATAATAATAACCATTATAAGAATAATAAGAACAATAATAACAATAACAATACTATTTGATTATGTGTTATTGTATGTGTTATTGTAATTATTATTATTATTAATATTATAATATTTATTAATAATTTCATTCATTTTTTCGCTTTTGTTGTTATGTTATCCTTCTTGTATTATCTTGTCGTATGTCAAGAGTGTATTTTCTTGCTTTTCGTTTTCCCATTCATGTGTTTGTATTGTGTTTAAGGACTGAAAACTTTAGTCAACGTTTTCATAAAAAAATAAAATGTAATATTGAAATCTGGGTTTCTCCTCTCACGGGTTCTATCGGCACAGTAACTGTGTGAAACTGAATACAAACGTCTCCTTTATTTTAAAATCCTTTGCGCTTCGCCCTGTTTCCCTGTAAACCCAAAAATCACATTTCAGTGGTTTTATTCTATGAAGCCCCAGCCAGGAGGATGTGGTATGTTCCATAAAAAGCTCCTGTTCAGTTAATTATAAAGCGGCCGAAGTGCTCTGCTTTCACCTGCTGCCAAACTCTGTATACAAAGGCATTATGTTACTTTATGTTGTTATTTTTACAGGGAAACAGACAAATTATCCATATTTCTCAGCATTAAATGTGGAGAAAAATATTATAGTTGAATAGTATAATCAAACATTTTATGCACAAACCTACTAATCCAAGCAGCCTCAATATTAATTTAAATGTTTATAAGCGAGAGAAAAACCTCTAGTGGTGATATAGTTATTCGGACTGCACTTTAATTATAGCATCCATTAAATAAGGATACAAGTTAAAAAAAGTTTTTAGTAAAAAAATGAAAAACGTGGAAACCCAAACTGTAAATATAATAAATACAAATATGCATAAAATATGTAAACATACATATTACAGGGCAATACAATATACAATGGTTTAAAAAAAAAAGTGTGGCAACAACAAACATGCCCGATTTTGACCATTTGAGAAAGTTTGGGAAAACTTCAGATCCCCACCCCTTCACATACACACACACACACACACACACACACACACACACACACACACACACACCCCGACAAACTCAATCCTGATCCAGGAAATATCTCATCAGAATATTGGAGCTGACATAGGAGGCAGCCGCAGAGGAGCGATTCCCACACACACACATGCGCGCACACACACGCACGCGTTCACACACACGTTCACACACTCCTCCCAGAGCTTCAAAGCTTCGTCCTGGGGCCCGTGATGGGTTTCCCCCGTGATGGAGTGTGACACTCCACAAACACACACACACACACACACACACACACACACACACACACACACACACACACACACACACACACACACACACACACACACACACACAGACACACACACAGCTCTCCTGGTCTGGCTCTGCTGGTCTTGGATCAGAACCAATTCCAAGTCTACTTGGTGGTTTGGTTTTCGGATCAGGCCCTGTATCTCTGAAGAGTGTGTGTGTGTGTGTGTGTGTGTGTGTGTGTGCGTGTGTGTGTGTTTGTGTGTGTGTGTGTCTGTGTCTGTGTCTGTGTCCACAGTGGAATGATGTAATGTTCCTCCATGCCACCACCTGCCATCTCTGTCTGTCTGTCTGTCTGTCTGTTTGTCTCTAATTCTATTCTATTTCATCTATCTTCATTTATTTTAGATTTTCTCTTCATTTTCTCTCTCTCTCTCTCTCTCTCTATCTCTATCTCTCTCTTTCTCTTAGTAAGACACAAGACGTCACCTGTGCTCTATACTCAGCCCAGCTCACGACTCGGAGCCAGAACTGGGTTCTGTCATTTGTCTTGTGGTTTGGTGTCTGGATATTTGTCTTACTCGCCGTCCAACATCAACACAGGCTCTAAATATACCTTCAGAGCTGCCTCCACAAAGTGCACTTCCTGAGAGTGGAGAGAGGGAGGAAGATGAAATGAGAGACGAGATTGGGGCTTGCGGCTTGGAAGGGAAGGGACGATCGCACAGGGGGAAAGGGAGTGAGTCGAGTCATGGTTGGGGTTGGGGTGCGCTGCCGCGGAAAAAGGAAAGAAACGAGGGAATGAGACGGAGGAGGAGAGCAACAGAGAAAAACGTGGGATCAGATCTGTTGTGACGTTTATTAATTCATCACAGTCTGCGTAGCCAGCGTGACAGGACGGTTTGATTGTTATTATTCTTATTTATTTTTATTTATTTGTTTATTTATTTATTTGTGTTATGTTTTCCTATACATTTTTATTTTATTTTTTATCCGTATGTTTATAATTATTTTTATTTACGTTGACATTTCTTTTTAATTCCAATTTATTTAAACGAAAAATTCTCTTCAAATCAAGTTATTTCCCATCTGTGTGAAACTCAAAGTTTGCCCTTTGTTTTTCCATTACAGGAGTAAAAGAATAAAATAAAATAAAATAAAATAAAATACAACTTTAACTACGCATCATCTTGACCAGCTGGACCTTCATCAACCTGATGAGTTAATTTATGGCTCCGGCTCTCGACCCTATTAGCGTGGGGAAAACGATTGAGAAAACTTTTACGTCGCTCGGAAACATCTTCCGCGAAGCCACAATGCTCTATGGGTGTGTAGGGAAAGAAACAGTGTACGTCCTGTGCTTAGCCGTGTTTTATAACCGCAGCAGCGGTCGCGTGATAGATGGCGTCCGATCATTCGGAACCATTTCCAAACCTGTGACTAACCATAAATAACAAACAAAAGCCAAGGCCTCCCAGCGGCATTGACGCCGGCTCGCCCCAATGAAAAATTGCCAGCCGGATAGGAGATGACCTCCAGTTTATGGCCTCAAACTTGTTGATCCCGAGCGATTGATTGTCCTGCGGTGAGAGAGAGAGAGAGAGAGAGAGAGCGCCCTCCGCTCCCGAACCCCCCTCCGACACCAACTCAGCGAGAACCAGATCAATTCTCCCCGCCATTCTGCCGCGAGAGGGCACATCATCGGCGGGAAGGCCCCGGCATCGGCTTTGGCTTTGGCTTTGGCTTTTTTTTTTTTTTTTTTTTTATGGCCTAGAATTCCATACACTCGGCCTAATATTCTGGGTGGCAGGAGTCCGGTGATTAAAGTGAATAAAAAAAGGGAGCAGCGGCCGCTAAAAGGCGATGATTTAGTGAGCTGTCGCCCCAGTTCAGGCGGGGCAACAAGTTCAGGTCCCGGCAGGAGGTGCTGTAATGAAAATGAAACAAGGAACCAAGACATTGGCGGAGGGAGTAAGGGCGGGGGGGGGGGTTCTGAGCGGGGAAGGAGGCGCTGGAGGGGTTGTGGACGTAGGATACCTCTCACGGAGGTGGACGTGCCTCCGGCGCTGGCGTACGTGCGGTCTCTCCAACGCCAGCGTTTCCGGGACTGCCTTCGCCGCCCCCAGAAACCCCCCCCCCCGTCAGAAAGGTTGGTGGTGCCGCCGAATCCCTGGCCCTCCGCTCGCCCCCCCCCTGACCTTGCAGAGACCCCAACCCTTGACCCAATCATTCCCAGGCTCACAGGATTCATCTGTCGGAGGCCGGGCCGGGGGTAGGTTCAATGTCTCCGAGCACCAGCCGGCTATAAAAGACACATCCTGATGGACCTTCCTCTGTTGTTTTTTATTAGCCACGTCTTCCCCTCCTTCTACCCCCCCCCCCCCCCCCTCCTCCCCCTGCTCCGTACCCCGTACTGACCTCCGCAGCCGCGCCCACGGCGGCCTTGGCGCTGGCCCTTGGCTAACCCTGCGTAGCCAAGGTTCAGGGTCAGGGCAGCAGACTCGCAGCCAATTGGGCGTCCGCCAAGAGGAACCCGCGGAGGCCATTCGCGGCAGGACAGACGTAGGAGACCCGGGGACTCTTGTTCTGATGTTCCCGGAGGCGTCGCCGGGAGGGACGGCCCACGGCGCGTTTATGACATCATAAACTCGCCCGCCGGGGGGGGGGGGGGAGGGGGGAGCAGCGGCTCGCACACCGGTACTGAGAATGACGTCAATGCTTTTTTAATTTTTTTTTTTTCGAGATGTCACCATAAAGAACGAGGGAGCGATTGGAGCCTTTGACACCATCGTCAAAGGGCGAGGAAGGGGGGGGGGGGGGGGGCGGCGATGATGCCGTTTCCAGCCGTGGCTTCTGAGTTCGCGGGGAATCAATCTGCCCGGTCTGTTCAAACCCATTACTGTTTCCCTTTCCCGTACCAGCGCTTCATCACCGCCTCCCCTTTTGATGTTTATTTCATGATTTTTCATTTTGCTCAAAGGGACTTCAAGTCGAGCAACATTTTGACCAAATGGCCAAACAATAGTCAAAGCAGAGCAGGGTTTGAAGGCTGGGAACCTTGTTGTCATGGGCACAGCTGTGGGAAAGCTTCACAAAGAGGTCTTGGAAAAAAAAAATATATATATATATATATATATACTTTATATAAAAGAGAAAGACAGGACTGAAAGTTAACAGTACATATTGGTGGTTTACTCTAAAACTACATGATCTGTCTGTCTGTCTGTCTGTCTGTCTGTCTGTCCATCTATTCATCCGTCCATCTCTATTTTTTCTGGTTTCTGAAGCTTTGCGCGGCATAAAAAGCAGAGACAGGACACTTTGACACACACACACACACACACACACACACACACACACACACACACACACACACACACACACACACACACACAGATTGCAGCCCTTGAGTTTGGATCTTATTTTGGTTTCCTGAGGACAACAAGCCCGTTCCACGTTTGTGTCTGTTTCTACAAGTGTCCTTATTTCCCTATCTCCTTATCTCCCTATCGCCTTATCTCCTTATTTCCTTATTTCCTTCACAACCCGCAGCCACAGCCACAGCAATAAATCAAAGCTCAGAGGTGTCCCCACGCCGCAGTAGAAACAGCACAACAATACAAACAGTAACGCCCCGAAAAAGCCTTCCTTCCCTTCCTGAGCGCGGCCGTTTGGAACAACACGCTAGCTTCTCCTCTGATGGCTTTATCTTTCAAGCCGCTCATTTTTACAGCTCGCTGTCCTCCACTCCGCCGGTGTCACCGAGTCATAAGCACACTGCTCCCGCCTCTGATATATGGCTCCGCACGGTGATGTCAGCCAAAAAACACTTCCAATAATTGCCGTGATGAATACGTTCAACCTTCTCAAAACCTTCCCTTTCTCCATCAAGACGCACATCTCGGGCGAGGTTCCATCCATCAGCCCCGTCTCCGGTCTCATTCCTTTTGACTGATATACGGTGATATACGGCCATACCGGCCCGACGCTTCAATGCATGCTTTCACATTGAAAGTATATCTATATATATATACTGTATATTAAATAAACGTGGATTGGAGTAAAAGGCAGAGCAGGTGAAAAATGTATACTTAATATATTTAGTATA
>NC_137198.1:10391379-10411379 GCF_960531495.2 Zeus faber
GAAAGAAAGAAAGAAAGAAGATACGATGAGATGAACACTTTAGTAATCCGCAATCCTCCCCATTCTGATATTTATTATACCAACATAACTTCCACTAATATCATTCATAAGCTCGATTATGAATCGACATGAAAATGTTTTATTTAGTTAAACTTTTACAGTATGTTTTTTTGGTTTTCTCAACTTCAGATTTACACCTTCATTTGTCAATCTAAAAATCTGAACACTAACAATAACAATAGCCCTGCAGGCTGGACCCCCAATAATAATAATAATAATAATAATAATAATAATAATAATAATAATAATAATAATAATAATAATAACAATAAAATAATAATAATAATTAGTATTATAATAATAACACAAATATTTTTTTAATATTATTACTATTATCATCATTATTATTATTATTAATAATAATAACAATAATAATAATAATAATAACAATAGTAGTAGTAGTTGTATATAATATAATATAAAGAAAAATACTTAAACCGAAGAGCAAAGAAAGAAAGATAGAAAGAAAGAAAGAAAGAAAGAAAGAAAGAAAGAAAGACAGACAGACAGACAGACAGACAAGTCTTTAGTATCAAACAATAGTTTGACATTTGATTCTGGGTTTGTTTTGTCGCCGTGGAAACCAGAGCTGTGGTCGCTCTCTGCTCAGTGTTCTACACCTGAAAGCAGAGGAGCCTGTGGTGGTCTCCTGCTCGGTTTGGAGCTGCTACTCACTGCTTCATCCCTGCCTCCGGGCAAATATCCTCATGATCCCCATCCACACCCGTCTTTCTTTCATTCCGTCTTTTCCCTCTGTCCTTCTCTCCCGCTCATTTTTTCTCTCTCTCCATCCCTCTGTTCCTCCATCTCCTCGTCCCCTCAGGGCAGCAGGTTCAGGTTGAAGTCTACTGCAGCGATCACAGTCCATAACCTTTATTGTGGACAGGCGTGCCACATGGGGCCACACCTTGCCCGAGGATAGGTCCATCCATGCTGGGGGCAACGAAGGATACGGGGGCCGGGGGGCTCGGGGCCGGGGGCTAGGTCCAGCGCCGTGGTGGGCGGGGGGTTTGGCCCACCACACGCCAGAAGTGGAGCAGCGGCAGAGGGCTGGGACGAGCAAGTGAACCTGAAGGCCGAGGCAGGGGGAAGGGGCTAGTGAGCGGGGCTAGAGGGGGCTAGTGGGGTCTAGGGGAGGGCTAGTGGGGGCCAGGGGGGAGGCTAGGGGGGCCGGAAAACCGAGCCAGGAGGAGACGGAAAGGGTCGGTTCCAGTGACAGGGGTCTGCATGCTCCAGCTGAGGCTTTACTGATCCATGTAAGAGTGGAGCTGACAGATGAGAGAGCAGCACCACCCCTAATGACGGCGGCCATGGCGGTGGGGTGGGGGCGGGGTGGGGGGAGAAGTGTGCTCTGGAGGGGGTGAGATAGATAATCACGCTGTGGCCCTCCGTGTGTTAAGCTATTGTTCAGCGAGAACTTCTGCATCAAAAAGAATAAGAAATAGAAAATTGGAGGCCTTGCAGCGCCTTGTGGGCATCCATAGTCCAACCACAACAAAGAAACGGGGACTCGATTACGTTGTTAACATATTAATATATAACATGATGAGGACAGAATGAAAAATAGATAGAATGCTTAATTTTGGCATGCATGTAGACACAGTCACCAGCAGCGTGGCCTGTTTAAATCCACTCGGCTTCACAGCGGGCGCGGACTGTGCTCTTCCATCACTCCTCCGAGCCACCACACGCTGGCACACTCGGTCATGGGAACTATGGAAATTTGGAATGCGTGCGTGTGTGCATTTGTAATTGCGATGACCATTTGTGCATGTGAGATGTGCATGTGTGAGCACAAATCTTGTGCGCGTGCGTGCGCGCGCGCCGATTGACTCAGCGCACGTGTTCCTTGCCGTGTGGCAAAGCTCCATCTGCTTGGCTGACTGCTCTGCCCTGGCGGTGCCGGCCCTATTCCATCCCATCGCTTCCTTCCACGGGGGGAGGAGGAGGAGGCGGAGGCGGAGGCGGAGGAGGAGCGGGGAGTGTGTGTGGGCGATGAGGGGAAAGGAATGGTGGAGGTGGGGGGAGAGTACACAAAAAGTCACCCTGAATCTGCCAGCTGATTAATCAAGGGTGATTTGGCGGCGGGTGCAGCCTACCCGCTCCTTCCTGGCCAGTCCCTGTGTATTTATTTAGAGTAACCCGTGGCCGGTCACGCCTGACCTCAAACCATCAGGAGCAGCCACGGTTGCACCCAAGCATAAACAAAAAAAATGCGTAATGAAGGTAAGAGGACAGAGGACGGGGTGGTGGAAGGGGGAAGACGGCGGGGGAGGGAGGGAGGGAGGGAGGGAGGGAGGGAGCTCATTCTTTCCTCGGAGATAGGGATCTGCAGCTTCATGGCAGGGTTCATGGGTCCAGACGCGGAGCTGCGTGGTGGTGTTTACATCTCGTCTGACATGAGGAGGGAGTGTGTTGACCTCTGTGGGAGCAGCGCGGCTCCATCCATCTTCCAGGATGACGGCGTTCCTGCCTGGGGAGGCGCGGAGCCGCCCGCGAGGCTCCGTGCTCCCGGAGGCACGTTTAAACCACGTTCTGGGGCGTCGCGGTGAAAATGGTGTTTTTTTTTAATTTTTGTTCGATGTTAATGTTTTAAGAGTTTTTAAAAGTTTCACTTCCTTCCGCTTGTCATATACGCTAGGCAAGGCACATTTCAGACACAATGGCAATTCAGAGTGCTTTACATAAGACATAAACAGCATTTGATCAAAATAAACATCTGACTCAATTTTAGTTCTGGGTGTTCAATTTAGAATGTGACAATGAAGGAGCACAGTCGTTCCTCAGTGAATGATTTCCAACGATTATTCCTGCTCCCAAATAATCATTATTGGTCTTATTATTATTCAATTCTCAAATAACCATAAAAAAATACCTATACAGGTATATTCCAGCGGAGGATTAAAATCCAGTAGAAACAAAAGTAAAAAGGGTAGTAAAAAATATATAACGTCCCAATCTATTCACTTTGTAGAAATGCTCGAGTGTGACACAGAATCTTCTTTTTCCGTCCTGTTTTACACACACACACATTCACACACACATCGAAAACGTCCCAGTTTATAGAGGGATTAAAAGCATCAAGGTTGATCAATTTCATCATCTAAGCAGAGATTTGAGGAGCAGTGTGAGCAGCGGTGAAAAACGAAAGCTGGAGGCTCTGTGGAGATCTATTGATCGAACATGAAGGTTACCAGCCAGGAGTGTGCGCGCATGGGCTCTCAAGGCTGCGCAACAGCGCTGCTCCCACGTGGCTCCAGGAGGCCCCCACGTTCTGTCTTTAGAGCACAAAACACAGGAAATAACAAAAGCAGCGGATGGCAGAGAGGAAGTACAAGGTCCCAATAAGGCTGAGGATGCGTGTTTGGGCAAAGCACAAGAGCGGGACTAGGTCAGCGTTACGGAACAAACCCAGAGACCTGCTGCATGGAAACTACCAGCTTAAAATAAGTAACAACTCTGAAAGGAAAGGTTCCATTGTGTTTAAAACGTTGGTTCAGAACCTCGCTGAACAGCTTTACTGTTGTGAAACTTACCACTCCGCTGCAGCTTCCCACTCTGCTTAAACGCATCCCGGTGGGGCGTGCGTTGAAGCCTTTTCAAAAAGTTATTTTCGCAAACGAGAAGGAAAATGCAAACCCTGCGTTCCCGCCAGGTTATTCAGGGTTAAATGGGCTCTTTTGCACTCGCACAAATAAGCCTTTTTAGCTACATCCGCCAACATAAGAGACTAGAAACGGGAAGTTGCGTCGCTTTCAACCGGCGACCCGCTGTAGCCAACATTACTCTGGAGATGTACTGCGGCAATTACAAAAAAGAATACCAAATAAAATGGGTGATGGCCGTTGCTTTAGTTTCCCATTTACAGAAAGGATTTTTTCTTTTAGGCTTAAACCTTTGCCCCATTGGACTGCATTCACGCACAGTGAGAAGCTGCAGCAGAGTGGTAGGTTTCTCAGTAGCAAAGGGTTCGATGAGGTTGTTCTATGAATAAATAGTGGAAATCAACAATTTATTCGGACTTGGGTTGCAAAATAGCAAATCTATCCTTCAAGATTTGTGCTGTAAAACTTAGATAAGCTGACATCCACTCATGACGTCTTTTAAATTTGCATTATCAAAGTCATTCCAAAGGCATGGAGGAAAAAGAGGAGCGCTGTGAAAGGGGGTGGGTGTCTGTTAAAATGCTTGTTTAGCCCCGTCTCGTCCTCCACCTGTGCTCCCCCCTTTCCCCTGGTGCTTCTAGTCTGCATGACACGTGGCAATTGGTCAACACGTGCAGACTGGCGCTCCCGGTGAACAGGTGGGTGCAGGCAACACACCACCTGGCGCCGGGGATGGAGAGATGGCGCTAGAGGAGGAGAAAGAGAGAGAGAGAGAGAGAGAGAGAGAGAGAGGGCGGGAGAGAGAGGGAGAAAGATAGAAGGGGAGAGGGCGAGAGAGACAGGGGGGGGGGGCAAGCCTCCCAGCTCAGCGTGTTGTTGGGTTCTGACCCGCCAAAAGCACTCGGTCATACCAAACAACCCCCAGCTTCCACATTTTCCCCCGTCGGCCATCTTCTGGGTGAAGCTCTACGGCAGCTGCGGCTGACAGGAGCGGGAGGAGGTCCGTCTCCCGCGGAGGGACACGGAGGAGGCCGGACGAGGAGGACGAGGAGGGGAGGACGAACGGGGAAGGGGGGGGGAAACACGGCGCTAAACAACGGCACCTTTGGTCCGGCATCTGTCGGAGCCCGGAGTCCTGCGGCGTGACGGCTCGGGAGGCGCGCCCCGCCGCGCACGTCGAGTCGTTCCCAGATGGTTCCGCCTCTCGTTCTCGACGCCGCCTACCCTCCCGTCCGCATCCCGCCCCCTTTTTCTTCCCCCCCTCTCCGCTGTGTTCCCGGCAGAAGGGCGGAGGCGCGACTTTGGGAACGTGGCAAACAAACATTTTGGGGATGGCGGCGCGGTGACCAGTCCAGTGAATGATTTGAACATAATCAAATCTGCAAAACGGGTGCAGCCGGGTCCGTGCCGCTTAAAAAAACACGGTCAATGGGTTGGTGTGTGACTGAAAGCTCTCATGTGAATACCCTACATGTTAGTTGACAATACAGTGGCGGGTGTCTTGCTTCAACGTTTTCAACATTCCATTCATGGAAATGACGCCAACACTACCCCACGCCGCAAATTTTCCCGATTTTCTTTTTCGGTTTGTCTGTGTAACGGGGCGATCGAGTCTCACACCAAGGGAGATGCGAAAAGGGGCCCAAACCACAGACCCATGTTCCAACGCCATCTCTTTGTTGACCTACACACCGGTTCCGCCGCAGATGGACACGTCCGCGCCGCATCCGAAAACCGACGCCGGAGATTCCGTCCCAAGCGGGGTATTTTCAGCGTCGGGAAAACGGGGGCCCCGAGAATAATGATTAACCTTCCCGGGGGTAGAACTTCCAACATAATTATGAAGCAGGCGGGACGGAGGAGAGAAAGAAATATCCCCATCAAAGCAAACGCTTCTGACAGTTCCTCAACGTTTATTTCTTTATTTTTCTCCGCAGGGCCGCGCGACAAGACGGTTTTGGATTTTTCTTTCAGGCGCGCTTGACAGATGTACGATAGAGAGAGAGAGAGAGAGAGAGAGAGAGAGAAATAAATATATATGTATATCAAAAAAAAAAAAATGCATTATGAATTTCACAATGTTGATAGACAATATTCATGGTGTGCAAAGTGGGAGCAGGCGGGCGGGCGGGCAGCCCCGGCTGGCTGGCGGGCGAGAGAGAGAGGGAGGGAGGGAGGGAGAGAGAGAGAGAGAGAGAGAGAGAGAGAGAGAGAGCAACCTTAACCTTGAGCTTTTACCGTCGCCGCTTGACACCTCCGAAAACATGTTCTTTTCTTCTGCGAGTGCGGGTTGTCAGCAGTACTGTCACTGGTGAGTAGAGGCGACGTTAAGTAAAGAAGGACACATGTGGCTTGGAGAGGGGAGGGTGTGTGTGTGTGTGTTTGTGTGTGTGTGTGTGTGTGTGTGTCGGGGGGGGGGGGGGTCTCTGTAAAGTCACTCACAGAGTTCCTGTCATGGTTAAGTAGACAGGTGCTTACCGTTAACACCCCCTAATATCTTTATGCATATTTATGAAGCCCCCTCCCCCTCCCTCTTCTAATACGTTGCTCGTTAATGTCACAGCTGCCAAATATTGACTATGAGTATCTTAAAAAAAGAAAAAGCGCATAAATAAAACAGCTTTTTAAAGATTCTGACCCGCTTAAATACATCGCTTTCCCGTCACTTTGATCAGGAAGCTTTTCATTATTTAAGCCTCCGAGCCTCTTTATTCTCTGTCACCTCATCCACCACAAATATAGAATATATCTTTATTTAGAGCCTCCACCTATCCCTTCATCTGCCGGAGCCAAACTTAATCCTCTCTCTCCCCCTCTCTCTCTCTCTCTCTCCCCCTCTCTCTCTCTCTCTCTCTCTCTCTCCCCCCCTCTCTCTCTCCCCCTCCCTCTTTCTCCCTCTCTCTCTCTCTCTCTCTCCCTCTCTCTTCCTCCCTCTCTCCCTCTCTCTTCCTCCCTCTCTCTCGCTCCCACTCTCTCTCTCCGTCCAGCGTCACGATGGGAAAAGTTGGGAACTTGCTGCCGCCGCATGCGTCTCGTCAGTGACAGGGGAAGGAAATGGCATTACGCTCTCTGAGGATTTGTGCGCTGATTGCTCCTAATTCTCTCTCTCCTTCTCATTCCCATGAAAACTTGGCCAGGGGTCGCGTGCGGGGGGCGCGGCGCTGGATGACTTTTTTGGGGGAGACGTGGATGGAACCAGACAAGTTCCTGCTTGTACTCTACTGTACTGTACTGTACTTGTACTGTTCTGTACTTGTACTGTACTGCTCTGTACTGTACTGTTCCATATTTTACTTGTACTGTTCTGTACTCGTATTGTACTGTTCTGTACTGTACTGTACTGTACTGCATGGTACTGTTCTGTTCTGTACTGCACTATACTGTACTTAACTGCACTATACTGTACTGAACTATACCGTACTTTACTGCACTATACTGTACTATACTGTACTGCACTATACTGTACTACATTTTACTGCACTATACTGTACTATACTGTGCTGCACTATACGGTACTGTTCTGTACTGCACTATACTGTACTATACTGTACTTGTATTGTACGGTACTGTACTGTACTGTACTGTACTGTACTATACTGTACTTGTACTGTACTGTCCTGTACTGTCCTGGACTGGGCCCGGTTTGGAGGGACTGGCTGGACTCTCCTCATCCTCCGGCGATGGAAGTCAACACTCGTTTGAATGCATCTTAACATCTAATTACACTGGGAGTTCTTTACATTTATTTACTTTCAAGGTGAGGCTTGAGGAAGAGTGAAGAGCGGCCTGTCTGCCTACTTCAGCATTTCAGATAACAACTGGTCAAACGTTGGGTTTTCATCACGGGCGAGAGGATTTCAACCTGCAGAATAGTTTGTTGAATTTGAAGCTAAACAAGCGCTGTCTTCAACGCGTCAGCGCGGTGTTCGGCCACACCGAGTGACGGCTCACACGGTATATGTTTACCTGCACTTGTGCCGTTTGCCTATTTCTTTGATTTTGATGCTTTGACACAGCACCGATGCGGTCATTTGGCAGGAGCGGCGGGACTCTAACTCAACTCAAATTAATTTCAAAAAATGCTCAACTTTGGGAAAGCTTTCCGGGGCCTATCGTTTAGCGGAGAGTCATTGTATTATAGATTCTAATCTCACATTGATTGTTTATTGAAAGCAGATGAAGTGGCCATTCAATACGGGTCGTAGCATAATAAGAATTCAGCATTTGTGCACCGTGTAGCTATTGAGAGGCGGCAAAATGAGAACATAGATCTGGACGGAGAACAACAATGACCTGCGTGTCGCGGGCTCTCAGAAAGCTGGGAACCGAACCGAAAAGGGCACCTGAAGTGCAGGGGGACTCTGGAGGGACTTGGGGTTGCTCGGGTCGTCCCTTCCTGCCTCCGAGGGTAAACAAATTAGCCCACGCGGAGGTCTCCACCGGCGGCGGGCGGCGGCGGGCAGGGTCAGGGGTCGATCCAGACACAGGAAGGCGTGACGTGACAGGCTCAGGCCACTCGGCAATCCCCCCCCGCCTTCCCTGAGGAACAGATGTTACCGTAGTGGCGATGTGATTATCGCCACGGCAACCACAGAACAGGAGCGGCCCTTTGTATGGATGCTGGTAATTACCCAGGATCCCCCGGGACGGAGATGACACGCTCCCGCCACTTCGGGAGATCACAGGGGCGTAATTAAAGCTGCAGTAACAGTTGTTAATAGGGCAGCGGATAAAGGTAGAGGAGGAGGGAGGAGGGGCTGGGAGGAAGGAGAAAGCTCGGGGGAGGGGGGTGAGGGTGGGTGGAGAGAGGTGGAGAGGGGGTAATGACTCTCTCTCTCTCTCTCCCCTCTTCCCCGACACTTTTCTATTGTTTGTTTTGCATGCTGTGACCTTCCTGTAAGGCAGCGGGTGCATCCCAATGAAGGACAGTGGAGGCCAGCTCACGCTCGCGCAATATATTGTAATGATGCTGTAATAACAGAGTAATCATATATTGTATGATTGTATGATATACAGTATATCCCTCTATATCCATCTATATTTATATTTTATACTCAGTCAATACAATGAACCCATGCTGCCAACTTTAAACTGAACATATCCTATGAAATTTGTATATTCTGTTCTATTTTTGTGTATTTGATATTCTACTCTATTTTTGCATGCTTGGCTGTCTTTGTTTTTTATTTTGGCTATTTTCTTTGTATATATATTTTTCAGACTTTTAAGCTTGTTTATGCCAATTGTCTGCACAGCGATGCACGCACCAATCTTTACCCTGTCAGATTCCTCATATACGAGAATGTACTAATGAATGAAGGGATTCTGATCCTGTTTGACCGCGAGAACAACGCACGTTTACCCTCCGCAAATTTGGAGAAAAGAATCGGCGTGAAGGTATGAAAAAATGAAATGACCGAATTTAAAGAAAGATGAGCCCATGTTTTTTTGCTAATTAACAAAGGGTAAAGTTATGAACATTCAAGAACAAAGGACACACATGTTTTGGACTGTAAGCCATTGGAATAAAATAAAAAAAAACCTGTATTTATATCACAGATGAAAAAGCTTAAAAAACAGACTCTAACTTATAATAGAAAAGCAAAGTGCACATTCTCAGAAGCCGTGACAGGAGGCTGAAACGTCTCTAAGTGCCAAAAGACGTGCACGCCGGTGGCAGGTAGTTTTTTTGTCGTCTTGCTTTGAGGACGTGCGCTGCAGAGAGCCACGCCGCCGAGCTCTTAAAAGCAGAGCCGGGGTGTCAGGCCACATCACCGCCTCCTTTTAGGACACAAAACCCTCTGACAGCGGCAAAATGCCTCCTCGCCGCTTTATGCACTATGGTCGTTTCTTTCCAAATGACCACATTCTCTCTCTCCCTCCCTCTCTCTCTCTCTACCTTGACAGGCCACAACGACTCCTCATTTCTGAAAGAGAAAAGCTAGACGGAAAAAGCCAAAATACATGTTGCGCTAAGAGGCCGGTGTGCGTACTTTGTGGAACTTAAAAGGTTTTGAGGGTGTTTTCATTGCTAAGCTGTCGTCTGTGCAGCACGTCAAAGGCCTAACAAGGCTGGGATTGCACCGATGGATGGATGCAAAGTGAGGGATTTCCAACACCACCCACTACTACTACTACTGTGTAAGTGCAACCATTTATATACAAATGGAATGTTTATAACTTTTATCGACCCACTACACCGAAAAATAAATATTCTGAAAAGGCTGACTTCCAATGAAGACCCGTGGCACAAAGCGACATGAAGGCCATGTCCAGTGTCTCAGGAATATACCCCGAAGGCGGCGATTCACGCCGCCGAACAAATCCCACGAAGACGCGACCGCGTCGCCGGCGCGGCGCGCTATATTTCTGGCGACGCAGCCTGGAAAGGCCTCCGAGAGACGGGCGGAGCGGAGGAAAAGATGATGGAGACGAGAGAGGGAGAGAGGGGAGGCGGAGAGGAGCCGGTGACTGCGGCGACGCCCGACTTTGCCAATCAGGTCCGTCGCGCGCGGCGGAGGGCGAGCTCCCACGGCGAATTAGTCACGCCGAGCTTGACACAGAATACCCATCCAGATAAATTGCGGGGCTGTGGCAGGACATATTTTTGGCATTAACTCACTGACCCAAAAAAGTGATGTCCGCAAAAGTTAAGACCCCAGGGAGGGAGTGGGGGAGTGAGTGGAAGTGGGCATTTCCTCTACAGAATGAGACCCTTAATCTATGGCTGTGGTCCAGCTCGCGGAGACTAGAGCTGTGATTCTCAGCCTTTTTAATATCAAGGACAGAATGGGCCACAGACGCCCATTTGATGGGACTTTGTCTCTGGGACCCCAATATAAGAAGATGTGTCATTGTTAGATACAACCGAGCTGGAACTTTCATACCTGTTTCTACTATAGTTAGAGGAAGATAATAGTGAAACTAGGATCAAAACGGTCATTATTGTACGTTCACTAATTCACACTAACGCTAAAAAATGAAATTATTGTTACGTTTATATATAAATGGTTTTGCTGGGGAGTTCTGGAACCTTTTAAAGGACCCCCGGGGGTCCCCAGACCCCACGTTGAGAACCGCCGCGCAAGAGAAAACCTGTCCAATGGCAAATCATACCAAGGGTGTAATGACTGCAATAAAAACCCTTTTCTGTTGTTTTTTTTTTCCACCATTTTACCTGACTACTTTTTTTTATTTACAAGGACCACCACTGATGTCGTTGGTGGGCGTGTAGCGCCTTCTAGTCTTCTTCTTTGTTTGCTTTCTTTGTCTTTCCTCTCTCTTCGCAGCGCTGTGCGCGTGAAACATTCACGCAGTGCAAATGTCCGCATGCTCCCTGTTGTTTGGAGCGTTGTGCAGACAACGTTTCATGACTTATTCACTCAATTTCCCCTCACTCAGGACTTCAATATTTAATGGCAATGGAAGCAGCAATGGAGTTTTCACACGGCCTAATAAAGGATGTGGCCAGTGTTTGTGTGTGTGTGTGTGTATGTGTGTGTGTGTGTGTGTATGTGTGTGTGTGTGTGTGTGTGTGTGTGTGTGTGTGTGTGTGTGTGTGTGTGTGTGTGTGTGTACATGCGCAAACATAAAATAACAAAGCATACAAATACACATGAAATCACTACATCTTTATTTCAGTGTTTGCGTATCTGTGTCAATGTGAAAGCGTTCCTGTGTGGCTTTATGTGTGTGTGAATGTGATGTAGTGTGTGTGTGTGTGTGTGTGTGTGTGTGTGTGTGTGTGTGTGTCTGTCTGGTCTATTGTACAAACAACAATACTGTATCTATGTGTAGTGGAGTCTTCAAAAGATGAAATAAATGCAATAAAATAAAATAAAAAGAATAAAATAAAATAATAAACAAGCTAACCAACTAAAATATATTAAATGAAATAAAAAGGGAATAAAGAAAAAAAATGGAAAAAAAATGGCCCCATCAATATTTATTATTATTAGTTTTATTATTATAATAAGATATGTTGTAAAAATGCATAATATGCATTTTTTATGGATTATACCCATATAAATATGAGAATAAATGGTTTTCTTTACCTCCATGTGTTTTTTTTTCCCAGCCGATGCTTCGTAATTGCTACCCTATCAGAATTTGATCTGGTTCTGGGAACGGCCCCGTAAATCGATTGGAATAACCTCATCCATTTAAAGGGTAGCCATGACTGAATTAACATAGCGTGTTAGCTGATTAGCTGCCGATCGGCCCCGTGCTGTCGCTGTATCAATTCCACCGTTAACGCTCATCAAATCTAATCCCGGCTGGAAACCCCCCACGCCCCGCCGGCCGTCATATCCCATCGCCGGCTCGCGCCTAAACTGATTTGGCAACCCTTTGTCTCCTCTAATCTCAGTGCGATCGATGGAAATGTTCGCCCTTGATCTGACACGGGGGCCCGGCTGATCAATATCATATTGATCAATAAGTGGTATTGGATGCACTGGGAGGTCAGGCGGACCTGCTGGAGCTGGAGGCTAATCTGATTGAGTTGCCCACAGGCAGTGAAATGGAGGCTAAGCGGTGTTAAAGGAGTGACCCGGCCTGGAGGGACAGAGAGCGCAGGGAGGGAGCCCGGACGTCAACAGGAGGGAAGGGAGGGACGGCCGTTTCAAACGCTGGATAAATCTTTGAGATCTAATTTTCAAAGACCGGGGAGGAAATTAGCTCGCGAATTTCATTTGGCGACCCCATTCAAATCCCCCGCGACCCACTTGTGGGTTTCGCAAACATAGACTTTGAAAAACTTTGAATTTTTCAACGCCTAACCCGCTCCCTCACTATATGAATTGCAACAATGTTATTACGCTCTCTTTTTTTTTTTTTTTTTTACCAATTCCCCTCTTGATGAATTGTCTTGTGAAATTTATAATCTCTTTCTTACATACATAAATGTGTGAGTAGTTCAAAGACGGAATAATCATTGTAGCCCGTGAGGATTCCACACGACACCCTGCGAAAACAGAAAGACCCGGTGAATAATAAAATAGAGGGAAAAAGGGGCTAAAGAGGAGAAAGAGATAAAGGTATAGGAAGACAGAAAGAGAGCGAGCGGTGCGGTTGTGCGAGGAGTCTGGGGCTACGGATGACCTTTTCGGAGGGAAAGGTCCGGGGAACAAGGTAGGCTTTTGTTTATAGGAGGTATTTCTCGGAGCCCTTTTCCCCCAGGTTTCCCCGCGCAGAATGCCAGCTCTCATTAGCGCCCACGTCCTGCCTCAACATCATCATTTCCCGGCCGGACGGACGGTTTGAGGAGATTCCAGGAGCGGTCCCGGAGAGTCCGGGAGGTCCCGGGGAGAATCCAGGAGATTCCAGGAGAGTCCAGGGCAGGTCCATGAGAGTCCAGGGGGTTCTCGGACAGTCCAGGAGAGTCCACGAGGTTATAGGAGGGTCCAGGAGAGTCTGTAATGGTACAGGAGAACCCAGGGGATTCAAGGAGAGTCCATGAGAGTCCATGAGAGTCAAGGGGGGTTCTAGGAGAGTCCAAGATAGTCCAGGAGGCTCTAGGAGTTTACTGGGGGTTCTAGGAGAGTCTGGGTGAGTCAAAGATAGTCCAGGATGCTCTAGCGGTGTACTTGGGGTTCTAGGAGAGTCCAGATAAGTCCAAGATAGTCCAAGAGGCTCTAGGGGTGTACTGGGGGTTTTAGGGGAGTCCAGGACAATCCAAGGTAGTCCAGGAGGCTCTAGGAGTGTACTGGGGATCCTAGGAGAGTCCAGGAGAGTCCAAGACAGTCCAAGACGGTCCAGGAGAATCCAGGAGATTCTAGGAGAGTCCTGGACAATCCATGAGAACCCAGGAGGTTCTTGGAGAGTCCAGGAGAGCCTCCTGAAGGTGGGTGGATGGTCTAGGGCTATAGAACTGTTCATATACGTATACATACTGTGCATATATACAATGTGCATGTGGACGCTGATGGAGCGTCACCTTCATCTCCCCGGATCTCTGCGCATGAGATGGGAAGGGGACGTGGACATTTAAGTGGCAGTTATTTCTAAGAGCCACCAAAAAGATACGCCGCTTGGCAGACGCCGCTTGCTCTTGTTGCTTCTAGTTATTGGTTTATTTTGTGCTCGGGAATCCATCTGGAGAGGAGAGGATGACTGTTAGACTTGTAATTTACTGTCATGGAGTCCTAAAACAAGCAGGAGGAGCGGAGGCTTTGACCTTATTTCACAGAGAACACCCCGCCGCCGCTTCTTCTCTCCGCCGGCAATTTGACTTTAAATTGGAAACTTTGTCACTCGGATGGAAAACAGTGAGATGAGGCTGCCATCGATTGTGCTTTTTGGAGGGGGTTGGATGCATCTTCATCTTCTTCACCTCATCCCGCTTCATCCTCGGTCATTGTCAGACCGGGTCCTGACAGGTTGGATTACAGCGATCGGACGCTGATATTCTACACGAACGCACGCACGCACACCTGGACGCGCACGCACGCACACACGCACACACACACACACACACACACACACACACACACACACACACACACACACACACTCGTGCACACCCCCCCGCTACGCCCCGACTCACCCTGTGCACCAAGCACCTGTCTGAATTACCTTCCCTATCCTCTCCTCTACTCTTCTACTCTATCCCCCTCTCTCCTCTTCTCCTTTCCATTCCTTTCCCCTCGCTTTCCTCTCAACACCTCACCACACCTTTCACCTCCTCCTCTCTTCTTCTCCCTTCCTCTCCTCTCCTCTTCTCTCCAAAGGCAAACTAACACACTGTTCACCTTTTCTATGGAACTGGCTGAACAGAGTTTGGCCAGTTCACCAAGAGGCCGACTTCAGAGAGAGAGAGAGAAAGAGAGAGAGAGAGAGAGAGAGAGACAAAAAGAGAGAAAGAGAGAAAGAGAGAGAGAGTGGGAGTTCATGAATAAGTGAAATGATCTTGGCCGGCAGCCCATATACATTTCAAAGGTTTATACAGATTACAGCAGGAGATGTCTAATCTGTCGGATGCCATTTCCTCCCATTGAGAGAGAAATTTACGCCGGATAAAGTTTTTTTTTTCTTTTTTTTTGGGGGGGGGGCGGATTTCACCGCAAGCATTGAAATAATCTTTATCTTTCTTCATGGCCTCATCATCCTCTCACCAGCAGCACTAGATTGGTGGTTGTCAGAGCTTGGCTTTGCCCCCGCAGCCAAAGCCTGATTGGCTTACGGGCCTTTTGCTGCGACGCTGTAATTCTTTCCATCCCACAAAGCCTTGTAACACTTAGCATGAATGGAGTCATTCTCAGGGAAAAGCCAATTGATGAGAACTTGGCATACGCCGGGATTATTCTTCACAATCAAATCTAACTATTCAACATCCGTGTCCGTATAAAAGTTTGCAAAAAAAAAAAAAAAAAAAAAAAAAAAAAAGACAGACAGATGGGCTGTCTGGCGCAGGTTCCAATTTGACCGGTTCTGAGTGTGTCTGAGCGTCTGCGCTCGCTGGCGAAAGATTCTCAACAAATCAAACATAATCCACACATGCCACTCGTTACGCTCCTCATCTCTCCGCTTAATCAAGGAAACAATACTTTACTTTTTTGCCCCGAGTCTGGAGTCGCGGACGTAGCAGGCAGCCAAACCACCGAAAGATAGGAGTGTACCCCCACCCCCTGGCCCCCCCTAAAAAAATGAAAAATAAATAAAAATGCGCGACGAACCAACACATCCCCGCGGCCTTTGTTTGCGGTATGAAAAGTTTGCCCCTTTGTGGAGATGCGGCCCTTTACGAGCGACTGTAAAAAAAACATCTGTTCAGTTCTCCGACTATTCGTGGGGTTGACTCAGTCGGTGTATCGGCGCTCGGAAGAATGAGCTCGGCTCTGAGCTGTGGATGGAATCCTCATGAGAATAAGTTCCAATTCCGTCAAAATGAGTCATTTAGGAAGACGGCAAAGTGCGAACCAGTCACACTCGATACGAATCACGGCAAATGGCTCCGCCCTCTTTATCACATTCACTTAACCCTGCTTGTCCGTTTGCAGGAGGTCATTCTCTGCACCCGAGTCATTTCAAAGGAGTTGTCCGCCTGCTCTCTGTCCGCCTGTCTGTCCATCCGTCCGCCTGTCTGTTCCTCCACCAGTCCGCCCGTCTGCCTGCCTCGCCATCTGTCCGTCTGTCCGTCCGCCTGTCCGTCTAAACCTGCCCGTCCGTCCGTCTGCCTGCCTGTCTGTCCATCCGCCTGTCGGTCTGCTTGTCTACCCGCCCATCCGTCCATCCACCTGCCTGTCTGTCTCATCAAGTGTTAATGTCTTGCACGGTTTGGACCATGCACCATGGGCCCTAAGGGTGTCTGTTTGTCTGTCCTTATGACTGTCTGCCCGTCTATAGCCGCCCGCTCGTCTCTCTGTCTATCTGCTTGTCTGCCCATCTACCCGTCTACCTGTCTGTCGCTCTGCCTGTCTGTCCTTTCGTCAAACCATCCATCTGTCTATCTCTGTCTTGCTGTCTGCCTGACTGTCTGTCTGTCTGCCCGTCTACATGTCTGTCCGTCCATCTATATACTGTACCTGTCTGTGTCTCTGCCTGTCCATACCTGCATGTCTGTCCATTCATCTGCCATACTGTTCGTCTCGCTGTCTCCCTGTCTGTCCGTCTGACCGTCTGTCTGTCCGTGAATCCGTCCCCCTGTCCGTCGCTCTGCCTGTCTGATCCTTCATCAGTCCGTCCGTTCGTCTGTCTGTCTTGCTGTCTGCCTGCCTTCCCATCTACATGTCTGTCCATCCACCCGTCTACCTATCTGTCTCTCTGCCTGTCTGTCCTTTCATCAGCCCATCCATCTGTCTGTCTCTCTGTCCTTTCGTCAGCCCGTCCACCCGTCTGTCTTCTTGTCTGTCTGCCCGTCTACCCGTCCGGCCGTCCATCCGTCTACCTGTCCGTGTCTCTGCCTGTCTGCCCCGTCATATGCCCATCTGTCTGTCTGTCCCTGTCTTGCTCTCTGCCTTTCTGTCTGTCTTGCTACCCCACCAACGCTACCTTGGCGAGGTTCCCAAATTCCGCCCCCCAGATAATGGGGCAAGATGGAGTGCGTCCGTCCCTCCGTCTGTCCGTCTGCCTGCCTGTCTGCCTGGCTGTCGGCCTGCCTGGCTACCCCACCAACGCTACCTTAATGGTAATGTTGGGAGATGGAGCTTGGCCTGTCCCCCCAGGGCTGTGTGGCCGAGCGTCTGGCATCACAAGACGCCGCCGCCTTCTCATCACCGACGGCTTTAATTCCCAGTGTCAGGCCTCTCAGAAGCGTCTCCCCCGTCGCCGTGACAGCAATCCCGCATTCATAAATTAGCAGAAACATTAACCTTTACACTGATTGTAATGCGTTCCGAGGCAACGCAATTTAACTTCCATTTGTTAATGTCAAGATTTTTGGGTTCAAACGGATACCGAAGGGAGACAAAATGAAAGGAGTCGAGGAGAGGGCGGGGGAGGATTTGACCCCCCCCACCCCCCACCCCCACCACCACCCCCCGAAATGAAATAAAATGTTTTGTCAGGTTTGCGATGACCAATCTGGGATTGTTTTTGAACGCAGGTGGAGTTCGGGTAATTGCAGTCGTGGTCTCATCATGGATGGGGGGAGCGGGGGCGCGCCACGGTGAAGCCGGGATACAGAAATACAAACAAAAAAACAGGATACGGGTTTCAGGGAATGGAGGTTCATCAAAACAGCAACGCAATAAGATAAGATGGGGAAGATAAAACGTGAGTAAAGCCACATGGGGGATTCCGACGTCAATGCCAGACAAGAAAGGAATACGAGGCAAGTACCGTACGGAGGGAAAAAAACCCAGAAATGAAAGTACATACGAACACATCCATCCACGGAGTTAACATGCTAACGATTATCATTATCACTATGCCAACAATAAACCAATCCCAAATGGCAAAACTGCGAGCGTATGAAGTGTTACCGGGGCGGGGAGGAGGAGGAGGCCGGCAGATCGTCACCAGCGGGATGTTGCGTTTAGCGAGCGGAAGCGCGGCGCTAGATCAGCGCCGGCGCTAAGCGGCGTCCATCACGTCGGAGGGAGTCTCGCGTGAGCTCGTAACAGCTTGTCACCATGTAATATTTGTGGCCATTAACCCTAATTGGAGCCAAGCACACAGATGGTGTTGTTTCGCGGGGAAAAGTCTCAAGGCGGAGAACCAAGATGTCATCGCTGCCAGAGATTAGTGATGAGAACCTTTCACCAGAAGGAAAACAACGACGACGACGACGATGACGACGACGACGACGACGACGACGCTCCTTCATTTCCCTCCTCCAAGCCTCTCCTCCGCTTTGCAAGTGGAATTGACAGTAATCGGCCTCTCCCAAGGCCCCCGCCCCCCCCGCCCCTCCGTGATGAGTGAGAGAGCGGGGTCTTTTAGCGGTGGAACAACGGTACTTGGGGCCCCGTATGGCGGCTCCTAAACGCTGCAAGACAGCTGCCGTGTCTGAGGGCTCCTGGACCTGGGCCAGGCCCCCGAAGAGCCTGGAAACCGCCTGGAAAAGGGTTCCAGCGAGAGCAGGAAGAAGCCACTTTCCTTGGAGAAAGTTCCAGATGCAGGACGAGATGTGCGCACATATGTGCACTTAGCATGGGTGTGTGTGTGTGTGTGTGTGTGTGTGTCTGTGTGTGCATACATGTGTGTGTGTGCGTGCACGTGTGTGTATGTGTGTGTCTGTGCCTGCATGTGTGTGCGTATGTATGTGTGTGCGTATGAATGTGTGTGCGTGCGTGCATTTGTGTCTGTGTGTGTGTGTGTGTGTGTTTGTCTGTGCATGCGTGTGTGCGTGTGTATGTGTGTCTGTGCATGTGTGCGTGTGTGTGTGTGTGTGTGTGTGTGTGTGTGTGTGTGTGCAGGCGCATGTATGTGTCTGTGTGCGCATGTGTGTGTCTGTGCATGTGTGCGTGCATGTGCGTGTGTGTGTGTGCAGGATTATTGTACAGTTGTTCTCAAGCGTGGGATGTGACGGTGTCTCTGAGATAAAGAACAAGAACAAAAGCTGAATCTTTCCACAGGTGGAAAGATTCTCTTGATGGAGATATCTCTCCATCAAGAGATATCTCTCCATCTCTTGATGGAGAGATATATTTCAATTTTTTTTGATAGAAATTGCATAAAATCTTCGTGCAGATGTATGCATTGTTGTATCTATTCATATTTTTTTATTTATTTTGTTATATGTTTTGTTATATATAAAACAATATATTATTTATTAAATTATATATTACTATATATTTTGTTCTACTCTATCATAATATTATGAAATGATTATATATGTATTATATGTATTGTATATTTATTTTATGTATCCCTGATTACATATCCTAAATGATTATTATTATTATTATTCAGACAGAAACACGTACAGTACGTTTGCAAGATAGTTTCTCCATTTGTACGTCAGTATCGTTTTCATGATGCCGATCCTTCCCTTCATCTCCTTCCTTTCTTTCATTTTTTTTTAACAAAGGTGTTACCTTTTTTTCACCCAACACACACACACACACACACACACACACACACACACACACACACACACACACACATAAAAAGCCCCAAAGAAAGCGTCCCTGTGTATCATGTATGTTCCATTCAGTTGAAAGGTGGTTGCGTGGCTGCACCGTCTCTTCCTCAGACGCTACCATCACTCACCTCACCTCCATATAAAGCGTGTGTCAGTCAAACCAGGAGGCTTCTTTTCCCCAGACTCGCCCGAGGCCCCAAAACCCTCTCGACAATGCCGCATTGTTCCCCGTCCGGCGAGGCCGACCGCAGCGTAAGGCGATCCCCCCACCCGAAAAAACGCGGTGTGTAAATTCCGTCGTGGCGAGGTGAGCTTTTATGTAACGCTGCGGAACACGGTGACAGCGAGGTGAGAAGTTTCCAATAACTGGTGTTTCGCTGTCGGCGAGGATTAAACTAAACCGAATCTGGAGCCGCTCCATGCCGCCGTGATCTCAGATTACCAAAAAAATAATAAAAAAAATCTGGATCTGGCCCGCGGGGAGGTCTGTGTCATTCATCCATTCACTCATTCATTCATTCATGTAATACATGTTTTTGTCTGAGACATGATTATGATTTACGCTATCAACTACTCGCTCACTCACGCACACATACACACACACACACACACACACACACACACACACACAGTTATACAGGCACATACACATGGATACACAAACACACATACACACACACACACGCACACAAATACTTCTACAGACACAAACACACCTGCATGCCTGCACACACACACACACACACACACACACACACACACACACACACACCCACACACTCAGATCTTTGTCCTCTACTCCACTACAT
>NC_137198.1:10416379-10421692 GCF_960531495.2 Zeus faber
TCTCATCTGCGCTGCTCTCCAGACCAGATGCTGCTGAATTCTTGATGTTTATCAGTGTTCGCATAAACACAAACCGCGGACAGTTTACATTTCTATTACACACCATGTTCTGCGCTCACTCAGAGGAAAACATCGGTTGACAAAAGGACAGAAATAGAAATGGCAGACTGATCGGTCATTGAAAAATAAATGACGTTACTTTAATTTTACCTAAAATGATCACACTGAAATGTGGTATATTATTAATCGATGTTCTCTACATCTTCTACATCTAAAAACCATAATGGATCTATCTATCATCCATATATACTGTATATAAGAACATATAAAGATATATGATGATGAGTTATACGTTATATATATATAATTATAGTGTTCTGTACATATAGTGTACATACATATAGTGTTCTGTACAAAAAACACCAAAGTTAGCCTGACTGCCTGCAGGTGCCACGACGGAAATCTACAAAAAACACAGATGTATGTTTCCGAAACAGATAAATGATGAGACGGAAACAGAAAAAAAAACGACAGAACAACAGAAAACGACCAAAAGCCCACCACTCCGCCGCTTAAAACACAAGAAAGACGAATTAAAAATAGGAAAGCCACCTGGAAACAAGGCAAAGGCAGGTAAGACGGAGACGAAGCTCCGGGATACAAGGACGCAGACATGGGACAGGGAAGGGGGTGGTGGTGGTGGTGGTGGGGGGTGGGGGTGTGGCTGGGGGACCAGTCCTGGTGGCTATTTTGTGGTGTCACTGGTGCCAGACATTCTATCTGGTGGGAGTCGCAGCCTCCATGTGCTCGGATGCCGCGGTGTCCGCGCGGCGAGCAGAGCAGAGCAGAGGAGTAATTTTAAACCCCATTAACAATCTCCATATTTATTTATGAGGCTGGGGCCGCGGTACGTATTGTTACCCGCACACTTCCTCCTCGGCCCAGAACGCGTGCGGCGGACAGACGATCCCCGTCTGAGGCTTCCTGGGAGGAAGTGGAGTGGCGCGGTGCTTCCTTGTAGACTCCTGGTGACGGCATGAATAATTGAGAGGGTGTAAAGGAGGAGACGCAACTTGGATGTAATATGTGGCCTTCTTGTTATTGGCTCCCACCTTTTGCAACCTTTCAGCTTTAATTAACGCAGTGGGATGGAGGCGGCGGTGGGGGAGTGTGGGCCCGATGCTGATGGTGTTTGAGTGTGTGTGTGTGTGTGTGTCTGTGTGTGTGTCTGTGTGTGTGTGTGTGTGCATTGATGGACTAATGTAGGCATGCACATTGTCTGTCGCGTGTGTGCATGTGCGCCAAATAATTCAGGAATTTCCAGGGCGGAGCGGCGGGGCGGCGGCGATATTGTCAAAAATTGAATATCACAATATTTTTAACCGATACTTCGATATCGATCATTAAAAAAAAAAAAAAGCCTCCTTAATGTTTCTTCCCCAGACGTACGCCAAGGTCATGAGATCATGACGTCTCCACGACGGCCGTGGACTCCTCTGATGCACAACACTGGAACCAAACGGAACCGTTTGTTGTCCCCGCTACGATGTCGACCAGATCCACCCCCCCAAAAACCGCAACGCAGCTGTGTTCTCATCCTTCATCCTTCATCCTTCATCCTTCATCCTTCATCCTTCCTGGCATTAAAAAAAAAAAAAAAAAAAAAAAAAGAGGAACATTTCCCCTCTTGATCAAACGCACAATGTGTCTCTGGCTATGTCCTAAAATGCGAGACGTCAACAACAAGTGCTGCCAATATGGCCACCCACCTCCCTCCTCCTCCTCCTCCTCTCCCTGTCGGGGGGGAGGGTGGCGTTGGAAAACCATAAAATCACGACGGACTGAAGCCTCGGCGACTTCAAAGACCAGCAGAGCGTCGGTGGTGCCACACGCAGCAGCACTGACGGACCGTCTGGGTGTAAATAAACACTGTGCCATCAAAGCGGTGGCGGCGGCTATTGTTGTGGTCAGCGCTGACTGTCGGTGTGTGTCACGATGTCGGGCGACGTGCCAGGCCGCTGTGTTGTCTTGGTGGTTTTGATGATGACGTGTGTGCGCGCGTGTGTGTGTGTGTGTGTGTGTGTGTGTGTGCACGTGCGCGTGTGTGCGCGTGTTTGTTCTTCACGACCCTCCCCGAACCTCTCTTTGATAGAAACCAAGTGTCAAAACACTGCGTTGGCGGCGATACGCTGCGGGGGGGATCTTCACGTCTTAATTTTTATTCGGATGAGTAACGTAAAAAAAACCCCAAATAACTCAAAGATATATCACTGCTTTAAAACTGTAGGATTCTAGTACAAGTGAAAACACCACATTGGCATTTTTACTGAAGTAAAAAAAAAAATATATATATATATGTAGTACTTTCTCTTAAATGTACCATCCTGCAATTTATGATAAAATAGTATTGGTAGTGCGGTAGTAATTTACAAATATATACAAATGTAAATAAATCCTGACACAAAAATATCCAAACCATAAAGTGACTTTGTCAGAAATGTACTACATGAACTGACTATACTTAAGTAAGTACAGATACTTTTATCCATACTCGATCTTATTTAAAGGCCCTAACTTTTCACCACCGCGTACCACACAAAAATAAGAAAAACCCAACCCATAATATTTCTGCAAAAACATCTCTGCGTCATCACACTTTGGGTCTCCAGGCCGTTTCTTCCGGGGGGGGGGGGGGGGGTTTGTACTGTAAGCAGTTTTTCCCCGCTGCCCTCTCCTCTGAGCGCCGACGGCCACCGTCATGTTACCTTTGTTTATCTTCTCCTCCTCCACAGCCCCGCTCCTCCTCCTCCCTCTTTACCTCTCCTCCCATCATCAAAAGATGCATCATGCCTTCACTTGATGGGTCTGGTCCTGTAGCGGCAAAGCTCTCCCCGCGTCCAGCTGGTACGGTTCGGAGGGCACGGGGGTGACGGCAGGGTGGAGAACGGGGGAGGAAGCAGGGGGGAGAAGGGGGGATGGGGGGTACAGCGGGAGCCTTCAAAGGCGGGGGGGGGGGACCAAAACTCCGACTCATCTCCAGTTCAGATCAGGCTCATGGCAAAGGTGAGCGAAGCCCGGCGCGTGTTTGCGGTTATGGGGGGGAAGAGAGAGAGAGAGGGGGGGGGGGGGTGGGGGGCGAGTGAAAAGAGAGATAGAAAACGACAGAGAGAGAGAGAGAGAGAGAGAGAGAAAAAAGAGAGAGCCAGGGCCGAGGCCGGTACAGTTGCACCCCACCGGATTTGCCAGCGCCGTTTGATACGTCGCGCGGTCTCGCTCGTCCCTTTTTTTTTTTTGTTTGTTTTTTTTGTTCCCCCCCCCCCCCCCCCCCCTGCATTCCAAAGCACGGCGGAATATTCGAAACGTCGAAAAAACTCTCCACGACGGTGAACGACATTGAAACGACTCTGAGAGACAATTCGGGAGCCCCCCCCCCCCCCCCCCCCCCCCGCGCAGAAGTCCCGTTTCCGTTACCTGGAACTGGGCTTAAAAACCGAGTCAATGCGTTAAGTTGTGGCGACTAATGATAGTCATCATACATTCATAAGCAGATATGTCGGGGGCCGCCCGTTGAGCAAGTCGGGGCCCTGGTTGTTTCCATCGCGGCCCTCCCAGTTGCAGGCATTCCTACAGCAGGTGGTCTCGCTCAGCGGCCATCTGGAGGCGGCGATGGCCAGATAACCTTCGCTATTTACAAACCCACAAACTCTGTTTAGACAAACCCTCTAAAAGCCATCCGATGGCTGAGGAAAAAACCCCCCGTCAGGTCGCTTTTGTGTTTCAACCCCTCAAGATCTGGGAAAAAAGAGGGCGGAAAAAAAAAAAGCCTTCGCCGAATCCAGCCCCTGCCCTCCATGAGAATAGTTAAGTCTGAAATACGTAAATAAATAATGAGTCGGAATAAGAATGTGCAGCTACGACGCCAGCGGCCCGTAGTCCGTAGTTGAGGGGAAGTTCACGGACCCGGCCTTTTCTGACCGCATCGTCCACCGAAAGGAAAAATAATCATTTACATTTAAATTCAGGCGGAATGTATAAGCAAAGCAATCGTGCGGGGTATGGGAAAAAAAAAAAAAAAAAGGTTCCAGAGACAGGAGTCGTTTTCTGAGAAAAAGAAAATGTGACAAAGGACAAAATAAAGAAATAAGCAAAGTATCGCAAAACCCAAACATTACATCACCGGCAGCGGAATCATTTCTTAATTAGCTTCATTCTCTCCTATTTGTTTAGAAATTTCCCTAATTCCCCCGGGAACGTATTTTTTCCATTTGGGAAAATGTTCCCACTGATCACAGGGGAAAACCGACATCACGCCGGCGAACTCCCGTCAGATATATACGCCAGATAAGGAGTCGGCGGGGAAGAAAAAACAAACAAAAAAAAAAAAAAAAACTAGGTCATTTCATTTCCATGGGAGAGGCACCTGAGATAAGCGCACTTTGAATTTCCTTTTGAACGCCCGTCTCCCGGCTTCTTGGGGGCGCTGGTGATTGGGAGGGTAATACGGAGCGACCGCATTAAAGCCATTTCCGTTAAGTGAAATATGTGTCTCGTCAGCGCGGCTCATTCATTATTTATCCCTCCGCACACATCTGAAACAAACAGGGAGAACACAAAGCTGTGTTTACGGCCCTACGGACCGGCGGAGCTGGAGGAGGTGGAGGAGCCGGAGGGAGGCGGAGGAGCTGCGGGAGCCGGAGGGGGCCGGAGGAGGTGGAGGGGATCGGGAGGAGGCGGGGGGGGGGGGGGGGGGTGTTGGAGTGGGCCGGAGGAGGCGCAGGGGCGGAGGAGCAGGCGGAGGCGGAAGAGATGGCGGAGCCGGGGGGGGGGGGTGGAGGAGCGCTCGCTGATGTCATCCAGTGGGATACTTGCTGATTTATTCTGAATGTTATTAACCTTTCCCTCCCCGGAAGACTCCGCACACCACCGGGTATAAGCCGGAGAGAGCGGCGGGTGGAGGAGCGGGAGGCGAGGGCGGAGGAGGAGGTGGAGGTTAATTGAAAAGGGGGGGGGTAGAAGTGCATCAACCGCTGGACTTGCATCCGCGTTCGTCCTGGGTCACTCTGGGCCACGCTCCAGTCTGCCCCAACCCCAACCCCAACCCCGCCCGCACCACCCCCACCCAGAAGTTCAAAGCAGACAGCATGTGGTTTCTCACTGTCCTGTGAGTAATTATGAATGGTAAAATAAAGTCACAATGATATTTCTATAACTTGGGCTAAGCTCGCCGCGGATGATTTCCAGATGTCCTCCCTTCACTTCCTCTACTTTACGAACACATTTGCTACAGCGATGAAAAAAAAAAACAAAGAAAAA
>NC_137198.1:10421892-10426892 GCF_960531495.2 Zeus faber
TAAGTGATAAGAAAAATCAATCGCACACTCCCCGATCCATATAAACGCTGCTAATGTTTAAAATCCCCGGCAAATGTGTGGAGAATGCAGTGCACGGGTGGGGGGGTTAGGAGGAGGAAATCGGGTGAAGCGAAGAGAGGGGGGGGGGGGGGGGGGGTTCCAGAATGGTGGTGTTGAGGGGGCGGAGGAGAGAGAGAGAGAGAGAGAGAGAGAGGATCATCAATCACGGCGGGGTGACATACAATGAAACCTGACCACCGCTCTGCGGCCCCGAGATGTTTTAATACGGCATCCATTAGAGCCCTCAAATAAATTGCAATTTGGAAAAACAGAACATAACACCGGCCAAGTTTTCCTCATCCATCTTGCGGCGTGTCATGTAATGTAATTGCGTTGTTAATTTATCCAAGAATTTCCTCGCTACACCGTTTCATCCGCATTGGGTTAATTTCCCTGTAGAGTATATTTTCTCTCAGCCTTTTCCCTTTTCCCCACTTTCCCCCGGCTCGGCCCCGGCCCCGTGGCGGGCGGGGGCCCGAGTAATGTTTCTGCTTAGCGCGGCATTAGTCGAAGGGCTAATCAAAGCGCTGAAGTCCGTGACACTTTATCAATGCCTGGCCGCGTTTGCCGCGTTAGTGTTTGCCGGGCGGACCTCTCTCTCCCTCTCTCCCTCTCGGATCCAATAAGACTTTCGGCCGCCTGTCATTATACGCCGCCCTGACAGCGGGACGGCTCAAAATGAAAAAAAAAAAAGGAGGAATAAATAAGAGCCCCGCGGATCGCATCGATACTATTGACAAAGTTCGGGGGCCATTTAAAGCCGGGGCAGGAGACTGACGGACTGACGCGTCCCGTCACCGCTCCGGGTCCGAGGCGGGCGAGCGGGCGGGCGGGCGAGCGAGCCGCGGTCCAGGCGTGGATAATGCCGCGGGGGGCGGGGGGAGGAATGTATTGGCGCGGCCGGGGGGTAATTACGAAAAATCAATAACCCCCTCCCACACGCACACAGAAATGAGCAAAGAGGAAAATACAAAGAGAGATTAATCAAAGAGAAGGGGGGGAGGGGTTCATTTGAAAAGGTGAAGATGAAGCTGTAATAAAGTTTGGGAGTCTACCAGGGAAACCTTCATCTCGGCCGTCGCCTCGTGGCTTTATTTATTGTTAGCGCGTAATTAACCGCGTCACAACCGCAAAGGGGCCGTGCTCTTGGCGGGGGCCGGCGATAAAGGGGAGGAGCCCCCTTTCGCCTGGGCGGCGTGGGGGGGGGGGGGGGGGGGTGAAAAGCTTTGTTGGCGTTGCCGCCGTCCCCGGTCGTTCCCCGTCAGCGCCGAGGCCGCAGCGCGACAACAAACATCGAAATAACCTTTCTCCTTCTCGCTCTCAGGACCCCCCCCCCCCCCCCCCATGGGGACCTTCGATTCTATTCGTTCCCGAAATGAAGGAGCCTGGGGGGGGGGGGGACCGTGGAGCCTTGAGAGCGGCCCGGTGCCGGTCCACGGGCGCTGACCCTTGTCTGAGTTACAGGATGGCACTCGTAGCCCGTCGAGGGGTTATGATAATAGGGGTGCACTGTTGGAGAGGGCCCCCCCCCTTTTTTTTTTGCCGGGTGTCATCAAATGGCAGCCACCGGGGAGGTGCTTGCTGTCACCTATGAAAAGGAGGGGGAGGAAGGGAGAAGGAGCGCCCCTCGGGGAGGACTGGGTTAGGGGCCGGCTGGGGTGGCCGGGACGCGTGTGCAATGGGATGTTCTCGTCCGAGTCCTAAAATAAAAGTCCCGATTGCGGCTTCAATCGGAACCGTGAGGTCAGACAGAAAGTGAACGTAAGGGAGAGAGAGAGAGAGAGAGAGAGCGAGAGGGAGAGAGGGAGAGAAAGCGAGGCCCGGCGTACACTACGTGATCAAAGGATGACGGGAGAGCTGGAGGAGGAGGAGGAGGAGGAGGAGGAGGAGGAGGAGGAGGAGGAGACTCAACCAAAGAAAACAAAGGCTCCTTGCGTTCTGGAGTTCTGTGCAGACGCAGGGACAACTGGCCCCGCCCCCCTTCCACCGGCGCTCAAACCCCGTCAATGGACGCATCAGAGGGGAGGCGACGAGTCCCCACCTTCCCAGTTCCCCCCGTGATCACGTCTCCGTTTGGGACAGGTACGGCGTGAGATTTGGCGAGCGACAACAAAACGGACGGTTTCTAGGAATGACGGCGGTCAGGGTACGGCCGTCAACGTGGTTGGAACAAGGTCCAAGTTGCGGGTGTTGAAGGATCTTGTCTCCTCTTCCTTCTGGCACACTGTCCCTCTGGCCGTCTTCAGGCGGCACCGAACCCCTCGAAAGCCCCGCTGCGCGTTTTTTGGGGAGGTTATTTTTAGAAGCTCATGCGGCATCGCCGACGGGTCCGTAATGAGATCTCTCTTTTAACAACCGGCCGCATGCCGCAGGAGGACAACGCCGGTTCCATGAGGCGTGTCCGATTGCGCGGCGCTCTCCAATGTGTTCCACCAGGATCTATTGTAAAACTTCCGCTGGTTTATGTCCAGGAAGTAGCAGCTCCTCCAGATAAATCAGTAAAATAAACGCTCGTGGCCTTTGATGCAGGTCCAAGAAAGAGCAGATCTCCCCGACCTCACCCACCGCCGAAGCCAAGGCTGCAGGAAGACATTTATTTTCACAGTTGGGGTGAGGAGTTGTGTGTGTGTGTGTGTGTGTGTGTGTGTGAGTGTGTGTGTGTGTGTGTGTGTGTGTGTGTGTGTGTGGGAGGGGTGGGGGTGGGGTGGGGCAGTAATCCACATAATGTTATGTCGATTATGTCGATTTGGAGATGGTCCGGGTTTTTTAAGAAATCCGAACTCGAAAAACAAACCTTTTTGAAAAGGTTCCTCGTTCCCGAGCGGAGAAGCTTGCCGAACACTTAAACAAAACTCGGGGGCGTTTTTTATTATTATTTTTTTTTTCCCATTTTTTGCATCAATCAGATGCCGCACGCGCCTGTTTCGGAGCCGCCGTTATTTCCCGGGGGGGGGGGGGCGTGACTGACAGGGAAACACTCGGGGAAGACGCCACCGGCGCGAAGAGCATCCGCGATGGCGTCAAAAAACGCCGTTCGGCAGCCATCGATTCATACGTTCAATCACCCATGTATGTAGATGAAAAACAACAACAGAAAAAGCCGCTCAGAACACTGTCCAACGGGGGACGGGGGGGGAGGCGATGGACGGATGGATTTCCATCTTCCAGAAACACCTCGCGATTCGTCTCCACCTTCAGATGGACGCGGGTTCCTGGCCTTACCCACCCCCACCACCACCACCACCACCACCATCATCCCCGCCCCCACCATCACCCCTTCTCTATGTCTCTAAGCTTTATAGGAGTAAATTATGTCTCGAGAGGTGGAGGAAGAAGGAGGAAGACAAGGTTTCTCAATCCCACCATTGTGGACGTTGGGGGGATGGAAGGGGGTGGGGGGGGGGGCGGAGGGTTTTCGGGGAGGGTTGTTTGCGGGGGCGGGTGGAGGGTGGGTGAGGCCTGGAGGCATGCATTCCGTCCATTTCCTGCGTGCATGCCTGTCACAGCCCATGCGGCTGAAGACCACAGGAAAAGGCAAACAAGCGCTTGTACGTCCGTCACCGTTCTGACAGGTGGAGTAAAAGGTTGACAGCGCCGAAATCCCCCCCCCCCCAACCTCCACCCAAGACATCCAGGTCTCCGCAAACTCTCCACAAAGACTAAGAAGGGGATGGTAGGAAATAAATTAGTAATGGTTTTTTTAGCTGTCAACATCGCAGACCCCCCTGGCACACCCTTCAGCGTCGACATCCACATTAATACTCCGTCTAAAGCGCGCTTCACACCGAGTCTGCGTACGCACCCCGACAGCCGGCTCCCCTCCCCTAGTGGCCGTCGGAGTTTTGCACCGAAACATGTGGGAGAAAATGGAGAGGGCCTTTTTTTCCAGTACAACAGCGAGTAGTGTGATCAGCTGGACATTTGGCCATGCTCCATGAATGTGAGTTCAAAATGCCCTTTATATAGGGTTTGCAAAGTGCTAACAAAAATAAAAAAATACACACAACCCCCTTATTTAAAAAGAGATTTATTGATCGTGAATATAGTGACATTCAAGGTTTATGTTATAACGTCATTATTTTCCATACTGTGAGTGACTTATTTACTTAGTTTCGAGTCCAGTCCCAACTTGTCCTGCAATAACACCTGCCGTACTGACCTGCCGCGTGGGAAATTTGGGAAAACGCATCCCGGAGCCTCGATTGGACGAGGGAATTCTGTCCCGCAACGCGTCACAGCCTTTCGCGTGCGGACTCCGACTATTCACAGGAATTAATGGACTTCGGATTCGGTGCGAGTCAGGCTTAACACACTGGCAGCCATTCGTCACTCATTATAAACTAATTTACATTTGTATTCTAAGGAATACGTCCTTAAAATATATCTAGGTAGTAATCATTGTGTATTTTTTATCTTAATTATTTACTGGTAATTTATAGGTGTATTGCATGAGGTGCATTACTCAATAAATTACAAATTCAGCATGGTTACAGGTATATTTCTAAATGCAAAACACCACACAAGGAGAACATAATACATGTGTGTGCATGTGTGTGGGTTTTGTTTTTTTTGTCGAAGAGGGAAATGGCGCTGGAGCGCTGATCTATGGGACCCAACGATGCAGAGCTCTCTCCCAAGGCATTCTGGGATACATTTAGGACATGCATAGAGAGAAAAAACAACAGCGCTGGGGTGGGTGTATTACCAGAAAAGATAAATCTATCTCATTAATCCTTTCATCCTCGCACCCGGGCCTCGGAGGCACATCGAGGGGAAACATGCAGGAGCCACAGATGGGCAGGGAAGGAGGGAAGAAGGGAGGAGGAAAGAGAGAGAGAGAGAGAGAGAGAGAGAGAGAGAGAGAGAGAGAGAGAGAAAAGGGGGATGCGTGGGGCTCAATGTCAATCTGTGCATCATTAGAGACAGTGCGGGGACGGTAA